>NC_069786.1:105118581-105421612 GCF_027406575.1 Nycticebus coucang | reverse complement strand
GAGGGAGTGGTTGCAATTATTATTCTCCTTTTTTAAAGAGTCCTTTCCCTGGAATTGAAGCTCTAGCCGTCCCTCCCCAGCCCTATGCACCGAGGACCTGAGCGCTGCCAGCGGAGGCAGCGCATTCCCGAAGCAGTTTATCTTTGGACGGATTTCTTTAAATAAGGAAAAAGAAACCAACAGGTTGCCAGCTCCGGCGCCACACACCGGACGCCGGAGGGGGAAGCCCGACTGGGATTCCTCTGCCTGCGTCTGCCCCTCTCTGGCTGCTGGAGGCGAGGGGAGGAGGGGGCGATGGCTCGGCCTGACCCGTCCGCACCGCCCTCGCTGCTGGTGCTGCTCCTGGCGCAGCTGGCGGGCCGGGCGGCAGCCGCCTCCAAAGCCCCAGTGTGCCAGGAAATCACGGTGCCCATGTGCCGTGGCATCGGCTACAACCTGACGCACATGCCCAACCAGTTCAACCACGACACGCAGGACGAGGCGGGCCTGGAGGTGCACCAGTTCTGGCCGCTGGTGGAGATCCACTGCTCGCCCGACTTGCGCTTCTTCCTGTGCTCCATGTACACGCCCATCTGCCTGCCTGACTACCACAAGCCGCTGCCGCCCTGCCGCTCCGTGTGCGAGCGCGCCAAGGCCGGCTGCTCGCCGCTCATGCGCCAGTACGGCTTCGCCTGGCCCGAGCGCATGAGCTGCGATCGCCTTCCGGTGCTGGGCCGCGACGCTGAGGTCCTGTGCATGGATTATAACCGCAGCGAGGCCACCACGGCACCCCCCAAGCCCTTCCCAGCCAAGCCCACCCTCCCAGGCCCGCCCGGGGCGCCCGCCTCAGGGGCCGAGTGCGCCGCCGGGGGCCCGTCGGTGTGCAAGTGCCGCGAGCCTTTCGTGCCCATCCTGAAGGAATCACACCCGCTCTACAACAAGGTGCGGACGGGCCAGGTGCCTAACTGCGCTGTCCCCTGCTACCAGCCGTCCTTCAGCCCGGACGAGCGCACGTTCGCCACCTTCTGGATCGGCCTGTGGTCGGTGTTGTGCTTCATCTCCACGTCCACCACTGTGGCCACCTTCCTTATCGACATGGAACGTTTCCGCTACCCTGAGCGCCCCATCATCTTCCTGTCAGCCTGCTACCTGTGCGTGTCGCTCGGCTTCCTGGTGCGCCTGGTCGTGGGCCATGCCAGCGTCGCCTGCAGCCGCGAGCACAGCCACATACACTACGAGACGACAGGCCCCGCGCTGTGCACCGTCGTCTTCCTGCTGGTCTACTTCTTCGGCATGGCTAGCTCCATCTGGTGGGTCATCTTGTCGCTCACCTGGTTCTTGGCTGCTGGAATGAAGTGGGGCAACGAGGCCATCGCTGGCTATGCGCAGTACTTCCACCTGGCTGCATGGCTCATCCCCAGCGTCAAGTCCATAACGGCGCTGGCTCTGAGCTCCGTGGATGGGGACCCTGTGGCCGGCATCTGCTACGTGGGCAACCAGAACCTGAACTCACTGCGCGGCTTCGTGTTGGGCCCACTGGTGCTCTACCTGCTGGTGGGCACACTCTTCCTCCTGGCGGGCTTCGTGTCGCTCTTCCGCATCCGTAGTGTCATCAAGCAGGGCGGCACCAAGACCGACAAGCTGGAGAAACTCATGATCCGCATCGGCATCTTCACGCTGCTCTACACGGTGCCGGCCAGCATCGTGGTGGCCTGCTACCTGTACGAGCAGCACTACCGCGAGAGCTGGGAGGCGGCGCTCATCTGCGCGTGCCCGGGCCCCGACGCCGGCCAGCCGCGCGCCAAGCCCGAGTACTGGGTGCTCATGCTCAAGTACTTCATGTGCCTCGTGGTGGGCATCACGTCCGGCGTCTGGATCTGGTCCGGCAAGACAGTGGAGTCCTGGCGGCGCTTCACCAGCCGCTGCTGCTGCCGCCCGCGGCGGGGACACAAGAGCGGCGGCGCGATGACTGCGGGGGACTACTCCGAGGCGAGCGCGGCGCTCACGGGCAGGACCGGGCCTCCGGGCCCCGCCGCCGCCTACCACAAGCAGGTGTCCCTGTCGCATGTGTAGGAGGCCGCGGCCGGCCGAGGGACCTGGGCTAGGACGCTGACGGGAGGGGATGTTTTGTTGATAGTTTTGCCAAGGTCACGTACGTTTACTTCAAGGTGCTGATGCCCCCTCCCGGGGCAACGTGGAGAGAGGGAAACCGGGCGGTTTCGAGGGAAACCTGTCCCAGTTCTCAGAGGGGCTCAGCTCACGTGTATTCTATTTTGCGTTTCTTACTACCTTACTTAAGGGAACCCTCTTTTTAATTTATATGTATTTTTTCTTAATTTGCAACTTTGTTGCATTTTGGCAACAAAATTTACTTTTGCTTTGGGGGCTTTACAATCCTAAAGCTGGCATTGTAAGGAAGTTCCACTTAGTTCAGGTTACTTTGAGCTGTATGGTCTAAATTGGGAAAATGTTATTTCCTATACCTGTGTCTTTTTCAAAAATGTGAACAGTGAAAGTTTGGGTTGCTGTGACTGGTACTAGCCTCTCCTTCCATTGCCCACATGCATAGCGAGCTGCTGTTTATGGCCCCAAGTCATACCAAGGAGGGGGATCATAATGTGGTTAGGGCCTCCCCAAAGTGACAAGGTTAGGGGAGTGCTTAGTTTTGTTTTCATCCTTAGCTCTGTTTAGGGAGCTTTGGCTTTTTCCTTGTAGTTCTTGTAATTAATTATTCTCATTCTTAGCAGCACAAGCCATTGTGTCTTGAATAAGTTAAAGGTAGCATTATCAAGTGTCTGGTATAAATATTTGCAGTGTGAGAACCTAAGGGATGGTGATTGATTGAGCTTGAATTCTAGACTGGTGAGATGGCAGCTGTGTGCCCGGGAGGGAGTGGGTGGTTCTTAATAGGCTTCAGTGATCCCTACTTTTTCTTTTTAAAAAAGGAATTTGTGTTATAATTTTAATTGAAGTATATGCCCACTCTCTTCTTCTGGAAGTACTTAGAGATAGTTAGGAGTTCCTTTTTAGATGTAAGGACTAAAATGGATATACTTCCAGTAATTAAAGTAAATTTCCTACACTTATCTGCTCCACCCCCACCCCCCAGCTCCACCTCCTTTATCATGTTAAACAGTCGTTTTTGCTTTTCTTATTCCTCTTCTCCTGGAGTGCGGTGATTAGAAACCACATCCACCCTTGAATGAAGTACTTGCACTGGGGGAGGGAGGCTGGCTACCTGTGAATAAACATTGGCTGCACTGAGGGAAAATAAGTGTCCCTGGACTTTGAACTAGTTTATAGCCCAATACTCTTAAAAGCAGCAGGACATTGCTCTCAAAACAAATGAGACCCCTAACCTGCTTGTGTAAGATTTTAAAATATGGATCAGTGTAGTAATGCCATCACAGAGACAGAAGCCCCCTTTCCCACTCCATCTCCATATTTTTCTTTTCCTTCTCTTCTGTGAAGGCCTCTGTATGTTGATCACACACACACACAAACACTTCTTTGCTATTAGAGAATTGAGTTTGCTTTTCTAATCTGTTTAACCTTTCCTTCATTCATGTATGAAAGCCTATATATTGATGAATAATACACACATACACACAGAGGTTTCTTTGCTATTAGAAAATTCTGTTTGCTTTTCTAATCTGTTTAACCATTCTTTCATGAAGAGTCTGAGGCCATTCCTGGGGGAAGGAGGAGCAGTGACAGCCAGCAAAATACCAAGTTCGACTGGGGACTAAATTTACAAAACTAAAATGGCCAAAGCAATTAAAATTTGAGAAAACCTCCCTAGACATTTGCACTTCATTTATACCAAAATTGGGAAAATAAAATTTAAGCCTAGTTCAAGTTTTTGGATATTAAGTAGACAAAGGCGCAGATTCCCATAGGGAATTTAAACACTTGCCGGTGGGTGAAACCTTCTATTATAGTTTTAAGGACTCTCAAAAGCTGTTCACATTTATAAAAATGCACTACTCTTACACAACTTATCCTCTGAATCAAAACTAAAATGTCAGTGGATTTGACAAAGCCTAGTACACATAGCTACAGAACTTTGTGCCTATCTTTCTTTTCTGTTTATTCTAGGAAGAAGCCTCTTCCTAGAATCTTGAAAAAGATCCCCTGTTTGAGTACCAGTTCCTCTTCTGTTTTTCAAATGACCTTTTCTGATGACCTTGAACTTGTCTTTCATTTGTCTTCCCAGAATGCCTTCAGTCATCCTGCCTAATTTGGGTTGCCCCCCACTTCCTTCCTTTTCTTTTGGAGAAATCTAGAAGTGATGGGCAGGGTACCCAAAAGTTGAGCGATGAAGTGGATGAAAGTGATTTATTTCATGTTTTAAAAAATTGGTTTTTCATTTTAGCAACATGCTAAACCTAAAAACAACAGCTAACTTGCTTAAGAAATAAGAGTTGGAACAAAAGATGCTAAGGCCAAGGGGAGGCAATGTAAGGGATGCTCTTTGGGGTCTAGTTCCAGGCCAGCTTGCAGAGGCACACTTTGTTTCATCTCTATTCTCAACCTTCACCTCCTTCTCTCTTCCCTCATCCCCTAAAAAAAAAGAGACAAAGCCTACCTGTTTCCCTAAAGTCTTACTCAAGTCAGCCACCCCAGGGGAGAAAAACTGCACCTATTTATGGCCATCCCCTATTTTCATCCATATACTTACTTTCCCCTGATTTGCATTTTATTATGAGAACAAACCATACTTAGGGAAACAATTGTAAAATGAAAGGTTATTGGGTAGTTCAGCAGCTTTTTCACAGCTAGCCTTAAATTGGGGAGGACTTCAGGCCCAGTCTAGTCTTTTAGGTACAGCTTCAGGATGTCCCGTGCACAGTTCAGTGTCAAGCAATGTCTGCATATATTTGGGGGTTAGTATACAGATAGGTATCTCAAAAACTACTGAGACCGCTCAGTGAGTCCAGATTTTGGAAAGTCGTTTAAATTTATATTCTTTCCCTCCTCACATTTCGAACTTGTCTAAATTGGCTGGAAATAATTTTTCTTGGTGCCTTATTGGTTTATCCTTGCAAACCTTTGTCAGATTTTCACATGACCATTACCAGTGATCAGGGCCTGTGCGTATGTGTCGTGTGTAATTGTGTGCAAGTACAAGCTTAAATAACGTGCCGACAGCACTGTTTCAAAATTGGTATTCATTAGGCTGTTCCCTCCTGGGCCAGGGCTGCACTAATCCTGACACTGGCTGCCAGGAGACAACCTCATGGATCACACACCAAACCTTAACAGCAGCATCCCTGACCCGTACTCTCCAGCACAGAATGGAACCCCAGAGCTAGGAAACAGAGTTGTATATTTTAATGAACTGCTACCCCTGCTAAAGCAGCTTCTTTCCCTTTTGTGCTCTACAGAAAGACCAAAGGGGGGCGGGAGGGACAAAGCTTTGAATAACTGCTTTCTAACACTGAATGTGGCAAACAGACAGAGAACATCACAAATGTAGGCAGATGTGCGGGACAGTGGCTCAGAATCGCCTGCTCCCTCTGCATGCCCTTTCTTGTCTCCAAAGTCCAATCAAGTGATCCTGGGAAAGAAATCTGCCTGGGTTAGGGAGGATGGTTCTGGAGGAAAACATTACCAAGACATTAAAGAAGGAAGAAAGGTAGGCAGGATCTAAGTAACCTGACTCAAAATTCTTTAAAGCTTCTAGCAGCTTGATGTCAATTGCAGGATTTATTTCCGCCAGGATAATGTCTTGTTTGTGCCACATCATTTTAAGACAATATTACTTCATGTTGTTACAAACTGTATAGTATGTATGTTTTGTGGAGGTGTGTATACATAATATATATTATATATATGAGAAATTTAGTGACTTTTGATACGGGTCTGGTGCAGGTGAATTTATTACTGAGCCAAATGAGGCACATAACGAGTCAATAGTTCAAGTCCAGGGCATTCAGTACTTTGTATGATTTCTGTATATGTGTAGTGCCTGTCCCATGCAGTATAGTCACTATCACATTAAATCCAGAACTTAGAAATCAGAACCAGCGACATTTTATTTGTAGACAATCAACTTGAATCTATAAATTATTACTGGCAGATTGATTATAAATCTGAACCCATAACACTAACAAAAGCAAACCCAGAGCATCAGCTACTCGGGAGGCTTAGGCAAGAGAATGGCTTAATCCCAGGAGTTGGAGGTTGCTGTGAGCTGTGTGAGGCCACGGCACTCTACCGAGGGCCATAAAGTGAGACTCTGTCTCTACAAAAAAAAAAAAAAAAATACAAACCCAGAGCATCTTGATAAGAAGTTTTTGTTTTTGTTTTGTTCCTGGGAGTCAGTAGAACAGCAGTTATATGTGGTTATGTTAGTCTCAAGATACTTAATTTGTTGACATTATTTCAGAAAAAATTTGTATGTATTATATTTGTGGGAAGGTAAAATAATAATGGTTTGAGATTTTTATCAAATATGGAGATTGGTTATTTATGAAAAACAAAGAAATGTCTATTTTTGTTTCTTTGTTCCCAATTAATGTAGATAAATTTTAAAATGCATTAAAGCAATGGTAAAGAAAATAAAAAGATGCCGTACAAGTCTTTTTCTCCTGTTTTTACAGAGACACACTGCTTTCTTTTTTTTTTTTTAATTGTTGGGGATTCATTGAGGGTACAATAAGCCAGGTTACACTGATGACACACTGCTTTCTAAGAGTATCTGAGGAGATAAGTACTTAAAATATGAGCAGCAAAAATTTTACTGATAAGTAAAGTCAAGCAAATACCAGTCATCAGAAACAGAACTAATTAAAACATGTTTGACTTGAATATACTTTCTAGGTTTTCCTGCCAATCCTGCGTCTGTTTCATGGTTCCCTGAAGAAATGAAGGGAGATACATGACAGGGACATTGCCTGAGATCGCCTTCTATTTTCTGAACCCTCTGTGTTTATACTGAACCTACCTGAACAGAGACTGCACTATTCTTTTTTTTTTTTTAGAGACAGAGTCTCACTTTATCACCCTCGGTAGAATGCCATGGCTTTACAGCTCACAGCAACCTCCAGCTCCTGGGCTTAGGCGATTCTCTTGCCTCACCCTCCCGAGTAACTGGGACTACAGGCATCCCCCCACAACACCTGGCTATCTTTTTGTTGCACTTTGGCCAGGGCCAGGTTCGAACCCGCTACCCTCAGTATATGGGGCCAGCGCCCTACTCACTGAGGCACAGGTGCCACCAAGAGACTGCACTATTCTGTGTGTCGGTTTGGAGGGCACGAACTCCCAGAACTTTGTATCATTCTGCAGTTGGACCCACAACTTGATATTGAGCTCAAAATACAAGTCGAGAAGCCAAGACGAGAAGGTAAAGACTGATTTGGGGTAGGCTTCTTCCTGATAAATCTGGACAGATACTTAGTAAACCTGAGATACTACTGTTGGCCTATCTTCTACTGATGCTGCTTGGGCAAAATGCAGATTAGCCATTAATCCAGCAAACATGCCTGGTATGTCAAAGTTCTCCAGCAATGCCAAGATGTAAGAATGGGGAAGAACATAATGAGGAACTTAAACTGTTTAGGGGAGACAACAATCCAGAAAGAGGTGAGTTAGCAATGTGGGCATATGCATTTCACTGTCGGCGTGAGTGCTGTGAACTTTACTGGATTGGTACATAAGTCAGGGCAGTTGGGAGAGGCAGACTAGACTAGACTAGAAGAGGGGGACTTGTCTCCCCCACTTCCTTGTGGGGGACTGCCCATCCTCCCCAAGCTTTCTCAGCGCTTATTTTGCCCCAAGGGGAGAGAGGAGGGGAGGCAAAGTCACCGGCTGAAGCAGAAACTTCAGCTGTAGGACTTAGAAAGTTGGAGAAATAGGTGTGCCCAGGGTCATATTGGCCATAATGCTTCTTTTAGTGGTTTACTTAGAGAGCTCTATAGTTTGTCACAGATGGAAAAAGTGGAGTGCAAAGGGCTGTGAGCAGATTAGGAGACAGGATGATCGGGGATTCAAATCCCAGATCCCCCATTTTTGGACTGTTTGATCCTAGACACATAACCTCTTGGTGTCTCGTTTTTTTCATCTGTGAAAGGGGAATAATAACAGTACTTAGAATTCAGAAGAGTGAAAGGATTAAATCAGGCCAAGGCAAAGTTACAGTAATTAAAGCAAGGAAGCAGCAGCTGTTCTGACATGGAATGGAAAAGGAATTGAAACACTAGGTTTCCAAATTTGATCTCCATAAGAATCATTTGGGGTTCCCGTCAAAAATGTAGATTCCCAGGCCTCAGTTCCAAGAGTTGAGAGTCAGTAGCTCTGCAGCCCAAGAAGCTATTTTTTTTTTTAAGTAAACTTTCAATTTTGTAACAATTTAGATTAAAAAAAAAAATTGTCAAGATAATTCTGGGTTTCTGTATGCCCTTTATCCATTTCTCCCTAATGTTAACATTGTATATTATCATGGTAATCTTTATTTTTTTTTTTTTTTGCAGTTTTGGCCTGGGCAGTGTTTGAACCCACCACCTCCGGCATATGGGGCCAGTGCCCTACTCCTTTGAGCCACAGGCGCTGCCCCATGATCAGTATTGGCACATTACTATTAAGCCCAGACTTCATCAGTTTTTCCACTAATGTTCTTTATATGTTCCAGAATCCAACCCAGGATACCACATTGCATTTAGAGAAGCTTCATTTTTCACAGGCTCTTTCAGCAGATGAGAGGCAGGTAGGCTGGGGACCACATCTTATGAAACACTGGGGCATTTAAAGGACTAAAGTCAGGCCGCCCCAAGTTGGGGCAATGAATACAATTTTGAAACAGAAGGTGGATGGGGTGGATATAGGTTGTTTTCAGATAAGAGAGATTAAATTCCCTCTACAGGATGAGAGAGAGTTACCTTAAAAACAAGATATCCAATGCCAGATAAAATAGGGTTTGGAAATGAGAATGCCACTGAGCCCTCAGCTGAGACTGAGAACTGTGAGCAGGTCAGCAGAATTGGTAAGTGCAGCACCCTGGGAACAGCTGCTTCAGGGAAAGCAGGAGGGCTCCAATAAGTGTTAAGAAAGACTACAGGAGGCCAGTTAGCCTGTGAGCCATATAAAACCTGCATTTTCTGAAACCTGGAGCTAATGCTTTGGAAATTAAGCACTGCCCCATCGAACATTGGCAGAAAATGTCAGGTTGAAGCTAGGATGATTTTGTTGAGGGAGGTACTCAGGCACTTGGCTGAAACAGGGTGGACAAAACACTTGAAGCCCTGCCTTTGGAAAGGTCCATTCTCACAATGAGGAGATCCAGGAACCACCATCCTGGCACTGGTAGGTAAAGGTTTGTAGAATTGAGAATGTTAAGAAGATAGTTTTTGTTGCTTTAAAAGCTAGCAGACTAATTTGGGAATCTTTTGAGGTATTTTGAAGTACTACTGATTTCTCATTGAAGACTTTAGGTTCTGGGACTATCACTGTTCTAATCACATTCAAATTACTTAGCCCCCTTCTAGCAGTTACAATATCCCCTCACCTGTTCCTTTGGAAAGAATGTTAACCTTTCTTCAATGGACTCAAGATTCCTCTTAATTTCACTTTCCCAGTTAGTTGTTCTTCCTGCACCCTAGAAACCCTAAACCACAAACTCTTGGTGCTCTTAAAATTTATTTCAGATTAAGCACATGTTCTCTCACTTGCCAAACCCATTTACAATAGTTCAGTGGAAAGAAACCAAACAGATGGTTCCTGTGTACTAGGGGACCGGATTTTCCCTGAAGGGCTCCTAGATTCTGTGTCCTGCCTGCTGCCACAACGTCAGGCCTAACCAGGTCCGTGAGCGGCTGGCAGTTAGACTGTAGGTAATCTATCCTTCACTTACCACATGCTGGGTATAATCTACACATCCTGGATGGAAACCAGCACTTACCTGGGAGGTGCTCTGCAGGCTGTCATGTGCTTTTCCAAGCAGTTCTATTCTCAGCAATGAGGCTTCTGAGTGAGGAACAGTCAAGTCATAGTCATCTCAAATATGGTTAGGGAGAAGGGGTGGGTAACGAAAAGACTTTAGCTCACCTACATACTGTAGCTAGTTTCTAGAAACACTGCAGAACATGAATATGGAATGAAGACCACATTGCTCAACAGGTAAAATGGCTTTTGGCACTTTTTTAAAGTCACAGAATAATGCATTTAGAAATATAGGTAAGCTAGACCAAGAAGTGAAGCTGGAGCTGTTACTCAAAGCAGGAATTAGAGCCATGGGATTTCAATAACGTATAGGCATATGGGTAGATAAAGAGGACTTGTGAAAGGGCCAGGATAAAATCTCTTTAACCAGAAACATTGGTTGTGGTTAGGAAGAACAGTATGAAATTGCTGATAGGAAACCATTTGTGACCTACAAAAAATAGCAGTTTCACTTGGTTCGGATATGTGTTTCAGATTTGTTGTTGTTGTTGCAGCTGTCATTGTTGCTTTAGCTGGCCTGGGCTGGGTTCGAACCTGCCAGCCTCGGTGCATGTGGCCGGTGCCCTACCCACTGAGTTACAGGCACCACTCTGTTTCAGATTTTTGTCTTTTCCTTATAATGAAGATATAAAGGTTTACAATATACCAGAGTGAAAGTTTTATTGAAGTCTATATTACAATAGTTTAAAAAACTGAAAAGATAGATTTGAATCCAGGTAGTCAGATATTCCTTTTTATAATCCTATGTTAGGGAACAAATCTTTCCTAGGTACAAAACTCGGAGAAAACTGCCATAGTTATCATCAAGCAACTCAAGTTTCCATGCCTCATAACATTCATCAGAAAACCTACCTACTTTCATTGATGTTTATACTCTTATCCTAAGTTGACCCAATTTTCCACTTATCAAAATGGCTCCTTTGCCTTCTTGAATTAAAGCCAAAAAAGGAAGACCAATGTTAGTGATCTTCTCCCAACTTGTTCCTGAAGTCACAGATTCATGTCTACTGACCCCTGCCCCACTCTTAAACCTGACCACTCATTCCTGTTAGCATTTCTGCTTAGTGACCAGCATATTATAGGGTGCAAACCATCTTATAAAGTGATTAACAAGTTCCTTTTAAATTAAATCAGATCACTTATCCTAATCAGCAATTTATTAAGAACAAAGTGATCAGTTATTTAAAGATCTGACCTTTAAGCACGAAAGAATTAAAGTGGATAAAAACCCAATAATACTATCAGGATTTACCAAGAAGCTAAGTGGCTATACTCTTAGTTCTAAAGGAACCTAACAGTGATTTGGAATTTTTTTTTTTTTTATTGAAACAGAGTCTCACTGTTGCCCCAGTAGTGTGCCGTGGCATCACAGCTCAAAGCAACCTCAAACTCTTGGGCTTAAGTGATTCTCTTGCCTCAGCCTCCCAAGTAACTGGGTCTACAGGGGCCCGCCACAACACCGAGCTATTTTTGTTGCTGTTGTTGTAGTTGTCACTGTTGTTTAACAGGGCCAGGCTGGGTTCAAACCCTCCAGCCCCAGTGTATGTGGCTCTGTGCCCTAATCACTGAGCTATAGGCGCCAAGCCGATTTGTAATTTTTTTTTTTTTTGGTGGAGGCAGAGTTTCACTTTATCACCCTTGGTAGAGTGCTCTGGCGTCACAGCTCACAGCAACCTCCAGCCCTTGAGCTTAGGTGATTCTCTTGCCTCAGCCTCCCCAGTAGCTGGGACTATAGGCACCTGCCCCAAAACCCGGCTATTTTTTTGTTGCCGTTCAGCTGGGGCTGGGTTTGAACCTGTCACCCTTGGTATATGGGGCCAGCGCCCTACTCACCGAACCACAGGCATAATATTTTTAACAGCATGTTGGCTGGGCACAATTCCTCATGCCTGTATTCCCAGCACTTTGGGAGGCCAAGGTAAAAGGATTGCTTGAGTTCAGTAGTCTGAGACCAGCCTGAGCAACATACCAAGACTCAGTCTCTTAAAAAAAAAAAAAAAAAATTAAAATCAGCCACATGTGGTGATGCACACCTGTAATCTTAGCTACTTAAGAGGCTGAGGCAGGAGCATCACTTGAGCCCCAGAGTTGGGAAGTTACAGGGAGTTATAATTATGATCATGCAACTGCACTCTAAGCTGAGCAACAGAGCGAGACCTTAGCTCTTAAAAAAAAAGAACAAACGGTAAAAGTCAAATTATGTGACTTGTTTTAAGTCACCCTCTGTACAGAAATCCTAATTCTAGTTCTTATCCTTCTATTTTCTTTCCTGTTTAAAAGCCTCAAATACCTCATTCTAATTCTGCACTTTTCCTGTAATTCCCTACTCTTGGTATTTTTTACCTAATTCTTCCCTCTTAGGCACAATAACCAAGTATTCCAAGATGCCATCTAATGTATTATACCACTAAGAACTGTGACCAGGGATTTTTAAGTGGAATAAATTATCTCTGGGTTGTGAATGGTCAGTTTGAAAATGGTTAAGACATACCAAGACTGACTTAGAACATTTCAGTTAGGCAGAGATGTAATACTATGTGAATAGAAATGTTACAAATGCACTACCCGTATTTTAATTAAAATAGAGTTTATTAGCTTTTCTTTTAATATAAACATGAGAAATAAAAACCACATAAATTGTAGCATTCTTTTCAAAATAAAACTGCAATCAACACTTGAAACTCCAAGCTCCAATGTTTTTTTGAGGTGGTAGATTGTAATATTTTACATACCATTATTTTTCATTTATGTCCCTATCCTTTAGAAATGATGGAACCTGCGGCACTCACTGTAATGTGAAGCATTGCTGTATTGAGAGGAAGTATTCCTGGCCGGAAATGTTTTGTTTATAGGCAAGATTCCTAGGATTACACTTGAGAAAGTAGGAGAAATGGATTTCACCTAGTTGGGAACACTAATCTTTTTTTTTTTTAGTATTCCAAATTTAGGTGAAATTGTTACCAGTCTTCTAAAAGTATTTAATCCTTGGCCTGTATAGCCTGAAGTAAAGGTTCTAAGGCTTATTGTCTTCTAAGGCTTATTGTCTATGTTCTTTCTTAAATAGCAAGACTTCAAATGGGATACCTGAAGCCAGGTCAACATGTAGGATTAGAAAGCTGTTTCATACCACCTACTACTGTTAGGGTCCCATTCCTTTTAATGTATTAAATATGAATAACACTTCTCTTCATACTCTTCCTTTACCAAATCTCGAAAAAGAAACTTAGGTGATCAAAGCAGATAGTGCAAAGCCCTACAAGGAACTACCTATAAAAAGAGGAGGGTGCATCTCTGTTATAAGGGAATCCAAAAGTCTCAGTGTAAATTTTATGTTTTGATACTTACAGGAATATAAATTTATTTTATTTTTATTTCTTTTAAGGTTAGTTTTGAAAACAAAACAGAAAAAAAATGTTAAGTAGTGGGGCTATAGGAACACACCACCTCCCTGGCTTAATTTTGCAAATTTTGAATATTAAGCTTATAATTTTTTTGTTGCAGCGTCTGCCATCTTCAAGAGGGGAGGAACTGAAACAAAAAATTTAAAGATTGATATTCAGGAGCCAGGCACCTACAGGCACACACCTGAGTGCCAGCTACAAGCAGTGAGCTGTGACTGTGCCTGTGAACAGCCACTGCAGTCCAGCTAGGTAACATGACAAGACCCCATCTCTTAAAAGAAAGAGAAAAGTATAAGAAAAAAGGCAAAAATGTAAAAAGAAAAGAAACGTAAAAGAGATATAATCAAGATGTTTTCTAAAGGTTTATCTATAGCACTTACACCTTCTGTTGCAGTGCTTGGGAAGGCCCGAGCATACTGTACTTAAAGCATAACACTGCCCTGAAGCCTTCAGAACACCTTGTATTTCACTATTTTTTCATTATCATTGGACCACCATGTTTGCTGGCATTATGAAAATACCTTTTAATACATTTATTTAACAAATAAGAGGAAAATTATATGAAAATGAGAAGCACCATTATAGTTTAAAAGAAATGGCAATGGGGACCCAATAGAAGCAGATGATCAGTAACTGATCCTATTGTGTGTCATGAGTCCTTCTAAAAAAATGAAACAATAAACCTCCATGATATTTGATACTTTCTCTCTTTATGACCCCAGAGATGCTAAAAAGCTAAAAAGTAGTGTTTGCAAAGAATATGAACAAATGTTATCCAGCAGCTTTCTGGTTTAAAACGATTGCCGAGGACTAGCAGCTTCAGTGGTAACAGTAAGAAGGAAGACTCCTTCAATACCTAACATGCTACAGTCTGCTCCTAAGTGATTTTGTGAGCTGTTAAGAGTCCCATGTTTAGTGGTAATACTGCATTGATTTTAAAGGTATATGCAGCAATTATTTGGGGTGGGGGTGGGGCAAGAAAAATAGGAAAAACATAAAAGTTATATGAAATAGGTAAAACATAAAAAGTATATGGTTAGTGTCTTTAAAGTCTAAAAATTTAAACTATTGTTTAAAAAACTTCACATAATTCACAGCTATCAGCCTACACAGAAGCAAATATCTGTGTGGTTTGGGAGCTTTTGCTTTGGAGTGGTTTTGTCACTTTACATCAAAACGGACAGAGAGTTTGTTCTTGTCATTGACGAGGTCCCATTCTTTCCTGTGGAGTGTAATCCTCGGTGTCCACAAGTCTCTTGAATTTGAGATCTGTCTTTTTGGTGAAAATACTAATCTTGCTGGTTTCTGAGGAGAGGTGGTATTTCTCCAGTCTCTGCAGGTGAGGGGTCCATGATGTTCTAACCCCTCGCTTCTCCCTTAAGAGAGGATGGCATTAGAGCGCCGAATGCCCGTGAAGTGATCTGCGCTGAAAGACCTCCTCATGGCAGCCCGACACAAGTCTTTGTATTTATCGTCGCATAATCGAGAAATGGCCTGGGAAAGATCAAATAGAGAAGAGGTAACAATTTTTAGAAAGGGTTCCGAACTTTACAAAAGCACCGCTGATGACAAGCCGGGCACGCAGACTCCTTTAGTTTACAGTTACAGTGTCTGTGGCTGAGATTTGCACTGCCAGGTTCTGGGTGTGCTACTTCCTGCCAGTTCATTAAGGTCATATCCTTTAGGGGCTACACTTAGGTTACTGGAGCAAAGGAAAAGTGAAACTTTATTTTCACTTATTTATTTGGGTCTCCCAAAGACATCAAAGGTGTTGTGACAGGGTGCTAAACAGCAACATCATCTGTTACCTGTGCACTTGTCCCTCATAGCTTGTGCAACAAAATCAGTGTTTATTCAGCTATTCAAATTCTACTCCATTCAAAGCAAATTTTAATGAGACTAATGTGTGCTGGACTGTGTTAGAGAATAGGAGAGGTCTAATGACTGAAGCCCCAAAAGCTGCTACTTCACTTGCACGTTAATTATGGTAGAGAAATGTATTCTTCTAAAGCACCACAGAAAGTGCCAACTTTAAATATGTGTCCATTTTAGTTGTGAATAAATTGCTGTATACTCAACAGCCAAAAATATTACTTTGCCCTGTAAAATCATCATTCCCATTAAAAACTCGTGTTCTTCCTACATGCAGTACCTGCAATATCTTATTACCATATCTTATTAATCTAAATATAGGTCTGGTCTCTTGACCTAGCCACTAATGCTCTAATAAATTCATGAGACCTCACCGTGACACAGAGTAGACACAACATGAACTTTGCAAAGTGAGTAAATAAGAGATAGTCAAGAGTGGTCAGTGAATTGTGTATGTAGCCATAATAAGAATATAATTGTAAGAAATTGTTCATGTATGGTTATGTGAAAGGGTAGAGGTTCAAAAAGGAAGACCATTAGGAATAGGTTAAATTTGATTAAAAATATTCTGAATTATTGTCACAGAAGAGATAATATCCGTAAATTTTAAAATAATGTGCATCTTTGTATAGACCATAAAAGACACAGGAAATATGATAATATGATGCCAAAGGGTTCATAAGTTCTTCAGTGTATTAGTTAATTTTAAAGTTTTCCATTTTCCTATTTTTCCTAATCACTACTCAATATGATTTAGTCACAGAAGTTGGCTTTGGTGGCTGACAGAAAACCTCACTAAGTGATCTCACAGCCTTACCTCTAGGTTCTGTGCTCTTTCTTTGCTAAGAGGAGCATACAAAAAATTCACGTTGTTGTCATCTGCTAAGGAGCGGAGGTCAAAGTAGTATTTGGCATAAACACTGGCAGGAACATTAATATTAAACTGAAGTAGCTCCAAAAAATGCCTCTCCATCTCATTCCTGGGGGAGGAGGAACAAAACAAAACCAACGCAGGACAATTTTAGTCAACTGGGCTATTTTCAAAAATATCATTCGGAGCTACTAGGACGGCTCTAAATTCAGTTTTGAAACAAAGGCTACCCAGTTGTATTAATACACTAATGTTCAAACAAGGTACAGCTATTCGTGGTCCCTTCTGCATCCCAGCACTTTGAGTTTGGGATGAGGGGGAGAGGTTATGGCCCTCTTATGCACTCGTGCTGCTGACTCGGGGTTCACTCTTCAGAGTTCCATTAGTGCAGCTGTGCGATTCATACTCCACGCTCGCTCACAGGGCCCCTCTATAGTGATCAGATGAAAGGAATGATGTATGCTGTTTATTAGCTCTGAAGAACTTGCAGACATTTTCACCAGGCTGATAACAGGAAGGGGCTTATTGAAGTAGAGAAGCGCCAACAAAAGGAGTGGGCACATCACCACGGCAACAAATGGATCCGTGGAGAGCCACTGCTATTATCTCTGAGGGGGAAAGACTCTTGAGGCAACAAGGATTCATCTCAAAAAAATAAATAAATAAGCTGCATTCATGAGGGAAGGGAATCCCCTCCCCCACCCCAGTCCATGAGGCTGTGTCAAAGGGCATAATGCAAGTTTCTGCTCACCTTCATATTGATTGCCAAGGTGAGAAATGGTCATCACGACAGGGCAGAGATACACTTTAAACTTCGGAAGGCAGAAAGATCAGAGATAGATGCCTTAGCTAGGCTAAGCCCACTTTATGAAATGACCTCTGGTCGGGCACTGGACTTATCAACTTGGTGTTTCTTTGGAGCTGGGAATGAAGCCCTAAGATGCTCAGAGCCCAGGGCCTCTGGCCAGAACAAAACGTGGGGGGAGAGAGTGGGGAGTGGCCCCCTGCTACAGGAACACACATGCCCCCACCAAATGTTTACCTACATAAATACAAGTTAAAATAAAATTCGAGTTGAGTCTTACCACTCTTGTCACAATCCCTGTAAAGCATTAACTGTATAAAAATAATAAATGCCTGAATAACATATTTGGTTTCTTAATTTTAAAGTTTTAACATTGTATCCACTGCCTAAGTCAACAAATACTTGATATTCTCTTGTATGGAGAACAGTTAGAAAATGAGAAGAGATGTGCTTCTCTCATTTGTTGAACTGAACATCCAACTGAACCTACTTCCAAAATTAATTTCCTGTTCATATGGTCATAAGTCTATAGAAATGTAAATCAGATAATGTTTTGATAATCAGCTAATCAGGACTTAATTTGCTACAGGAATAAATGCACTTCATGATCCCTTTTTGTATTTTTTCCACTAATACATTTTAACTGTTTAGAAATACAGTACTTCATAGGATTAACATGTTTATTAACAGAGGTTTAATCACTGAAGAAAAGCATGATGCCTACAAAATTTGCATCTTCTGGGAGTTCTGTTGTTTAGACGGCTGAATAGCGTACCCTTTACAGGGACAGCACATTTTCTGAATAGCAGCTGCTCTGTTCAACTTATTCTTTTGAGAGAAATATATTCTAACGAGAAGTAGATATTGGAAAATTTTACAAAAAATCTGATAGACATCAATTTTTAAATTTTTAAATTTAAACTCAAAATGAGACTATTACAAATAATCAACAGCAGGGAGATGAGACAAATGTTATCAAACACTTTGTTGTAATGTTTTCTAATTTCCAAAGATCATGAACAAAAGCAGCCTGCGGGGAGCTAATTTGGATCTAATTTCCAAAGATCATGAACAAAAGCAGCCTGTGCCTCTCTGTTCACACACGAACAGCATGGTTTAGAGCTGGTCTTGGAGCTGGCGCTGCCACCACTGCTTCTGGAGCTCACGTCTGTGGAAACCTGCATGTTCTCTGATCTTGTGACTAGAACCAGAGCCCTCTGCTTAGTGGCAGGTTTGAGAAAGTTTCAGCTGTCATAATGACAGGGCTAAGTGTTCATGATGACAAATTTTGCTTCCTTCAAGGACCAGTTTGCTGACTGTTGACAGTAGCAACCAAAGTCACTTCAGTGTCTGCAACTTCCTAAAGTGCCTCCATTCATTTCCAGTTCATTTGTTGTTATACCCTTTGCTACAATAGGTACCAGCAACAGCACCATGGCCACTCAGTTGACACTATTAGCAGAAATGGTCATTCTCACTGCTTCAACAGCTACCAAAAACCACTGGTCCCTTGTTAGTCACAGGCATCCTCACTTCAGTTGTAAATAACACAGCTGGGTCATTCTGAGTGACAGTCTCATCTGGAGCAATGGGCAACAAAAACGAATTCTTGCCACTGCCTGTCACGATCCTGATCTTCCCAGGCTGCTCAACATAAGGAACAAGAGGTGTTCCTTCCTAGTTTTCTAAATGCCACCCACAGAGGCATTGTCAAGCAGGCACTTTGAGCCTTCCCCTGGTTCATCCTCCCCACCCGGTTCAGGGGACTTCCCTTCACAGCCGTCAGGGAGGCCAGACGGGAAGGAAGTCCATGTGAAGTTGGTGCTTCACTGTTATGTAGTGCCATCTGTGTGGAGACCTGTGACTCAGCAGGTACCCTCGAAGTAACTCAAGGCCCTCAAGTGCTGCTGTGCTTGTCCAAGTGCCTGGGAGCCGGGCAGAGGGTGGTGACCACTGGCTTCTGCCCCTGGCCATGCAGTTCAGATGGCCTGGGGGGATCCTGGAGGTTCCCTACTCACCTGGCTACTTCTAAACACAGACAAGTTCCTGATGGGGAGGGGGCAGGAACACAGGGATGTGTGGATATTTAATTTTTTACCCCATGATTTCTGTACAAACAGACCTTCAAATAGAGGCAGGGAAAGACCAGCAAAAACAAACATACAATGTGTGACTCAGGTGGAAGCTTCTCACTAGGGCAGAGGCCCTAAACCTTAACAGAGGCCAAACAATTGTTTCAAAGGCCAGAGCGATATCCCTTAAAAAGGGACTGAAACTGGCAGATAGCTTTTAAAAAGCCCTGGAGATATTTGCTGTATTATTTTGTTCTTGAGCAAGCTTGCAAAATATTAGCCAAAGACCATCAGAAAAATACTTCTCAGTTTATCCAGTAGACTATCATAATAATAACACATTAAAACCTACCAATTAATGATGGGAAATATTAACTGCTATACTTATGCTGGGTAGAAAGAAGTATGTACTTTTATGTCTGTTTCCATTATCTACACATTTTAACATTTATAAATCCTTCTTAAAGTGTTAACTTTATGGGAGCAAATGGAAAATGGTTAGGAAGTTCACCAAAACCTTACAAACTCACATGTCCTCAACTGTAATGTCCTTGAGGATCTGGCAGTAGTCCACATTCCATACAGCCTGATCGTCCCAAACCTTGGAGGCAAGAAGAATCGCTCCCAAAACAATTCTTTTCCAGTTAGTGGGACAAATGTCGATCTCAGCATAAGTTAAAAGCCTTTCTAAGTAAACCTGCAAAAGTAGAGCACTTGTCTTTTAGTTCAGTTTAAGTGCTGTGATAAGAACTGTTATAAATGACAGGTTTCTTCTGTTTTTGACCAGAAAGTAAGTGCCTTTTGTTCTTATGTTCTACAGAGATGATGCCCAGTCAACTAAAGTAAAAGGTGAGATCACAGTTGTGGGTCAGACACCTCTGCTGCCTGCCCTGCCCATGCAAATTTCCAGCCCAGCTGTGGACTCTGGACATGTCAGTAAAGGCACCCATGAAGAGAGGCTCTGTTACCACCTTCACACTTCTAACAGGCATCATGCTAAGGACCAGTGTAGATTATAGTTGTTCAATAAATACCTGCGTGCCCATCAAATGCAATGCACCTAGATAGATAATTTTACAGAGAGGTCCTTCTTGAATGTGTAAAATCCAAGTAACACCGAGCGCTTTACCTTCTTTTCGCAGTAACTAATCTTCTGTGGCATGAGATGCAGAAACCACTGGTCAAGAGAGCCCCCCAGTGGCTACTGCGCAGAGCAGCAGGCCAGGCGCAGGCCTCAGACTGTATAACACTCCCAGTAGTCCACGCCTGTGTAAGGTGCACTCTGGTACAAAGGATGGCCCTTCTCACAGCCCCTGTTTTTCACATCTCCATTATCACTCCATGAAAATTCATTTTCTACTCTTACAGAACCTGCAACTCAGTCAATGATGTTGACTGTTTTTAAGTGGTAACAGCTACCAGTCCTATATCCCCGGGACCCCTCTAAATCTGTTAAATACTTAGTGAAACAATCTCATAAACTATTTTACATATATCAAACATTTATTCTACAAAGATTCTAGAGGTAAGCTGTGATGTGTTGTTACCCCAAAAGTGCTCTGCAGAACAGTATGTATATGTGCCATTTAAACTCTTTGTATCAAGACAAATGGAAAACATTTCCTTTTTCAAGAGTTTGTCTTAACGGCACTGGTTTGACAGCTCAGATCTGGGACTGTTCCTGAAACTCAACTCTATTTTCAAAAACGAGTGGCTACGGAACATAGTATGTCCTTAGTGAGATTCTGCTCCTGCTCTCCACTCACAGGGCTCCACTCTCTACAGCACTGAAACCACACTGGCACTCCTTCAGCTTCCTGCCACCTTTGCTATTAAACTTGTCCCATGCTGACACTCATTGGTACCACCTGCTCTCCTGTGTCAGTGCTTTTTCCCACTAAAGCGAACTCTCCTATCAGTGCAGTCAATCCCACCCCACTTCTGCAGAAGAACAATGTTCCCACAATTACCTCTTTCGGAGTACTTCCCCACTCGGCAGTAATGTTCCCCAAGATGAACGTGTTCCTTCTGTTCCCACCCTCTCCCCACAACTTCCAAGATGCTTTCTTCTTGTTTGCTCACAGCATCATGTCCTGGTACCGGCTACTCGTCTCCCATCTCTCCTTAACCACCCCACCGGCCTGCCACTCCTGTCACTTTCCCGAGACTCCTCTGGTCAAGGCCCTCAGTGCCTTCCTTCACTTGGGCAAATCAGAGCTCTTCATCCCAGCATACTCCGCAAGTCTGTCCTAATAATGGAAAAGGCATTGCCATTTGCCTGAGTGCTGGGGCCCAGTACCTACATGAGTTACCCTGCTCCAACCAGGAACAATTCCTTCACTGGGAGTCTGCCTGCTTTTGATTCCGAGCCGCCATTTGTCACTGCTCAATTTTATCACTGTAGCTGCTTCCTAACCCTCTTCTCTGCCTCCACTCTAACTCCCGAGTATGGTCTGTCCTCCCCAGAGCAGTCAGCATAACCTCTTAAATTAAGAACTCTGCATGGGCTAGGTGCAGCAGCTCACGCCTATAATCCTGGCACTCTGGGAGGTGGAAGCTGGAGGACTGCTTCAAGTCAGGAGCAGACCAGCCTGAGCAAGAGGGAGACCCTATCTCTACCAAAACCAGAAAAAATAAGCCAGACATTATGGCATGCACCTGTAGTCCCAGCTACTTGTGAGGCTGATGCAGGAGGATCACTAGAGCCCAGGAGTGTGAGGTTGCTGTGAGCCATGATGACATCATTGCACTCTAACCTAACAGCTGTCTCAAAAAAAAAAGCGCTTTACTTCCTTGCTCAAGAGCTGCCAAAAGTTCCCATCACAACTAGAATAAAACTTAGCCTCTGCCCATGGCCTGCAAGTCACAAGGCCCTGTGGGCTATGGCATTGCCCATATGACCTCCTCTCCTCCTTTGCCTCATTCCTCACCCTGACCACACTGGCTGCCTTGTGATTTGTCTGTCTCTGGGTGTTGGCACTTGTCCCAGTGCCTAGAATGCCGGAGCTCTTTACTGTCCTTCCTTCAGTCAGGCTGTTGTTCAGATGTTGCCTCTCTAGAGAGGCTCTTCCTGATCATTCTACCTAAAACAGTAAACCCCTCCAATCACTCTGGATTGCTTTACCCTGTTTTATCCTCCTGGTATTTCCCACCTGAAATATTTGTATACCTGAAATTAAAAAAAAAACAAAAACTTAATGTCTTCCCCATTAGAACACAAGCTCATAAAGGTAAGGAGTTTGCTCAACCTGTCCTTTCCTCGGCCCCACCACTTGTAACTTCTTGGCAGCATTAGCACCATGACCACAGCCTCTCTGCTCTGGCCTCTTTTGATTCCCCTCTCCTGGTATTCCTCCTCCCACCTTCGCCACTTCTCTGGGGACTTATCCCTTAAATGCTACCAGTCCTTACAGATCTACCTTCCGTCCGCTTCCATCCCACAACTTTCTCTGCATGTCAACAGTGTTCTCACTCTTCATTCCTTACTTCCAGCTCAGATTCACGCTCTAGTCCCACAGATCCGAATGACTGCTGGACAATGCCACTCTGCTGTCTGGCACATGAAGCTTCATCTGTCTACAGTGACTCCCCCTCTGTCTAGCTTCCTTCCTGCATCACCTCTCTCTCCAAATGTGGAAGCACCACTCCTGCTTCTCCAGCACCTGCTGAGCGTTCCTCATGGCTTGCAGCTCCATGGAAAGGCCTGCGTCTGACTCAGTGCCCACTGAAGGTCTCTACTAAAGTGCACAACAGAAGGAAGCTGCCTCTTCTAAACTCTAACAGAGGCTAAAGGAGTGGGTACTAACCTACTAACCTAACTAATCTCTCCAGCACAATGCATTTTTTTTTTTGTAGATTTGCTATAGGGAGGAGGAAAACAATCCAAACAACTTGAATAGGATTTATTATTACAAATGACGAAGTCTTACCACAGAAATTCTGTATGGATGACACAAAGGTCAGGGCACAGCTAGCAAATCCTGTGTCCAAGTTCCACCGGTACCATATTCATTGGAAACTAACTAAGCAGGCCCAAGAGGCAGCAGGGATGGCTTAACACCAACATCCAAGGAACGTGGAATTTAGGGCAGTAGTTCTCAATCACAACATGCATGAGAATAGCTTGGGGGATACAGCTGGGAACTGGCTTAGACCTACACTGTACTCATCTTTGCCTGCCGTCAGATGGCTTTGTTCCTGCTCCCCATCTCACCCCCCAACATGAAGAGAGAGGGAGCACTACATGTGGGCAATGAGGTGTGGGGGCAGAATCCAGAAATGTCTCCTGCTGCCTTCTACAGCAATTGTTTTGTGATAAGAAAAGCAATGGTAACATAAACCATGATGATTATTAAATTCAAATGTATATATTTACTTTTCCTTTGATAACATTTCTCTTAACCTTCTGATGATAATTTCAGGAACCTACTTTTATGTCTAAAGATGCTTTATAAATAAGAAATATCTTACCAAAGTTACTATTGCACATTCAGCTGTTAGCTGTGCGGCACTGAATAGAGTACGAACAAATCTGTAAATAAATTTGTGTTCAGGATCGTGCTTAAAGTACTCTTCCGGAACCTTCTCTCGCTGAAAGCAGAAAAGATGCAATACAAGTATTCATTGAAGGAAAAAACTTTTTAGTACTCACAAGACAGTAGTTTTCACATTTGTGCCCATATGTCCCTTAAAATAGTATTTTTTGCGCGACATGTCTTTTAATCTTTTAAATATAAACACTGGGCTCTTAAAGAACTATAATAATTCAATATTCATCACCATTCATTAGACACTGGCATTGGGTATGCCAAGAAATTGCCACTGGGTAGGCTCAGAGAACTTTTATGTTCCTTTGTACTTCCCCTAATGCAATCTACCAAAACATAAACTACTTTTAGGCTCACAAGTCTTAGTGATCATGTCAGGCTTCTCTGCAGTACACTTTGAAAACACACGTTTAGTTTCCTATAACCCAAGGCTCTAAGTCTGCAGTCTCTAATCCCTGATCTGGGAGTGTGAGAAGCAGACAGGTGAGGCTTCATGGGTATTTACAGCCGCTCCCCATAGCTGGCATCACCACTTGAACACTGTCTCCTGCCAGGCAAGTGGCAGCATTAGATTCTCACAAGAGAATGAACCCTACTATGAACTGTGCATCTAAGTTGAGATCTAGGTTGTGAACTCCTTATGAGAATCTAATGCCTGATGATCAGAGGTGGAGATGTAATATACTCGAACCATCCTGAAGCCATTCTCCCTGCCTCCAGTCCATGGAAAAACTGTCCTCCAGGTAAATGGTCCCTGGAGCCAAGAAGGCTGGGACCGCTGCTCTAAGCCTGCACTGTCCAGTATAGCAGTCACTGGCCACATGTGGCCAGTACACACTCCAAACAGCTACTATACCCCTGAGAAAGTGAAGTTATACTTTTTTTGCCATTTTAATTGATAAATTATTTTCCAATTCTCTTGAAGGAGATCATGCATATGTTAGAACTATTGATAAATATTTATATTATTCAATGCCACTGAAAATTATATTTTAAAAAATATATTTGCTATTATTTGAACAGTACATTTACTCATGTTAGCTCACTAAATAAAGCTGCAAGTGCGTTCTTAGCATATCCTTATTATACCTCTTTTGTAAGATGATCATATACAACATGAGGTGGAGAAGAAGACTTAAAGGAAGATGATTTTGACTTCAGGATGATATAAACACAACTCTGAGAGAAAAATACAGCCTCAAAAAAAAGGAACTTACTGTGAGTGGATGTGACCTCTCATCAAAAATATCCAGTGATCTATTTGCATCTCTATAAAATAAGAATATGCGTTTAAAAAATTAATTCAGGAATTCTTAATTACTTAGTAAAATATTTGCTGGGAGTTAGGGGAGTATGGAGTGGAGGGAGATGCCTAACTTTCAACAAAGCAAATAGTTCTACAAATTCTCCTCCTGGATCTGGCATTCTAAGGGTTCCTAACCTCTTTTCACTCAGCATATCAAATCTTGTACTCTTCAGTCTTCTACAACGACCAGCTACAATGACCCTGAGCGGGAATGGTAACAAACCAGATCTATTTTCACTTTTTAACCTCACATTGGAATACCAAGAACCCTTTACAACATGGTAGTATATATAAGGCAATAAAGTCGTAAGAACTATAATTAATGTTAATATGAGATTTGAACTTCCCAGGTTTTTCCTCACTTTAGTTCTCTATATTATATTCTTATGTATTTATTTCTTTTAATCAGTTTGAGTTAAAAACTTAGTTCCTCTTTATTTAAAAAAAATACCAGTTTTTGATAAACTTTTAGAATTTATGAAATGACTATATCCTATTCGTTTAAACCAGTGGTTCTCCAAGTGTGGTCTACCAACCTCCCTTAGACCAGGAGACCCATGAGGTTAAAACTATTCTTGTAAGAATACTAAGATTTTGCTTGCTTTTTCAAAAACATTTGCAATGATTGTATAAAAGTGAACATGGGTTAAAACTTAAGTTTTTCAGCATGAATAAAGGCCGTTTCCTCACTACCCCTTGCAGTTAAAAAAAAAAAAAAAAGCTTGCTTTACTTGAAAATATCCTTAATATAACAATAAAAATTAATGGTACTAATTAATGGGATTATTAAATCTTGACTTTTACTTTTAATATTCTGAGTGGGAAGTTCACATAAATCATTTCTGCATACTAAAATGTGGATATATTAAGGAAAAACACTTGTGATTTAATAGTGAACCAACAAGCTACTTCTTTTCAAGGAACACAATTTTTATTTGAAAGTATGACTATCATCTCAAAAATGAACAAAGTGAGCCTGTTGCTGCAAAGAAAATATTATAATAAGTATTTGCTGCCAAGTGATAAAATTCAAGTTTTTAAGCTAAAAATCAAAACTTTGGAAAACTTATTCCTCCTACTGTGAGCCTGACCGCTTCTCAATACTGAAAAGACTTTTTCATAAGATTGGTATGTGTGGAGTTTTGGTGTAGTATTAAAGAGTATCTACAATTACCTGGAAGCTTTAAAAATACACCTTTGCCTAACTATATATTTGTATACGGCTAGGTTGTCATCTTTCTGCTTCTTCAAAACAAATGGCAAAGACAGAGATGAGAATCCTGCTGTCTCCTATTAAGCCAGACATTAGAGATGTGCAAAAATGTAAATAAACGACACTTTTTACTCATCATTTTTGTTGCAGAAAAAAGTTAACTTCTTGTGAAAAATATTACGCTAGCAATATGGTTCTCAATTGGGGTGCATTTGTCCTCTTGTCACCACCTGGGAGTACTGCTACTGGCATCTTCTGGGTAGAAGCCATCCCACAATGGACAGCCCCCAAACAAAGAATTATCTTGCTCAAAATATCAAGAGGGCCAAGGCGAGAAACCTGAACAAAAAAATTTATTTTTTTAATGCTGAATTTTAATTTCTAATACAGTATATAATTGACATGAATAAATACTCTTTGGGATCCTCAATGATATAAGAGTTAGAGGACTCTTAAGGACCCCCAAAACCCAAAAATGATTTGCTTCAGTACTGTAATAAGCATTCCATGTCTACAATTATAACCTAATATTAAACTTGGTATCATACAAAGCAATTGGCTGGAATAACAAGACATTTTAAAAAAGAGCTCACCTGTTCTTTATGTGGTAATATATTGCTAAGGTCACACTGTGGAGGGAAAAAAAAAATGTTTTCAACAGCTGATTTTATTATGTTAGGTCTGAAGACATTTTAGAAGGGGGTAGTGGGGAGCCCTCCTGGGGGCCCTGAAATCCTCCAGTTCGGAACAGTACTGTGTGTGCACTTTTCCCCCTTGTTTTAATTCTTCGGCTTTTAGCAAAAACAAAAGAACCAAAAGGCTATGCAATATGTTGTAGAAGAAGACAGATTTCTGTTGATTATTATATTATTTGCTTTTCCACCCATAGAACACCTTTCATCTTAGGCGAGTTCTGTTTATGCACAGGCTTAAATTTAAGTCATACAGCAGCTCTGTTCCCTGTTAGGCTCTGCCTTTCAGTTGTTTAGTTGACTATCACCTACGCTCCTGGTTTTCATTATTTCCCTTAAAGTAAATAATGAAAGTGCTTTATACCAAATAAAATCACTTAAAATCACTTTTGTATGATTAGAAATGTGTTAGTAAAGGCACGTGCACACACTACCACGATAGGTGCAGCTATCCTGACATACCCAGCGCCAGCACTGCAGCATGACACTGGACAGTGTAATATTAATAGCAGCCACTTCCCAATTAGTGCAAATGAAAGATTACTGAACATACACAGCTGAGACACACTTAGTGCAGTACTAAGATACCCACGGATGACGTGTCTTAGCAAACTTATCTAAGTCAGAAGCTTCCTTTTGCCCTCAGTGCCTACAATGAGGCTCAAAATAACTGAGGGAAGGCAAATCTGAATTTTAAAAGTAGGTCTATCTGTTAAATATTAGCACTTTTTAAAAAGCCTATAATATTATTAGCATCAAAGATGGATACTTCTATAGTGCTTTAAATAGTTTTGTCTCCAGATGGATTTTAAAACTATCAAAGTTGAAGTTATAAGCTGGAAAGGACCACCAAAACTTACATGATATTTACCCCAACAACCCATCTTACGTATTAGGGAAACAAGGCTTAAAACTGACCTTCACACAGTCCCACCAATAGAAGCAATTTGTTGTCAAATTAAGCAGTGGTTCTCAAACTTTGCTGCACACTGGAATCCCCCGACTTCCAACTTGAGACATTCTGGTTTAGCTGGCATTGGGTATAACTTGGGTATCAGGTGTGTGTTTAAGTTCCCAGGTGATTCCAATATGGCAAAGTTTGAAATGACCGAGTTAGAGTTATGATCAGAATCACTTGGGATGCTCTTGTCTATGTAATTATGCCTCATATCCTTCCCCCATTTCCCTAAAAGGCTAGGGAGAGCCTAGAGATGGACGGAAGGTGGAGGTTGGAAAATGCATGTGTTTGCAAACATATATTTTATAAAAAGTTGTATAAGTGATTCCAATATGGCTCTCATCCCACTGAGAACATGCACTACTACCCCATGTTACACATTTTTAAAAATCTTTCCTAAAAGCCAATTTACCTTACTGATTTACTCAATCAACCTTTATTTCACCAACAGTGAATACACCATATGATCATTTCTAAAACTTAATGAGAGCAAATTAAAACTTACTGTACTTCCAAAAGTAGACTTGTAAAACTTAGACTAAGTGGGGGAGGAGCATGAAGTCTACTTTTTCGAGCAAAGTTAATCTTTGCTTAAACATTAAAATCTTTCCAAATCAAAAAAAGCTTGGGACTTTAGCCAAAACAGAGTTGTTTTTGTATTCATGGATTTAGGGCTTAGGCTGAATATAGACATTTAGTGATTACTTAACAGGTGCCAAAGACTATGACTTTGAACAGTACTGGGGTCCAGTTTTTGGTGAAGCACAATTTGATCCCAACTACTGTTACAAGTGAGATAGGAAAGTGACATTATTATGAGTATAAACTTGCCATTTTTAATTAAAAGAAGTTACTGACAATTTAATTAGCTAAAAAAGCTAGTATATTAGAAATAGTACTAAAGTTTATATAAGCTAGTTATGTTTTTAGACTGAAAATATTAGGGATGAGGATGTTAATATGCTAAAGTAGCATTTCCCAAACTATGTTCTGAAAATCAACACTCATAATCCAAAGAGATGTTAATAATGTTCCCTGGACAACCCAATGGGGTTAGGTTTTTTTTTTTCTTTTTTTTTAAGATAAACTTGAAAGGTTCATCTCAGAGTGTCTCAAAAGTGCATCTCCTATTGTGGACTAGGGGTGCTCGTGCAAATGCAGATGCACTCTAGTGCCAGCCGAGGACCAGCTGATCCATCTTCCCAGAGTAGTTTCCAAAGTGGTACACACTACTTTAGGCCTGTAACTAATAAGGAACTACTGTTTTCCAGAAACAGCTAATAAAAAAGCACCTCTTCCTTTTCATTATGTTCAACATTGCCTTAACATAAATGCATCAAATAAAGAGCTACACTTTTTCTGGGATTGCTTATTTGCTAACTGGCTTTCCCTTCCACCATGCAGTCTAAGATTAAAATAGAAAGTAAAAATTCATACTTAGGTCCTTGAAATCAATATATAGTTGACACCAATTTCTTAAACTGATCACTGAAAAGGACAACCAAATGGCTGAAATGACTAAGGATGGCTGGGATGCCTTTAGCATGAGGGGGTCTGTCACTCAGCTCTTGGCAGCCTAGTTGTACTCACCATTTTACTGTGGTTCTAAGATTAGGCTGGCTGACTGTGCTGTCATCTAGAAATATTGTTGAGCATGAGCTATACTTTTTAGTAAGATGCCCTGGAGATACCTGAAGGGGAAGGGAAATAGAAGAAAACGTCACAGTAAGTTAAACCTATAAAGGTGTGGTTTTTCCTTGGTTAAATTGTCAAACGATAAAGCATTAAGATACTTCTCACATTCCATGAACTGCCTGAGTGTGGTATCATGTGTGGCTCCATGAGGAACACACTGAAGGCTCTTAACTTCCACAGATAATGTCTGAGGAATGGGTTATAAAATGCTGCCCTTGATGGTCCTTGTACTCAAAGCTGGCAGCTATCTATTATGAATTCCCTTTACAAATAATGTTAAAGGTTTAAAATAAGAGTTTCAGTGGGATTTTTTCCTTAATAAAATATACCTGAGATTTTCTATTATTCATTTACTAGAATAAAATGTGACGCCTTAAATAATATTGGCATGAGAGCATTTTAGTACAGTACATGAAAACCTAGTATTAAATTTACTAATTTACTAATACTAAATGTATTCGTTCAGGCGACAATGGGATGAAACAAATGTTTTAGAGACAGAGGCTCTGTGTGCCAGGGCTGCTCAATCACCAACAAGTTAGGGGCTGCAGGTCTCTCTGGGCCTGTTTCCCTACATGGAGACATCGAGCATCGCTTTAGGACTTTCTCACAGCAAAGAACAGATGACAAAAACAACTTTGGGAATTTAACTTTCATTTCCTGTCTAAATAAGACTGCCATTACAGGACTCAAAGGAGAACCTCAGAGGATACTTTCTATTCATTTCAAAATTTTATTGATTTTATTCTGTAAATTATCTGACACCCATCATGGCACTTTCCTGCCTCGTTCTTGCTCCTCCCTGCCTGGAAGGCCTTTTCCCTCCTGTCTCAGCAAGCGCGAGCCCATCTGCCTTGGGGGATACTTTTGCCAGTAGCCACACCATGACACTCTTCCCTTCTTGCATACTGCTCCATCTCAGCATCTAATTCACCATTTGTTACATGATAATAATTAGCTCACGGGGTCCCCTCATAAAAAAGCAAGTTTCTCCAGGGAAGGTGGGACTCTTATTCCTACCTCCAGCTGCTCAGCATAGAATGTGGGACAAGTTAAGGTGTTCAATAAGTCTGTGACCAACTATTATTTAAAACCAGTAATAATTTGGAAGGTAAATCTTACTACACACACAAATTAGTGAGAATCTATCTGTAGCGGTATCTGAGAGGTGACAATGAACTTTTTGAGCCCTCTAAAATAAACTGTCTTTAAAACACTTTAGAAGTATCCATTTATTTGCAAAGAGAATAAGTCAAATACTAAAAACCGCCTAAACTCCATTAAGATAGTTCTCTTCTTTAAAAATAAGGCCAATAACCAAATCCCAGTCACCGAAAAGTTGAAATTAACAGCAGGATTCTTTAACACAAAACCAGCAATTTTAATGCTTTTTGAAAAGCTAATTCAGATGAGCCTTCCTTCTTCCTATTAATGTTAAGTTTTCAACATGTCACATTCTCACATCAGTATCCCCCAAATATATGAAAGACAGGGGAAGGAGAAAATCTAGTTGCTTTGAAAAGGACACAGCATTTAAAACTTGCCAGTAGCCAATGGTCAGAAAAACCTACCATCTAACAGCATTTTGTTTCTTTCAGATGTTTCCACTGCAAAGTCTCTTATTCCTTATTAACAAACAGTACTAGATGTTATGTTTTTGAGAAGTTTTACTATTCGGAGGACCAAATTCTCCTTCAAGAAATGCTTAAACTATATATAAACTCTTAGGTGTTTCTTAAACTATTCAGTATTAATGTGGATACTCTACATTAACTCTATGTTAATGTGTACATTTTTATAACCTCAAAAAACAAACACAGCATGAAAAGTGAAAATTGTATCCTTCAAATACTTTCATTCAAAGTAGAAAAAGGTATCTTTTAAGGTCACTACTACTAAGGAGTAATATGGCATATACTACCATAACAACAAACAAACAAACCCCAAACCTAAAGAATGGAGAATAATGCACCAAAATGCAGACTAGCTGGGAGAGCTTTAAGTGTTCCTTTCTCTAATTTTCCTCTATATAAAATTTTGTCATGAATGTATATTGGTTTGTCTTTGGAAATATTAGAAAATGTGAATTAGATGTGGTCTTATACCCTACGGGAGAGCTCATTTAGTGAAATCAGCAACTTATGGTCACTGGCTACATCCAGCCAAAGAAACACTGAAGACTTCCCCATCAATCCCAGCTCACTCTAAACTCCTGCTTAAAGAAAGAGGAATTATTCATCCAGAAAAATGGTCATTTCTGCTTTCTTGCTTTCTCTCCACAACCCCAAACCAGACCACTTCCAAATGTCAAGATAACCAGAAAAGAGTAAATGCAAAGATTCTCTGCTAACCAGCTAGACAGCAGGAGACACACCACTCACTTCCAGCTCTTCAAACTTCTCAATATCAAGAGCATCCCCCTATCTCTTAAGACTAGAGGGTGGCAGAATGAAGCCCCTGAGCAAAGCAAGTATAGCCGCCAACAGGTAACTTTCTCCTCATCTTGCTTTAAAGCTTAACAATTATCTTTTATGGATAAAGCCTTACCATTGCCATCTCACAACCTCAACAAACTATACTGACAAACATAAGGACATAAAATACAAATATTAAAAAAAAGCAAGTAGGAAAACACTGACAGTTTAGTGTTCATAGATCTTATTTCAAGTAGTCACAAAACAAAGAGGAAGAACATCATTTTTCTCATGTCATCATCATTCTGAATGACAGAATACAGAATTTTAAAGTCTTTAATAGGACAGGGAAGGGGGTACTTAGTATACTCAAAGTCGAATAGCAAAGATCAGGAAGTAATTATACATGGTAAGGCACAAACCAAAGCTTACCAGCAAAGGTCAAGTACCCACAGAAGTCCTGTCCCCCACAGACTTCCCATTGTGTCTACTGCCTCTTATTTCAACCCATGTTAAAAAAAAAAAAACAAAAAAAAGCTGAAGTTCAGCAAGAAGTCTTTTTTTTCACAAGTTTTAGAGTTTTTTTTTAAGAATTAATGACTTTTAGTTAACAATACCTACAATATAACAGAGTATAGAATTAGAATAGTTTCTAAAGAAGAGTTTAATGGCAAAGCATAATATGCTTTTTATAGGTGTAAAAAAATTGTCTCGATTAATATTATTCATTATATTGAATTTAAACTTAGATTTACACTTTAAATATATAGGTTCTCAATATAGGTTAAACATGGTGGACTGATCACAAATTTATTTCCTCTCCTGCCTGAAATCTCATTAAAATTAAAGGAATAAAATAAAGGTTATGACATAAGACCAGGAGACAGGATTAACAGCAGATGGTTTTTTAATAAGTGTATAAGATGAAAAATAGACAAAGGAGTGGTGACCAGCAAGGGAGCACGAGTCTGGTGCCCTGAGAGCCTGGAACAGGGAGAGGCAAGCCAAGGCCAGCCGAGAACTCACAGGCAGGGCACCTCAGAGGACAGGGCCAAACAAAAGCCAACAAAATCAGCTGAAAATCTGTGGCTGGAGCCCCCCACCCCCGTCCACCTGTCCTCCCATCTTATAAGGAATTTAGATGTATATTCCCTGGAGCCATTAAACCTGTGCATTTCTGGGCTCAGAGACACCAGGGCTGAAATGGAAATGGGAAAAAACTGCACACTGAAAAGTGGAAAGCCTTTTCCCCATCCCAGCTGTGCTTCTGGAAAGCAAGTAGCTACACTTCTATTCCCCAAGCAGAAAAATGGGGTAGGGGTGAGGATAGGTCCTTCTCTGAAGTAACTGAACTATCCCAGAGAAAAGACCCTCAGTTAACACACTGAGGTACCCCAAATGAAAAGCTGGCTTGGTCTCCAAACCCTCACCATGAAAGCCAGCGGTCATTAAGAAAGTCCTGCTCACGCAGGGCGCTTCCAAGGAGAGAAAGCCAGGAACCACCACACATTGGAGGTATGTCTCTGATAAGGGAGATTAACAGGAGAAAAAACTTCAAAGGACAGGTGAAAACTCAGGAGCAAATGAAAAAACAAAAGTTCTTAAAACACTCTCAAAAATAAAAATGTTAGTAGAAGGGTTAGAGCATAAAATCAAAGACTCTCCAGAAGTTGAACAAAAAGACAAACTAGAAAACAGGAGGGAGAAAAAATTAAAGATCAATGCAGAAATACTCTTAAGGCCCAACATCTGAATAAAAGTATCCAAGAAAGAAGGAACAGAGAAAACAGAAGCAAGAAAAGGAGATGGTCTGTGAGGAGACTTCAGTGGCCCCAATAACAAAAAGGTCCACAACTAACCACAGTATGAAATTCCAGAATTCCAGGGAGAGAAGGTATTAACTAGAAAGCTTCCAGAGAAAGAAGGGTGTGTGTGTGTGATTAAAATTGGTTCCATGTAACGTACCACACAATGGCAACAGATTCAAGAACACTATAATGAGAACACAACAGAGAAATGTCTTCAGAGCCATGAAATTTAGTTTCAACCTAAAATGTTATATTCTATCAAATGGGCAGGGGGAGGTTCAAACAGGTTCAAAACTTCTATGTGCCCTTTCCCAGGAAGATGTGCCCCAGTAAAACTAGGTAGTTCAATAAAACAGAAGGAAACACAGAAGCTAGGACCTCGGGGATCCAACACAAGGGAGCAGTTATGCGAGATCTCAGATGACTGCAAAGAGATATCCTAGGAAAACAGGCACAGAGCAGGCCCAGGGAAAACCAGTGTACACTGGAGTAGGATGACAAAAGGCTGAGAGAAGTTGTCTTCAAGAGAAAAATGGAACAGATGTGTTTTAGTAGGTGGAAAATATTTTTGACAGGCATGTGACAAATGTTACAACATTTGGGGAGAAAATAGCTGTGAGAAAACAGGCAAATGAATACAGTCAGGAAATTAATTCCACACACATAAAAAAACGAAGGATGTGAAAGCAGGGAGACCAGCCAGCAGCTACTTACTGCATTTGGCTGTGTGAGCTATTGTTGGCTAGGAAAAGGGGATTATCTGGGAGAAGTGCAAAAGTGCTCAGATTTTAGAAATACTTAAGAGAAAGGTGAAGGGTGTACAGGAAGAGGCACACTAAGAAAACTCTATGACTTAGCAGTGAACAATATTTGCATAGTTCAGTAACGTAAATATTGATTACTGATTAATAAAAGTCAATGAAATGAAGGGAGGAAATGAGGGTCACAGTGGAATGAGGAAGCTCAGTTTTTACCTGCTATGGCAGGAAGTCACCTAATAGTGTTAAAAATTCATTTAGCTGTTACCACTGTTACTTTGATGAAAAAATAAGATTATAATTTCACAGTAGAAAATTTTTAAAAATAAGATAAGAAAATTAAGGCAAAATTATTTAAGACAGATCTTTATAACACAATCCAGTTATCAAAATTTTACTTACATGTCAGAAACCCTTAAAAAATGGGCACTACTAAGCCAAAGACTTAGTGTACACACATAAATTTGATATTTAAAAAAATAAGAGAAACTCCACAAAGAAATGCCCATCCTGACTGACACCATTATACCCTTAAGGAATCATAACAGACATACTTTCAATTCAAACGATTAACGTCTTAACTTTACAACTATTTACTTACATGGTTTAAATGGTTGCTCTTCCTCTTTTCTCGCACTAAGAATAAAAAAAATTAACTAATCAATTCTGATACAAATATCATAGAATAAAAGTAGCTTAATTATCTGATGAATTACTAACCTACAAATGAGCTTAAATTCCATTCTATTTTTTAAAATGATTTCCAACAAAACTTATACCAGTGGTTCTCAACCTGTGGGTCACAACCCCTTTGTACCAATGAAAACACATCCTGCATATCAGATATTTACATTATAATTCACAACAGTAGCAAAGTTATAGTTATGAAGTAGCAACAAAAATAATTTTATGGTTGGGGGTCACCACAACATGAAGAACTATATTAAAGGGTCACCGCTGGGCAGCGCCTGTGACTCAGTGGATAGGGCGCCGGCCCCATATACTGAGGGTGGCGGGTTCAAACCCAGCCCCGGCCAAAATGCAACAAAAAAATAGCCAGGCGTTGTGGTGGACACCTGTAGTCCCAGTCACACCTGTAGTCCGAGCTGTGTGAGGCCATGGCACTCTACCAAGGGCGACAAAGTAAGACTCTGCCTCTCTAAAAAAAAAATAAAATTAAAAAAATTAAAAAAAAAAAGGGTCATGCATTAGGAAGGTTGAGAACCACTGATTGATACTATAAATTATTTGACAAGATGACTCTCATAAAGTAAAATCTTAAAACTTAGCTTTACTTTTTGGCCTAACAGATATTCCATTACACATAAGTGAAAGACTCCCCATGTACCAGAGAAAAGCACAAGACAAATCAGGCCCATGAGAAATTTAGCTAATGAAGGAGTTTACCAGCTGCATATTTGGGCCACTACCAAGTAGCATTTCCTAAGTCTACTTTTACACACAGCTTACGTTAAGTACCTAGATCTAATGACTGAGAGCTCTAAGAACCCATCCCTGGACGCACCTGAATCCCTGGAAGCATCCTGAACTGGTGACTTGGAATCTACTAATACGTCACTGAAAAAAATAAATGAGTCTTCACTTAACTGGAAAATAACCTATTTTAAATTTAAATTTTAAAGCGAGCGTGCCAAGTTAATTGTGCACAGTATCACAGCACACAAAATAACTTTCTTCCAACAGCGGCCATTAGAGTAGAGGATCCAAGAGCGACTTGGCCTGCACTTTGTTCCCCACGCTGCCTCCTCCTTTGATGCTGTAGGCACACATTCCTTCCCACTGAAGAAAGACACATAGCATAGCTTTTATTTTCCACACATCTATGTGTGTGAAGCCCACGGCTCTGGGAGAATCTGTGAAATACAGCAATCTTAACCAGAAATGACTGTCTCAAAACGGGCAAAATACAAACTATGAAAATATAGGTTAGGTACCCGCATTCCTTCATTTCTGCAGGATGGTTAAAAAAAAAAAAAGTACTCTCATTTTTTATTATGCTGCATTACCTAAAACATTGTAAAAACCCTCACTTCTTGTATTCTTGCTGTTGAGATCAACAGAAAAACCTAGATGTATGCAGCTTTTCAGCAAACAGAGTAGGATTTAGCATAAAATTAAGGAAAATAAGGAGTGCAGAAAAATCCTGCAGTTCTGATTCTCATCCTGAAACAAGCAAGGCATAGAAACTTTCCACTAGTTTCATTTGCTGAGGCTAACCTTCTCAGAAACACCAGAGGGATGTTTACATTTACATCACATTAGGATGAAAAGGTTCTGTACAGCTTAAATGCTCTGAGCAGCATAAATCTGGATGTGGCAGGCTCCTTTGGTTAGATCACTGTGTTAAAGGTGGCCAAGATCGCAGTTTCAATCCCCACATGCAAACAACTGAGCTGTCTGATTTATTCAAATGAAAACCTTAACTGAAGTCTAATTTCTATCATTCATCTTTAAAATGCGTCCTTTGGAGCAGAGGAAAGAGGGCAAAGAAGTATGGAGAAATAAGGATAAATCCCGGACCATTTCCAAACCACATGGCCAATGAAGAGTGCTGATAAAGAGGCAAAATATGGGAACCAAAAGTCTACATGCTCTTACTAAAAGAATGACACTAAAAGAAAGCATATTGCATATTAAAACAAGTGAATATATAAAAAATTGAAACAATTAATTCTTCTATAATACATCCCATAAGACAGAAATCGTTTTCAGTCTTTGCCTTGGAGGAAAAAAAGATATTGTCTTACCATCTGTTTGAGATTTGCTCAGGAAAATTGTGCTTGCCCGTGGATGGTCAGAGGGATTCGATTCCAAAGCTAAATCTATAGAAGAGAAAAAAAGATGTGATAATTTAAGTGAGTAGAAAAGAAAGTTTTTAAATTAGCTACATCTTGATAAGCACATTGGCTCACACCTGTAATCCCAGGTTGATATTAACCTTTGGGAGGCTAATACAGGAAAGTTCTTAATAATAAATATGAAGGAAATATAACAGCAACAATATAAAAATTCCATTGGGGAATGTAAAATCATCAAATCTCTCCATACATGTAGACTAAAACCAAGTTATGTCCACGACTTCTTTTTGTAACTTGTACCTAAATAATCTGATGTAACTTTGAGATGAATCACATCAAGTAGAGATACCATCCCCCTCTTCTATGCTGACAAGACTAGCACACTTTAGGAATAGTCTCAAGCAGCAACTGATGCTGTGGCCAATTACTGTCAGACACCAGCTCAATAAATCAAATACATTAAAACAAAGAAGGCTGTTTTTGGCAAGCATTCTTCAGATAATCAAATGGCTAATTCTAACTCCATTCAACAAGTGAACTCATTTAGTTAGCTGTGGTTTATCTGGGGGTTATTCATCATGGTAAACTTAAGAGGACTACCTAAAAAGTTCAATGTTCTAACCTATAAGAACACTTCCATGATGGAAGTGATTTTTAACTTTTGCCCTCAATTTCCAAAGCTAAACTCTCACATCTTCCAATAGCAGGATTAATTTAGGGCTTCATCACAATTATCTTCCAAAGCAGGTCATAGGGCTGCTACTAAAAAATGTGGGTCCTACCTATGTCAAGGAAGGAAGGTCTAAGTCTGCCTGCAGTCTACCTTACCCCAAAGTGGGATAAACTCCTATTTCAGCCAGACTATACAACAGATTCTTGAATTCTCATAAAACAAACTTTGCCATCATACAGGATAATAAAAGTTGTCATGAGGAGAAAAAATAAAAACCTATGACGCTCCTCAGCAACGTCCATCTCAACCTACTTGTATTAACCAATCTTGTCAGAAACCAGGCCAAGACCCAGAGTAATGGTTATTAAGGCAGTACTTCCCACAGCTCATATTAATAATGGTTCTACATTTAAAAGGGTGCGGGGGGGGGGAAGGTTAGTGGTCAAATGGCAATATGCTATATATGTGGCTTTTAAAGAACCAATATTAAAAACTTACCAGTCTAGTAGTGAGTAGTTCTAACTCAGCATTTCACAAATTTATCTACCTAGAAACCTTGTGTTCCCTCCAAGTAATACGGTTTGAAACTTGCATTAACACACACGATTTGGGACTTCCTGGTTTAAGAGGAATCTGAACCATCCATTTTAATGGTGCTTCCAGATCACTAGAAACTTATATAGCTAAACCAATGGCTGTGTTCTCCACAGAAATCCCTTTACTGACGTGAAGTGTATTAAACTGCCTTTGGAGAAAATTATTCTTATGTAAAAGACACAAAAATTATTTTAAAGGTTCTTCCCCCCACATCTTTGAAAAGATGAGACAATGTTACCTTATTTAGAGAAATAAAGTCATTTGAGCACAAAATGACAAGTAGAGACTTTTATCACTGTCTCTAACTTAAAGCTTCTAAAAGGATTTATGACTATTTCCTACCAAAAAGAAAGCAAACATACTACTATTGAATCTAAAAAATGAGAAGAAATGTTTACAGAAGAAGCCATATTAGGTACCCATGTAATAGTAAAGTTTAATTAAGAATTTTTATATGGAAGCAGAAAAAACCTCGAATAGCCAAAACATTACTCAGCAATAAAAACAAAGCAGGAGGAATCATGCTACCAGACCTGAGACTGTACTATAAATCAATAGTGATCAAAACAGCATGGTACTGGCACAAAAACAGAGAAGTAGATGTCTGGAACAGAATAGAGAACCAAGAGATGAATCCAGCTACTTACCGTTATTTGATCTTTGACAAGCCAATTAAAAACATTCAGTGGGGAAAACAAATGGTGCTGGGTGAACTGGCTGGCAACCTGTAGAACATTGAAACTGGACCCACATCTTTCACCATTAACTAAGATAGACTCTCACTGGATAGAAGATTTAAGCTTAAGACATGAAACTATAAAAATACTTGAAGAAAGTACAGGGAAAACTCTTGAAGGAATCGGCCTGGGTGAATATTTTATGAGGAGGACTCCCCAGGCAATTGAAGCAGTATCAAAAATACACAACTGGGACCTGATCAAACTAAAAAGCTTCTGCACAGCCAAGAACATAGTAAGTAAAACAAGCAGACAGCCCTCAGAATGGGAGAAAATATTTGCAAGTTATACCTCCAATAAAGGTTTAATAACCAGAATCCACACAGAACTCAAACGTATTAGCAAGAAAAGAACAAGTGATCCCATCTCAGAGTGGGCAAGGGACTTCAAGAGAAACTTCTCTAAAGAAGACAGACGCCTGATCTACAAACACATGAAAAAAAGCTCATCATCCTTAATCATCAGAGAAATGCAAATCAAAACTACTTTGAGATATCACCTAACCCCAGTAAGAGTAGCCCACATAACAAAATCCCCAAACCGGAGATGTTGGCGTGGATGTGGAGAAAAGGGCACACTTCTACACTGTTGGTGGGAATGCACACTAATACGTTCCGTCTGGAAGGATGTTTGGAGAACACTTAGAGACCTAAAAATAGACCTGCCATTCGATTCTATAATTCCTTTACTAGGTTTACACCCAAGACCAAAAATCACAATATAACAAAGACATCTGTACCAGAATGTTGATTGCAGCCTAATTCACAATTGCTGAGTCATGGAAGAAGCCCAAGTGCCCATCGACCCGTGAATGGACTAGCAAATTGTGGTACATGTTCACCATGGAATATTACGCAGCCTTAAAGAAAGATGGAGACTTTACCTCTTTCATGTTTACATGGATGGAGCTGGAACATATTCTTCTTAGCAGAGTATCTCAGGAATGGAAGAAAAAGTATCCAATGTACTCAGCCCTACTATGAAGCTAAATTATAGCTTTCACATGAAGGCTATAACCCAACTACAGCATAAGAATATGGGGAAAGGGCAGAGTGGGGAGGTTAGGGTGGAGGCAGGGTAATGGTGGGGCCACATCTATGGTGCATCTTAGAATGGGTACAGGTGAAACTTAGTAAATGCAGAATACAAATGTCTACATACAATAACTAAGAAAATGCCATGAAGGATACGTCGAACAATTTGATGAGAATATTTCAGATTGTACATGAAACCAGCACATTGTACCCCTTGACTGCACTAATGTACACAGCTATGATTTAACAATTAAAAAAAAAAGAATTTTCAATGGAAGTGCAGGAAAATTAAGTTCCAGAATCAAAGAGGAGTAGGTTTACACACACACACACATACAATCTCAAAAATGATGTATGTAACTATATATTAAAATACAAAGATCAAAAAGGCTATGATAAAAAAAATGACGACATGCAAGAAAAAAGTGAAATTAGCCCAAGTGACAAGCTGGCAGTCCCTCTTCCCTGAGGTTTCAGGGTAGGCACATGAACCAGGACTGTCCAGTCACAGGTCTCTGCAGACTTCCTAAGAACCAGAGCAGAGAAGCAGAGCTATACTCTGGTGTGCCAGGTAGTCAGGAGCTGCCAGTGGCCCCACAAACACGCACAGATAGAGATTTAGGGAGATGTTTAGAAAATAAAAATGGTATCAACTACCATTCATCTTATATGTGAACATCTTTAAAAACATTTTTTTAAACCCTAATAATGTATGAAATTAGAAATATTTTTGATCTCATGATCAGGAAGCATGACTAAAGTTGTATTTTAAGACCCATTAGTTTTGTATTATTAATTTAAATTACAAATTAATTTGACAGCATGACAGGATGGTCTAGGGATAAGTATGACTTAAAAACAAATTAAATTCTAAATGTAAACGTTCTACAGAGGAAGAAATCTGTAAGATACCACTGACATCAAATACTGCTTTTTCTTCTAATCTAAGATTCTATTAGTTATAAGACCCCTCTCAAGTATACAGATGTTAGTATGTAAAAATATATGCAACTTAAAATAAGTAAAAATGCATTAATAAAGCCAGAAGTTAAAATTATGCAATTTAAACTGTCAAGAAACGATTTTTCTTGTTAAAATATTAAAGGAAGACGGCAGTGACAGAAACTAACAGATGCAGCACATTTCAGAGAAAGAGGCTGATTTCAACATATTGATTTCAATATATTCCAATTAAACAGAAGAGGCTGGCAGTCTCTGGGCCAACTGCTGGGCATCTGTTTATTTAAAGGCTTCCTGTATTTACTGACCTGCTCTATCCTCTATATTGTGCACTGTATTAGTTTTACGTTCCATAACACGAACATTTTAAGTCTCAATTCTGGTGTAAAATCTGGTGATTTTTGTCTAAGTCCACTCTCTTACCTGGTGGCCATGAGCTGGCCTGCCCCTCCGGAGGGCACTCTGCCATAGCAGTGTTCAGCGTGCTTTGTTCCTGCTTTCCCAGCCTCCAACAATCCTGACCTTGGCTTCCAAACCATTCCTCCCAGACTCTCCGTCAGTTCTCAGTCTCGCCTTACCTGTTTGAATCCTCGACCTGTGTTTAGTGACTGACTGACATTTCATGTACTGTAGCATACCATTCTCCTTTTATGTATTTCTTAATGTGCTTAAGTCCATTTTTTAGACTTTTAAGAACACTTCTGGGTTACAAGTACCTCCACTGCATTTATTATCCAATGTTACTATTTTAACTCTAAAGCTTAATTACTTTAATACACTAAAAAAAAAAAAGCTTAGAAAAAAAGATAGTATCCAAAGCAGCCCATACTAAGTCATTCCCTAAATTCTGTTCATATATGCCATATATCTGGAATTTACATTCTTGATCTACCAACTCTTATTTTTTAAAACTACAGAAACCCGATTTATCCTTCTCAGAGCCTGTCTTCTCATACATAAAATAGGTATAACTCCTACACTGTCTAACTCAAAGCATTGTAAGGATCAAAACAAATGCAAGAGCAATCTATATACTACATAATGCACAATAAATTATAAAACAAAAAACCTTCCACTAATTCAAAAGCAAAAAGCAAACATTTAACATTCATTGGAAAACCCATACCAAAATAGTATCTTGGGCAAACATGCACTTTGACTACCCACTAAAGTTAAGGAGAAAACAGTAACACAAAATCAAAGATACTTTCTCGTGCTCTTTTTTTCTTTAAATAAGCAAATACTCTCTGCTGTCTTTCACATAGATTACTGTATGTTCTCCTCCTTGCTTTTTTCATGTAGAGATCTCATTCTTTTTTACAGCTCTATATTTCTCCTCTATGTGGACATACCAGTTTATTTTACTGTTCCCTTATTGACATTTTCAATATTTTGCCAGTGAAAATAATACAAGATGGCTAGACACAGTGGCTCATGCCTGTAATCCTGGCACACTCGGAGGCTGAGGCGGGTGGATTGCCTGAGCTCAGGAGTTTAAGACCAGCCTGAGCAAGAGAGAGACCCATCTCTAAACATAACCGGGTGTTGTGGGCCCCAGCTACTTGGGGGTTGATCCTTAAAAGGATACTTGAGTCCAAGAGATTGAGGTTGCTGTGAGCTATGACACCACAGCACTCTACCCTGGGTGGCAGAGTAAAACTATCTAAAAAAAAAAAAAAGAGAGAGAGAGAGAAAGAAAGAGAGAAAGAAAATAATAGAAGCCAGACTCCTAGCTCTTTGGGAGGCTAAAGTGGGAGGATCACTTGAGGCCAAGAGTTTGAGACTAGCCTGGACAACATAGAGTGACCCCATCTCTACAAAAAACTATTTTTAAAATTAGCCAGGAGTGATTGCCTGTAGTCCTAGCAACTCGGGAGGCTAAGACAGGAAGATCAGTGGAGCCCAGGCTTTGGAACTTATAGTGAACTGTGACTGACCCACTGCACTACAGCCTGGGTGACAAAGTGAGAACCTGTGAAAAGAGGGGAGCCAAGAAAGAGAAAAGCAAAGCAACAGAAGCTTTGTGCATATTTTTTTGATATCTGTGGGATATACCTGCAGGATAAATCTCTCAAAGTGGAATTTCTAGATTAAACGCCATTTGCAATGTTGTGAGATTCTGTCACATTCCCCTTCATGGAGTTGAACTATTTTGCATTTCCACCAACAATATATGAATGTAACTTTCTTCACATCCACACCAAAGAATGCATTGTCAAGTTTCTGGATTTTCTCCCAATAGGAGAGAAACTGCAGTATGGTTTTAATTTGCCTTTCTCTTATGTGTGAAGATATGTTTAAGGATCATCTGCATTTGTTTTTCTGTGACTTGTCTATTCATAACTTTGTCTACTTTTAGATTCATTTAATTTCTTCAAGTCAGCCTATTTTAGGTCCTTATTCTTTCTTTGTTCCCTGCTGGCTCTCACCTGAATATTCTATCAGCCTCCTAGCTGGTCTCCCTGCCCCCACCCTTGCTTGCATTACAGTGTGTTCTTACACAGCAGCTAGTCTGATCTTCTTCTTGAAGAATTAATATTATTTTCAAACTATGTGTCCTCCAAGGGTTTCTCATCACAAATCGAGTCTTCATTCTTTGCGAAAGCCCACTATGTATACAAGGCCTCAGCCCGACATGTTCCTCCTGGCAGCCTTTTCACTGTGCTGCAGCCACTCTTGTTTCTTTCGAGGAACTCCCAAGGAGCTTTCCCTCTGCATGGAAGCTTCTATGTGCATGCACACCCACCCCACCCCACCATCCACCCCACACCATTCTTACATGACCCTCACGTTAAGGACTGCTCAGAAGTCACATAAGGTGGCCAGGCATGGTGGCTCACACCTGTAATCCTAGTGCTCTGGGAGGCCAAAGCCAGTGGATTACTTGAGTTCAGGAGTTGGAAACCAGCCTGAGCAACCGTGAGACCTCGTCTCTAATAAAATAGAAAAACTATCCAGGCCTTGTGGCGGGCACGTGTAGTCCCAGCTGCTTAGAGGGCTGAGGCAAGAAGATCAGTTGAGCCTAGGAGTTTGAGGTTGCTATGAGATATGACACCACAGCACTCTACCCACGGTGACAGAGTAAGACTGTCTCTTTCTCTCACACACACACACACACACACACACACAAAGTCACATAAAGAGAGTAGTCATCTTACATACACACCCCCCTAAAACTGCCCTCCTTCCCAACCCATCACCCTATTTTACCTTCTTCCCAGCACCTCCCTAACTGACATGTGTTATTTACCCCTAGCTCCTTCTAGGATCAGAGTTAGGTTGGAGTCCTTGTCTTTTATACCACTACTTGCCCTGCGTCCAGAACAACGGTGATCAACAAACATCTATTTCAATATGCCCAAAACTAATTAAGTTTCTCCCAGTTTTCTAGTACCTTCTGAGGTTTCTTCTAATGCTGTTTCCTGATTTGTCATCTAAGACCAGCATCAGACCTCTGAAAGTGGCAGCTATTCAAAACTGAAGACACTAGATAAGTTACAAAGAACCACAAAATATACCATCTGAGTTCTACAGGGAGGTATAACACATCAAAATGTTTTTATCTGTTCCCAGAAACAAACATAATGAGATAGTGTATATTTTTACTATAAAAGACGTCCAGTCATAACAGGTAAGTAAATAAATGACTCTCCAGCTACTCAGTATGTCATTAATGTAAATAAATGACAACTACTCAGTAGTATGCTAACAGTTCTGAAAAGGCATGAGGGAGAGCAGGGTACCCTGGCGTGGAAAGACATCTTGCAGTGCTGAGTGTTAACCACTGTTCCAGGAACTTACATCACTGCTTTAAGTTACAAAGCAGAACATATAATCTCCATTTTTGTAAAATAAAGAAAATAATATATTCATATGCATACACAAGGAAGAATCAATACCAAAATATTAATAAAAGCTCTGGGTATTCTGAGTATAATGAATGGCTTTTCTGTATTTTCCAAACTTTTTACATCAACACATTGATACTATTATTTTAGAAAAGCCAAAGGAAAAAAGGGATTTAAAATAGCTATTGGAAAGAGGAAAACTCTGTTGCTCAGAGGTTTTTCCACATCATATGCCCAATTCCTTCCCGCCCTCACCCCTGGGGGTGGGAGGGAGGAAGGAGTCACTTGAGAGAGCACCTTTAGCCAGCAAATTAGCAAAGCTCCTGAAGTCGGAACATACAGGGCTGTGTGACAGTTGGCCAGTAATAATAAAATTGAATAATAAGATCTTAGTATCTCATTTTGTGCTACTGATACTACCATCAGTTATATTAGATATATTGTCAATACATGTATTAGATACATTGAACAATGTAATATACAACCTGTAATCTGTATTAGGTTCTTAGGAACATCTCTTTGAAATGGTTTGAAAAAAACCTTCTGAAGTGTTTCAGAGAAGAACAAAGCAGAGCATCATTTGTTTGATTTTGTCTAAGTAACCAAAATAATTCAATTCTTCATTGTAAAAAAGCTAAAATGTTTTACATCTAAGTAGGAATTTCTCAGTTTCCAGGGAAACTGATATAAAATTGTCTGAAATAGAGATATTAAAAGCAAACTTTCAATGTGTCTATACTTTATATTTGGTGCTCTGTGTTTCCATGGAAACTTAAGGATAACAGGCAAATGCTAAAATTGAAGTTTCTCTTATCAAATCCTCAAATTTTACTGAATGCCACAAAATTATATTAAATTTTCAGAGACGAATTGAAATGAAAATTTAACCCTCATGCTAACAAAACATAAAATGGTAAATTTCATGATCAAAAACTATTTCTTCAAGGTTTCTGATTTAACATTTATTATTGCCCTATGTTTAACATCTGGTACCCTACTTGCCCTCTTAATCAACTTCTACTAATATTCCTTTGTCCAGTGCATTCTTGGCTTCAATTCACAGTTACCAGAAGAAACTCTTTAAAATGTATTTTAAAGTATTTAAAAATAATGGTATTTACTCATTACCATTTATTTGGTAAATTTAGGCCATGGTGTTACCTCTACTTTTATCCTTATGTATTGAAATGATTGTATAGACATAAGAGGCAGCCAGACAAGGTGGCCTGGGCTTGTAGTCCCAGCTACTCTGGTGGCTGAAGTGGGAGCTTTAGTCCAGGCCAGGAGTTCAAGGCCAACTGGGCAACAGAGACACACCTCCTTCCCCTCCTCCCCGCACCCCCCACTTTAAAAAAAATAAAGGATAGGGCGGCGCCTGTGGCTCAAGGAGCAGGGCGCTGGTCCCATATGCCGGAGGTGGCGGGTTCATATCCAGCCCCGGCCAAAAAAATAAAAAATAAAAATAAAGGATAGAGGGGCAAATGTTGCCTCTGAGTTGTATAAAATAAGCTTTGAATGGAGCTAATCAAGGTGAGAGTTAAGTTCTTAGAGACTAATCTACTTTACGGGTAAAACATAAGATATAGTCCTCAGTTTTTAAATTTTTTAAGAACTGTATTAGGATATCTACCACCTCCATGTCAGTATGAGGATTTAGAATCTTAATTCTGTTCAGTATCTGTCTTATATAGTCATTTCTGATCTCTAAGTCTTTGTTTCTTCATCAGCAATATAGGGAGAATATCCACAGCCTTATTTGTACTTGGAAGGACCAAGTGAGATGTACATGAGAATGTGCTGCAAATCTTAAAGAATGATATAAAGACCCTATTTGAGGGTGTCATCCAACATTAACTGGTTTGTAAATCACTCAGGCTTACCTTGCACCACCAAGCAGAGCAGAAGTTTTCTCAAGTACATACATGCTTTGTGTATGTGTACAAAGGTACAATCGATTAATTCACATAATATGCATATTTACTCATTCTTTTACAATTTTTGAACATTCTGAAGAGTACAGTATTTCCCTTTTTAGAAAGGCACATCCATCATGAGGCTTAACTATTCTAACATTTGAATAAATTAGAGCCCAACCAAAGTTTAAATGGAAGAGCTGTAAGACATATCCTCTGCAGTAATGAAACCACGGGCATTTAAATCAAATGAGACAACTGCATTTAAACATCTTTATGAGTCAATGTTTTCTACTTCAAAGGAATTAGTTTCTATTCAATAACCACCTTGGTACCCTGATTTATTTTTACCTAGATTCATCCCTTTCCAAAATTCTATAAAATCAAATTTCCTCTCTTCTCCAGGTCCCATCCACCCCCTCCCCCACAGTGGTTTGGAGTCAGAAGAAGTTTCACCTCAACACTCTTTATCTTTGAACAGGATTCTATTTGGGAAGTGGGAGAAGCCACAGAAATGAACAGTCTTGGGCAGGCGGGGTCTGGCATTTTAACTCTGGAAACTTTACATTACAAATTAAAGTCTAAATGTATGCGTCACCTCTTTTGAACTACTGACCATGACCACTGTTATGTGTCCTTTCAAGCAGGTAAATTAAGTCTGTTAAGTCCCTGGAGTAGAGCTGAAAGTACAGATCTGTGTCAAAGTGAGAATTTTAAACTAATCAGAACTCCATGGATAAACTACTTTGGGTTTAAGAAAAAAAATCTGCAGCCCTGGCAGTAACATTTCACACCTTCCAGTTATTTTAGGCATCTCCTCCCAATCTTCTTCAAGTTCAATCATAGCTGGAAGGAATAAAGCAGCTTCGATCTAAGTGACGTAAAACGGCCTATGAAGAATACCATATAGATCCTCCTATGGCAGGCAGCTTTTGTTTTGAATTTAAACAAGAAATCCTCAAACATCTGCGTCTGAATTATCCGAGTGTCAGCTACCTTAATGAGTTGGAGGAAAGAGAACAATCAGGCCCCTACCTGCCTCCTTCACTAAGGTACCATCTGGAGGATGGTAGAAAATGGGATGGGGACTCAGAAGTTGGGGTATTTGAGTTTTCATTGAGAAGAGAGACAGAATATTATCAAAAAAAGTCTTTATCAAGTCTTAGGGGACAATGAATAGAGCTACAAACAAGAAGGGCCGTGGACCGGACCGTCCCAGGCGGGGCTGGGGGAATAAGAAGAGGGTAAGAACTGGGCGTTCGGGTAGGGAGGAGAGAAAGTGGCCGGACGCGGCGGGGAAAGAATAAGGGGTGTGGACTCGAGGCAGAGCCAGCCCGAGTGAGTCCCGGTGCCCAACCCCGGGAAAGCCGGCTCCGGGCAGGAAGGAACCAGAGACAGCGGATGCTGCCGGGGGATCCCGGGGACGGCCAAGACGCCCGCTGCCTCCTTACCGTCAGGCATCTCCCGGTCGCTGATGTGCTGCAGGTGGTGGCCCTCGCCGGCCCCGAAATCTAACTCGGCGGGCTCCACGGCAGCAGGCGCCGGCTCCACCGCCACCGCGTCCTCGGCCACAGCCTCGTAGATCTCAGACTCGTAGTCTGGCTGCGCCGTCCCGCTGCGCCGGCCCAGCTTGGGGCTGGCATTGGGGGACACGCAGCAGCTCAGCGTGGTCCCCATGGGGCGCCCCCGCTTTCCGCGCTGCTGCCTGCGGTCTGCGCCCTCGCTCGCCCCCGACTCCGCCGCGCTCCGCAGCCGCCCCCTCCCCCAACAATGGCGCGGCCGGCACGGGCAGCCCCGGGCTACGCCGGGCTGTGCCGGGGCTGCTCCGCGCTCGCGCTCGCCGCCTCGCCCGCTGCTCGCCCGCCTGCCCCGCCGCCCTGCCCCGGGCAGGGCTCCGGCCTCGGCCGCACCCCCGCTGCCGCGCCGCCGCCGCCTCCCCCGAGTTGACTTGTGCGCGAGGGCGGCGACCAGCCGGGCTTATTTAAAAGGGGTGGAGACCCAACAAGCGCTAAGAGTCACAGCCACTGCCGGCAGAGAGCGCGGTCACGGCTCCTCCTCCTTCCGCCGCCGCCTCCTAACCGAAGGATGCTCGCCTTGACCGGCACTTGCCAACCGGAATGTATCCTGCGGTCACCTGGTTACGAGCAGCCAATCACGTCCAGAATTCTCTCCAGACGCCCGCCTCAGAGCCTGGGCACGTGACCCAAATGCCCCGCCCAGCCTAGCCCAGCCCCGCCCTTGCCCCGCCCCGCCCACGGTGAGTACTGGACTCCCGGATTTCATTCATCGCCGACTGCCGGGATCTTTCGGGTCCTGAGGTGAGTGCTGTCGGGCGTTTGCTGGAAGCCATTCTCGTCCTGAGCTCTATAGAAAACCCCTGTTAGTAAGGAGCGGGTTCCATTAGCAACTCGATTTTTCCAGGTTTGACAGTTTCCATTTGCTCACCAAACTTAGTTACACCCAAAATGTTGACTGTTATTGTAACTAAATGCTCTTCTCCTTTCTTCCAATGAGTTTTAGTTTTCACCTGCAACTTGACTCTAGCAACCCGCCCCTTCCCGGGCCCCTGGTCCTACTCCCAGTAAAGATTGTGGCTCTATGTCTTGAGTGAGACTGGAGGACATGTCTTCCCTCCACTTACGTGTCTGTAAAATTAGGGACCCAACTCGTCCTTCCAGCTCTGAAACGCTGGGCTTACCAACTCCCTTTTCTCACCTTACTTTCTTCCACCGCAGACTTTCCCCATCTTCCTTCTTTTAGTGACAGCAATACATAAAGCGCGATTTTCTCATGCAAACTTAAGAACCACACAGTGAGGTACCACAGTCCTGGTTCGGTGAAGGTGAATAGTTAACATTTGGCAATCGCTATGTGCCTGCTACTGCTCTAGCGGTGTTATACTCATTTAACCCTCCAAAACAGTCCTATTTTACATTTTACAGGAGAAATTGAGACGCAGAAGTTAAGTACCTTCCCCAAGGTCACATGACTGCTCACCTCACTGAGAAGTTATGTGACCTTGGGGAAGGTACCCCCCTTGGAGTGGGGACTAGGATTTGATCCCAGTCAGTCTGGATTCCCAGAAACCTTTATTCTAATTATCAGAAAATAAAGGTAGAAGTCAAGCTTGGAGAAGGGGTGTGACATGGAGATTAGTATACTTTTTAAAAGAAAAACAGTTTTTTGATGTGGATTTTAAAATGCCTTCCCTTCATTTGACATCAATCATGTCCCTTCTGTGTGCCAGGCACTGTATGTATGAGACAGTCTCAACCCCAGTGAGTTCAAGCAGATTAGAAAACAAAGGCTTAGAGACTCTGAAGCCTCCCTGCTGAATAGTGCTTGAATTTGGGTTACAAACTCAGGTCCATTGGACCCCAAATTAGATGCTTTGAATTTTATCAAATTTGAATTTGAATTTTATCCTGGAAACATGAGAGCCATTAACCATGCAAAATTGAAGGGTCACTGTCGGATGTATTTGCAGTGAGGTTGGTTGGACAATAAGGAAGGACTGAAGGAAGCAACAGGACCAATTAAGAGACATTATGTTTCTCTAGGGAAAGAGTGAGTATTCACACTAAAGGCAAAGGCACTGACTAAAGGGGACAGAAAGGACCTGTGGTCACTTGGAAGATAGAGTAGGAAGTGCTTGATAATTAGATGTGGAAAAAGAGTGGAAGTAGGAGGACAAAAGGGCTGCTAAGGCTTTGGTTTGGGGGTCTGGGTAGATAGCAGTGCCTTACTCTTAGGGAATGTAGGAAGATTAATAGGTTTGGGGAAGAAGATAGTTTTTGACTCTAGGAGACACATTGTAATGTAGCTATGGTTGAACATTGGATATAAACTTCTGTAAAGTCTATTTTGTAACATCCTAACTTGTGTTTTTAAAAATAACATACATACTGGGGTGGCACCTGTAGCTCAAAGGAATGGGGCGCCGGACTCCTATGCCAGAGGTGGTCGGTTCAAGCCCAGCCCCAGCCAAAAACTGCAAAAAAATAAAAATAAAAAAATAACATACGTACTAAATCAAATGATTAAGAGTAATTGGGAAATTTTCCTTAAATTTACCTGCTAAGAATATCACATTTTTAAAATGATTACTTTCACAGAGAACTTTGAATCTGTGGTTTAAGAAATGAAGTGTCATAGACAATAAAGATGTTAAATGAAAACAGCATTTAAAATTGTGTTGTCATCAGAGCACAAGAAAGTAATTTAAGCCATAGATATAGAACTGGTTGCCTTGAGAAGTTGTCTATAATAAGGAGGTTTGGGAGAAAAGAGAGTTGGAGAACAGATTTAAGTGGCATTAAGCGAGGTCTGCAGAGATGAACAATGGGTATTGAGCAAAGAAATCTGAGTATTAAATCAAGAATAGCTTGACATCTCATTTCTATAACAGCAGCACCTAGTACATGTCTGGCCAATAGGGACTCAGTACATAATACCCTAAGGAACAGAGTCAAATGTTGTCAGGGGGACAGGAAAGCTACAGATGCCATTGGCTCTGCCATTCAGCACCTGGGGATGTATGTGAGCAAACTGGATGTCAGGCAATGAAGAAAAAAGTGACTTGAGGGTGAGAAAGAGCAGACAGAAACTGGGGGCTGCTTTTTCCAATATTTGGCTAAGAAGAGAGATGTGGTAGTAGTTAAAGGGAAACATATGGTTAAGGCAAGTATACTTGCATGTGAAGGGTAAGAGCCAATGGAGAAAGGAAATTTTTGAAATTAGACAAGAGAGAATTTATGACATAAGGTCCTCCAAGAAGGCAGAAGGGAATACAATCCAGAGCAGGCATAGATGAGCTTTGGGCAGATACAAAAACAAGGAGACAGAAAGGACCTGTGTGACTGCAAAGACATGTCTGGTAGATGAGGGGTCTAGGAAGAGCTCTCTTGATGACCTCTGTCTTTCCCCATTTTAATAGACTTGTGCTTGGGAAACCATTCTGGGAAAGGGAGAATTATACACACACATACACACAGAGACGTCTACACTTCAGAAACACTCAATGCACCTAACAAAGCCCAAGTAATGTCTTTCTTCAAAGTTGAAAAGAAATTTGAGCAAAAATCATAGAGTTCGAGTATAAATAGGTGTATCACAAAAGTGGAAGATGGGGCTAATGATATTTCCCTCAAGTAGTTAAAAGAAAACAGCAAAAAATTGGGGGGAAGAGTTTTTAAAAATTAAGAAGAAAATTATATGCAATTGCAAAAAGTGTGAACATTTGCAAACTCTATAACCACATAAGAGACCACAAAAAAGGACCCAGAGGAAGTCTTATCCTTTTAATTCAACAGGAAGAAAAGGTGAATTCAAAAAGCAGGTACACTGGGATGATTAAAATATATTTAATTTGGGCTGGGCACGGTGGCTCACGTTTGTAATCCTAGCACTCTGGGAGGCCAAGGTGACCAGATTGCCTCAGCTCAGGAGTAACTGAGCTACAGTTAAACTCCCATCTCTAAAAATAGCCAGGCATAGTTGGTACCTGTAGTCCCAACTACTTGGGAGACTGAGGCAAGAGGATGTCTTGAGCCCAAGGGTTTGAGGTTGCTGTGAGCTATGACACCATGGCACTCTACTGAGACCAACAAAGTAAGGCTCCATCTCAAAGAAAAAAAAGTGTATATATATATATATATATATATACACACACACACACACACATATATTTAATTTATTTCTGTTTAAAAGACTTAAGTTTGAGGACAAAAATAAATGATAACTTGAAATGTGGGAGAGCACAGTGGGAAGGATTCAACAAAGTTCAGTTTTAGCAACCAAGATCTAGTTAAATCCTCAGGATCTCGTGACTGTAGTCTCTGAGAATAATATTAATAATATTGTCTGAAGTCCTAGGAATGTCATTAGATACCATTTTAGATGATTCTTGTAAGCTTGAGACAGTGCCTATTTTAAGTTACAAAATAGTGCCTGCATTTAACAGACACACACAAAAATAGATACACATGACTTTGAAAATTAAAAACTTTTAAGTTAACTAAGCAGAAAGATATTGGGAACCATTATTAATAACAGACTTAAAAATATTTGTTTGAAGGGAAAACTGGAGAGCATTAAGAAAAAAAAAAAAAACACATGGCCAGGCGCAGTGACTCACACCTGTGATCCTGGCACTCTGGAAGGCTAAGCTGGGTGGATTGCCTAAACTCAGGACCAGCCTGAGCAACAGCAAGACCCTGTCTCTACTAAAAATAGAAAAAATAGCCAGGTGCCTGCGGTCCCAACTACTTGGGAGACTGAGGTAAAAGGATCTCTTGAGCACAAGAATTTGAGGTGGTTGTGAGCCATGATGTCTGACACGCTACCCAGGGTGACAAAGTGAGACTGTCTCAAAAAAACAAACAAACAAAAACCAAAACATCTCATCGTTTCATGATGGTGGTGAGTCTGGGAGAGTAAAGAGAAGCAAATAGGAGTAATGTGGTTTGAATTAAGCAACAGTTTGATTCTGTGTGAGAAACCGAGACCTTATTTATATGGGTCCAGAGTAAACATATTCACTCATCCATTACTCAATAACCATTCAATACCTGAGCCCTTGGCATGTGCCACACACTTTTTAAGTGCTAGGGATGTTGTTTTGACCAAAATAAACAAGGTTCCTGTTCTTGTGAAATGTATCTTCTAGTAAGGGACAGTGCCCTTCACCACCACCTTCAAGGACTAGGATGACTGTTGAGCTGCAGTTATCGTATCTCCATTCCAGACAGCAGGGTGGAATAAGGGTAAGGAGAAGGGAGATTTTTCAGAAAATTCACATAACACAGGGCTTTCAAATCATTGACTTAAAGCTTAATGGCCATCCCTAGCTGCAAGGGAGGCTCAGAAAACATAATCAGACAGCTAAGGGTGACTAGTACAGAAGGAACACCTGGATATTGTACAGCAGCTAGCACTCTGTGCCACAGTCTGTAAGGAAAGATTAGAGGAGTTTCAGTGTAAAGCAAGAATAATCACAATAAAATTTCTTACTCCTTTGCAAACACATGTGAAAGACATACAAGGAGTTTGTAATGATCTTAAGCTAAAAGGACAGAAAAAGTGGAAAGAACCATTGACTATGGAATGAAACTTTGTTAGATGCAAAGAAGATTTTAAGGCAACTAAGAGATCAGGGTTCTACAGTCTATGATGTATGCATTGTGACTAATTATGTTCCATCTTGGGTATCTTACTAGCTGTTTTAATAAAATAGGATTTGTGTGTAAGTCATATGTACCTATTTTTCTAGGCAGACAGTCTATAGTTGTCATAGTCTCAAAGACATGTATTAACAAAATGTGAAAAATTACTATTATACCTGATTTGATGTGGAACAACTTGATTTGTCTCAATCTCAACTACGAAAAATATAATCTTGGCCAGGCACAGCGGCTCACACCTATAATCTTAGCACTTTGGGAGGCCAACACAGGAGGATCACTTGAGGCCAGGAGTTTGAGGTTGCAGTGAGCTATGATTATACCACTGCACTCTAGCCTAGGCAACAGAGGAGACCCTATCTCAAAAAACAAAAAAGTATAATCTGGACTTTTCAGTAAGTTGGGCATTTGAAGGTACTCGTACTCATATTTTAGTAAACTAACCAATCAGTCTTCGGTCTCTTTCCACTCTTCTGAACTATTCTCTTGCCTTCTCTCTTCTTGGCAGCATGTGAATTTGTTTCTGCCAACTGAGTCCGTTGAGATGAGAATGCTAATTTATTAAAAGTGATGCTCTGAAAATAACCAGAAAGGTGTTGAACCACCAGGGCAGATAATACTCACTGGACAGGTCAGTTCAGGCCCCAAATGTCTGCTGGGATTATTGTGTCAAACACCAGGGCATTTTATGAGACAAGTTCTAGGAAGGACCTGCGGTTTTAAGAGAGACTAGGAGCTTCCTTTTGCCTGCCTTACAATGGTTTATTTGCTTCCAGTTCTGTTTGTCTAGGTACTATAGAAATCTAAAATGGTTCTTAGACCCCTGCTAGTACCTCCTCAGATCACCTTTAAGTGGGCGTGGAAGAGCCTTGATCTTCGGAAGTGTAGGTTTTTCTAAAGCAGATGTCTGCTCTGCTCCCAGCTCCAACAACTATAGCAACATGTGGTCTGTACTTAACTGGTTTTATAGGAGAGCTACCCACACTTGCCCTAAAAATAAACTCAGGGCAAAATCCACCTCGGTACAAGATAGGTATAAATAAATATACTAAATGCTTTGGAGTGGTTCCTCCCGCCGCCCAACACACCAATGCTCCTTTCCCCTGGACATTGACCTGTTTCTCTGTTTCCACTTGGTTCATTTGTGTGGTATCTTGGTGCTTTTAAGATGGGCCAACTTCTCTCTTAAAAGAGAAGCCTTGGCCAAGTTGCCTAATTGACATTAGAACCATTTTTCTTGCAACAGTTTAACACATTCTTTCCAGGTTCTTCTAATAGCCTTTTGACAGTTCCTTTCTCAAATCAAGCAGACATCAGAAAGGCAACAGTGGAGGAGGAGGAGGAGGAATTATATTAAACTTGACAGCAGAGAAAAGTTTGAAGAAGTCTTTTGAACCAGGTTTGTACCCTAAAAACAAAGCTCATAGATTTTAGGACATGATCTTTTTCTTATGATGGCTGTATTGCCCTGTTGTTATAACAAGTAAATTTTTATCCTCACGGCAAGGAGTCCACCCTGAATTAACTCTAGAAGTTTTCTATCCGAAGAGATTAAGACAACAATCTAGATGAGAGGAGGGCCCAGAAAACTGGTCTTAAGAGCTGGTTTGAGCTGGTCTGGGTGGCTTACACCTCTAATCCTAACACTCTGGGAAGCTGAGGCAGGTGGATTGCCTGAGCTCAGGAGTTTGAGACCAGTCTGAGCTACACTGAGACCCCCATCTCTAAAAATAGCCTGGCGAGGTAGTAGGAACCTGTAGTTTCAGCTACTTGGGAGGCTGAGGCAAGAGGGTGACTTGAGCCTAAGAGTTTGAGGTTTCTGTGAACTGTGATGCCACAGCACTCTACTGAGGGTGACAAAGTGAAACTCTGTCTCAAAAGAAAAAAAGAGATAGATTTGGCTGGGCACAGTGGCTCATGCCTGCAAATCTCAGGCTGAGGCAGCAGGATTTCTTGAACTCAGGATTTCAAGACCAGCCTGGGCAACATAGTGAGATCCTGTCTCTAAAAAAAAAAATAAAAATAAATTTTTTTTTTAATTAGCCGGGCATGATGGCTGCTCATGAGGCTGAGGCTGGAGGATCACTTGAGCCCAGGAGTTTGAGGCTGCTATGAGCTATGATGGCACCACAGCACTCCAGCCTGGGCACAGAGAGAGAAACCCTATCTCTTACAAAAAAACAAAAGAGGGAGAAAGAGATCCTGGAGAACATTTAGGAGATTAGAAGTGGGGGGCAGATAGGGAGACAGAAAGAAAGAGAGAGAGAGAGGGAGAGAGAGAGAAAGAAAGAGGTTTGTATAGAAAGCATACTAAAACAAACAAAACCCCAGCAACTTTCAAGTGCATTTTATTGGAGCTAGTACCTTGGCTCCTCTGCTGAGCGGGTCTGGCTGCTATAGAGTACTTGTGTAATGAACCCAGTTAAGAGATGCCACAAACCCCATGAGCTGTTTCTCTTCAGTTGTACCACACAGATAAAATAGAACACTCCTATGGAAAAAAAAAATCTGGTTATATAATCAATGCTCTTCTCAGGAGAGGCAGTGCTTTTCTGAGACCATAGGAGCAACCAAAGCCGTAGTGTGTCCAAGCCAGGCCGGCCCTGTTCTTTGCAGCTGTAGTGCTAGCTCAGAGAGCCAAAGAGTTGGGAACTCAGTAGCTGCTCTGCCTTGACCATCTGGTAAAACTCTGCTTATTCTTTGAGCCTTATCTCAACCAGAGCCTCCTCTGCAAGTCTTCTCTGATTTAATCAGTTCCCTGTGCAAATCCTTAGTATAGAACAATATTTATCAGATTATATAGTAATTGTCAGACACCCCTCATTAAACTAGGTACTTCCTTAGGAAAGAGCTATTTATTTATTTATATTTGTATTCCCAGCACTAAGTATAGTGTCTGGCTTATAGCAATCTCAATCCATTCTTCTCAAATGAATGAATTAAAACAATCACAATTTGAGAACAGTTTACAATTGTTACTTAGATTTTAGTATTTTCTCTTCTCTCTTATGCTTCTGCTTCTAGTTTGTATTCTTCTGTAGCATTCTTTAAAAAAAGAAAAAACTATTTTATGGTACTCATGAGTTTGGGTCAGGAAATCAGGCCAGAGTGGGATGATGGGCCCCTGGCTGAGGCTGCTCCCTTGGGAACAAATGTCTGAAGTGTCAGTTCTAGCTATCAGCTGGGTTCTTCTCTTCTCCATATCAGATCCTGCGAGACCGGGGGTCCCTGATAACTTGCATGTCTGGCATCTGGTCAGCAGAAGCTGGCGCATCTGGGCCTGGTCAGGAAGGTCATCTCAGCAGTCAGACTTCCTGAAGAACACAGGTGTATGGTCCCAGTGTGTTTTACTTCTCCAGTAAACACATCAATCTAAAAACATAGGGGAGGAAGGGAAGGTGTGGCAAAGCACATTCCTTCAATTCGAGGGAAAGAAACCCAAAACCTCAAAATCAGTTTCTTCATTGTTGTATATTTCATCCAAATCATCACTTACAATGGATTATGCTAAAATTACAGTAACTGAATCTGTCTTATGCACTATTTGACATCCAAAGAACCCTTTCTCTGCGTGGCCTCTGAGTTTTTTAGAAGCTAGAAAGAACAAAGATTTCTGCAGGTGCTTTTAGAAACAAATTTGCCATGAGGTAAGTCTATTTTGTGATGTCAACTTATATTTTAAATATACAGGATGTACATAAAATTTGTGCGCAATTTAAAATAGGTTTACATTGTAAACTGCGTGCAAACTTTGTGGATATCCTGTGTGTGTATTTGATTTATGTTTTTAAAAAATATTACACACACATTATATCTAATTAAGAGGAGTAATAGGGGAAATTTCCTAAAAACAACACACAAAGAATATCACATTTTTCTAGTGATCACTTTGATAGAGCAACTTATAATCTGTGGTTTCAGCAAATGAGGAGACATGTAAAATGAAACCAGTACATAAAGCAGGATTTTAAATGTGATCACCACTGCAGCTTTCAACTAGCAGTTACCACGTGAATGTGGACTTCAAATTGCTTTACAAGCATAAACCAACACCCATAAAAATCCCAGGATATGGTGAGCTGAAAGTCCCTGGAGAAGCCCTCCACTGAGACCAAAGACTCGCCTGACCCCACCATGTGAGGATTTTCCCTTCTCCCGGGAAGTAGATGAAATGAACAGGCTATTTGCTGTTGCTGTTTTTTAAGCAAGGTTTGCCAAGGTCTGTGTGTCCTTCCCCAGAGCATCAGGGGAGGAGTTCACAACATCTGCAAACTCTGCATGCTTTGCTGGCATTTTAAGTTTCTATAAAAGACTAGGTAACAGCCTCCCTCAGGGTCCTCAATGAGGTGAGAGAGGAGTGATTAGGTAGCAGTTGTGATTAAGTGTCTGTACAGAGGAAAGGCATAAACGGGGTATACACATTCCCTGCTGAAATCCTAACAGGGCCTAGACTGAAGGCCAAACAATCCCAGACTGAGCAATGAGGCTCTGAGGCTCAGGATAATTTGGATAATTAATTATAATTAAGAAGTAATGAATAATGTTTTAGATAATTGATAGTCAACTACCTTCAGGCTGGGGGCTGGAAGCAGTGCTTTGCTGAGCCATAATGGAGCCTGAGGCAAAGGGAAAATAAGTAATACTTATCCTGTATTTATTTAAATCATTGATCTCTTGTTCATTATAGATTTTTACATGCTTTTTATTTTTTAACTATTGTATCAACCTATAATTTATCATGATGACTGAGTGTTTTTGGTGGCATGGCAGGCACCTGACTGTCTCTCCCTGGTCTAGGCCCTGTGCCCAGAAGCAGTGTGAGGCTATCTGGATATCACTTGGCCTGCCCTTGAGTAGAAACAAAGAGAGAACCAAATCTGGGACTAGCTTCTGACTCTTGGTATCTTGACTTTTCCAAATTGTTGAGGTCAAAAAAATCAAATTCCAGCCTGGGCCAGAGAGTGGAGGACCCCCAGTGTCCTGTGGGTATTTATTACCCCATTTTATGAATGGAAAACCAGAATGCAGTGTGAGGGGCAGACATGCCTTGGAAGGGAAATACAGAATGTGGCGAGGAAGGACTTGAACTTGAAAGTTTTAAGCGGTGGCACCCAGAGATGAGGCTGCAGGGGAGCAGAGAAGTTTAGGTCTCCACTGAAAGGGACAGGGACCTGCCTGGGCAGTGCAAAGCTGGCATCTTTTACATGGGGCCAAAGGGAGTGAGCAAATTCCATAGCTCGCCCACAAAGTTAGGGTTTTTGGCTCAAACTTCTCAGAGGGGTGAGCTAGCCAGATCTTTTGTGTCTTTTTCTTATGAGGAGGAGGAGGAGGGGGAAAGGGTTTGAGTGTGGCTGTGTTAGGCGCCCCCAAATGGACAGATTCCACAGGCCCTGTCCCCTACTGCTGGGCTTCACCACATTGCCCACTCACTCACTTCCACGACTCCCCAGTGAAAAAGAAAAACAATGTCTTTTTTCTTTCTTAACCTAACAGCCAGTTAAAAGCAATGACAAAGTATGATCTATTAACTATTAGTAATTTTTATCACCTTTTTCCTCTTACAGAATAATATATATTCACTGTAGTGAAATGAGAAAATACACATAAACAAGAGAAAAAGAAATCAAAATCCCGTCCCAAGAGCTTAAGAGCTACCTGCAATTAGTATTTTCTGCATATTTCTCTATGCTTTATTTTAATAAAAGTAAATTACATGCATATGATATTAAAACAAGACTGTGCTACCCATGAGGTTTTTGTAATTTGGTTTCTTTAACAAGATACCTCAAACAACTTTGTCATTGCTAGTTTGTGGAATAATTTGTAATGGCTTGGTAATATGTATCTAGCCATTCATGAATATTTATGTATCTCCAGCCAGGGAGCGAGGCACTGGAGATGCCTCAGTTAACAAAAAAGAATGTGGCCCGAATGTGGCCCTCTGGGGTTGACATTTCAGTAAAAGGAGACTTTCAAAAAAAAAAAATAAATAAAAACAAAAATGAAATGAACAAATGTGTTCAGTTTATAGGGGCACTATTTTATAAGGAATGGTCAGGGGTCTTCTCCAATAAGGGGCTATTATGGGCTGAGTTGTGTCCCCCACCCCCACCCCCAAAATTTGTATATTGAAGGCCTAACTCCTACTTCCTCAGGCTGTAGCTGTATTTAGAGACAGGGTCTTTACAATGGTAATAAAGTTAAAATGAGATCACTAGGGCAGGCTTGATGATTTGATATGAGAGATATCCACCTAAGAAGAGGAAATTTGGACACAAACACACAGAGGGAAGATCACGTGAAGACACGAAGACGGCCATCTCCAAGTTGAGGACAGAGGCCGGAGCCCATCCTCCCCGCCAGGGCCCTCAGAGGAATCCAAGCCCGCGGGCACCTTGATCTTGGATTTTTAGTCTCCAGAACTGTGAGAAAATAAATTTCTGTTAAGTTACACAGTCTGTGGTCCTCTGTTGAGGCACTGCAAGCAGATTAATAGGGAACATAGGAAGGGGTCTGAACAAAGCAAAAGGGTGCAAGCCCTGTGTGTATCCAGAGAACAAAACTAAGAACAGAATTGGGAGTTTGCCTTAGAGGAAGGCCAAGGGCCAGCCCAGAGCCTGGGAGGGTGCTGAGGGGAGAAGGGATGGAGGTAGGACCAGAGGAGGCAGCAGGGGACCACTAGGTCCTAAAGTGCCCACAGGCCTTGGAAAGGACTTGAGAGTATATTCTGGGGGGACTGGAAACACTGGAAAGCCACCGGACCTGACATTTCCCAGGGGGTCCTTGGCTCCTGTGTGAAGTCTAGGCTAGGTGTATCAAAAAGTTTGTAAATTCTTATTAATCAATCAAGTGTTTATTAGTGCTGCTTAAAGTTGGGGTGATAGGCAAATGCCTCCCAGGCACTGACCCCAAGTTCTAGGCCTCTTTCATGCTGTCAACATCCCACCAGGCTGTCCTCCTCCCCACTCTGTTAAACCGGTTAAGCTGTTCCCATGAGTCCTCTCCACCACTCAGTGGGCTCTCTCTTCCCCCACTTCAGGGCCAGCCAGCTGCTGTCCCCCTTCCCTCCCTTCGTCTGCTTCCTCTCTGTGTGTCCACACCGAGGGCCCCATCCTCAAGCCTTTTGAGCTCTCTGGCACCCACGGCCATCTGCTGAGATTCCACTGCTCACTCACTCCCCACCTCCACTCCTGGTTTCTTCTAGGGAATGTGAAAATGTGACCCCCTCTGGTACCTACGAATGCAATTTCAGGGAAGCAGGCGATCTCTGTCAGTTTGGGAGCGAAATCCTGAGCACTCTCCTGGGTTTGGAAACTGCCATTAAGTCAGAAGCAATGGCTTTGAGGGGAATAAGAGCCGAGAGTTAGGCCCACCACGGCCAGTGTGCTCTTCTTGGGGCCTTTGATAGTGTAGGCTTCCCTCCAATGGAGAGAGTCTTCATCAGCAACGTCCTTTCCGGGGGCATGTGCTTATTTCTGCTTTCTTTTGCTCAAAGTCTCCCCACATCCTCCCCCTATACCCACCACAAGGCCTGCTGACGCTATCAACATACACCTGTCCTGCTCTAGGCTGCTTTTCACTGTTACTCCTTGAAAACAAGATATCAAACTCAGGGATTGGGAAAAAGAACACACACACACACACACACACACAGAATGCCCTTAGTGTGCCAGCCCAGGCTCTTGACCTCAGAAGAAAGTTAGCATTAAAAAGACAGGCAGTGGGACCATTCTAAGTAAGCCCACCCTTCCCGAGTGCAAATGCCCTGGGACTGAAAAGGGCCCATCAGGGGGCCCCTGGCAAAGGCCTCACCGTCAGAGCCTCAGTGCCACCAGGTTACACCCACAGTTGCAGAAAAGCACTGGCAGGCTTAAAGAAGACGCACCTTCTAACTTTATCTCCAGGTCTTATTATTAGACCTCGTCTCTCAAGAACAATGAACCAATATGTTTGGTAAGCCCCTAATAACTCCCTTTATCACCTGAGGAATGGCATAATTATATTGAACTGAATGTCTGTGTACATGTTTGTGCCAGAATTGTTTACTTGTTAAGTATTGACATTTAAAACATACCACAAATCTTACAACTCTATTTTGGCATATCTTTTTCTTCTTCTTTTTCATTTTTGTTTAGTATGGAAGTAGCCTGTGTCTTTCTTGACCTCCGAAAGGCCCTATGAAAACCTGAAACCAAGGCAAGGTGACAAAGTCTGGTCATTCAGCCCTAAGGGCCTCCTCGTGTTACTTCTCTGCTTAGAAAAATAAAATGTTGCTGCAGAAGACCCAGAGCCACAAATATTCTTCCCAGACCTGTCAGTTCCCTAATTCTTAAATTTTCACTTTAATCTAGCAGTCAGGGAATTTCACAGACTAGAAATATCTAGGCAGAACTAAAACAAAATCTCAAGTGTGACCCTGTATCCTCCAGGTTGGGTGAGGACTAAATGTGTCCCGGGGCCGAAGCAAGCTGGGGAAGTGATTTTTACCCCACACAGTCATCTCCAGATCAAATAGAAGGTGAGTGAAGGGTTTACATGTCTTGTTGCATAGCTTACCAGATTCTCATGCTTATTGAGCAGTCCTAGCCTGCCTTGTTAAGAATGTTTGCAAAACTATAGTCTTTGTAACTGCCACTGGTAACTGGTAACTAACATGCCCATATGTTCAGTATGGAAGTGGGAGCATAAAACTTTGCAGCAACACTTGTTCCTCTGTAATAATACTGTCATCTTGAATTTAAGAGATCATGACACTGTCTGTATGTAGTTTTAAATTCCCCAGGGATGCCAAATATATTTGTGTCAACAGATACTGTTCCAAAATACTGGAGTTCAATTTAGCTGAATACCAAGAGACTGACTCAAATTACTCGGAGGGAAATAAATATGTCTTTAATTAACTCCTATGACAAAACATTGAAAATCAGAAAATCTGTATTACAAAGAGTTAGAAAGTAGCAAAGTAAGAAATTTCCAAAAGGCTACTAAATGTCATGTTTTCTTAGATTATGTTATTGTATCTCTTTTTTATTCATTTTTTTATCAGCCATATGTGAAAATGCTGTTTTCACTAATTCATGACAGCACCTAAATAATTACTAATGTTAAAGCATTGTTGTTAGAAATATGTCTTATAACATAGAACTAGCCAGTATAGTGAGATACTAATAATAACAGTAATGATAATCTCCAAAGTAATATCTAACTTTGAGAACTTAGTATGAGCTGGGAGCTTTTCTAAGTACTTTTGTGTGTTGTCTTATATAAACCTCTCAACAACCTTAGGAGATAGGTAAAATAATTTGCTAATTTCATACCCTACTGATCATAATGGCCAAAATGTTTATTGAGAACTTACTAGGTGCCCGGAGCTATTCTTAGAGTGCTATGTGTATTAACTTACCCATTCCTCACAACTTCCCACAAGGCAGGGCTCTCGTTATTCCCTGTTGAAGTGACCTACCCAAGGCCACAGAGCTGCAAGGGATGGAGTGAAAGCACCCGAACTTGGGCAGTCTGGCTCCAAGCTCAATCTCTTCCTTGCAAAATGGTTACTCAACTCTAGCTACACTTTCTTTGAGACTTTGGTGTGCCAAGCATTGTCTCACAGGACCTACAGGTGTTAATTCAATTATGTCTCCAAGAGGAGCTCATGGTTTTTCTCATTTTTCAAATGAGGAAAGTAAAGTAGAAGCCACTTGCTCACGGTTTAGAGCTGGGGTTGGAAACCTGGCGTGGCCTGGATCCCAAGCTCATGCTCCTCCTTATTGCACAGGAAAAGTTGGTGTGGCTTTAAAGGTGCAGAGCGACTCAGACTGAGAATCCAATTAACGAGGTCATGGAGTGGAAGAAACACCTGCCAACATACCATGCCACCTATTAGACACAGACTCAGGAGTGGAGAACGAGATGGTGTCCTTTGTTGGTCTCACACCTTCCAGGATGCTGACCCCGGGAAGGGAGATTAAAGAGGGCAGGGGAAGCCGCCATCTTTGCCATCTTCAGCAAAGCCGCCCTGGAAGGCATCCGTTGGTCTTGGTTGTAGCATATCCCACTCTTTATTGGGCTTGCTCAAGTTGGAAGACAGGGAGTGAGAAGATGTCCTCCTGGATGTCCTCCTGGATGTCCTCACTTTTTAGTTACGTATTTGGGCAATGCTTTGCAAAAGCACAGGGACAGGCAGGCAGTGCAAGCTCAAGAGAAAATATCCATGCAAAGTGAAAACCAGCTTGTAGTTTTTCCTGTTATTCATTTTGAATTTCCTCTTCCTCACCATTGAGCTTTGTTTAAGGAATCACTTAGGTACTAAGTTGCAGTAATTCCCATTTTCTTAAATTTCATCAATTTCAATTAATTACTTTTTGACATACATTCAAAACTTCAGCCTTTGACAGTGACCTTTCAAACATTTGGAGATAGCGTCAGCCCACCCTGGAGCACACCGTACGACGGATGTGTTTCCCCTGTAAAAAGGTGATTCATTTTTCTGAGCTGTGAACATAATCGTCACTTTCCTATGTTTCCTCAGAAATGAGTCCTTTTATACAATAAACTACTGTCATTTTTAATTCCTGAAGTCACATCAGTCTGTAGCATTATTGAATCACAATACTGGAGTCCTCAACCAGGGTTCCTTGTCCATGGTGCCACTTAGGATTACTCAGTACACAAACACACGACCTTGCACAGCAGCCCTGGAGTTGCAGCTCTGGGCAGAATTGATCGCGGTAGCAAAGATTCTAGTTACAGGAACTATCGCCCTTTGATTTATCCTGCCATGCTCTATTTACAACCCTTTACCTTTTTTGAAGGTTTTAGCACTATGACCTTTAATTTATTTTCCCTGCTATCTACTTCTGCGAACAAGACAGAAATCAATTGTTAGCATATTTGAAATAGATTCAATTTAATTAATTAGTTTAAATTTATGTTTTCCAGAACATTTTTGCTGTGGGATAAAATTCTGTTTATTTGGTCACAGGGTTAGTGTTGTTTCTCTTCGTTGAAAATTATAAAGAAGAGCTGGACTTTGTAGATAGGACTCGGATTAGTGTCTGTCTTGGTTGCTTAGACACTTGGGTGAGCCAGCATAGTTTTTTAATGTAGCTACAAAAGTTGCTATCAGATCCAAAACAATAATAGAAAGAAAGTCTGGGAAGGTGGTCATTTGACTTGCCTTACTGATTTAGTGCAGACAGATTCTAAAGATCAGATGAAACACTCCAAGCCTTTGCACCTAACCAGTACTTTGGTTTACAAATTTATTAAGTGTCTAGCAAAGTTCTACTCATAGTTTTCTCTTTGCTGACTTAGATGCTATAAACAGAACGCAGAAGGTAGCTAAATTCCCTGAAACTTCTCTTTTCTACCTCTTCTTTTATACATGCCACATTTTCTGTGTGATGGCTTTTGATAAGCAGAGGGAAAAAAATCCACAATAATAATCACACAGGGAGGCTCAGTGCCTGTGGCTCAAGCAGCTAAGGTGCCAGCCACATACACCTGAGCTGGCTGGTTCGAATCCAGCCCAGGGCCCGCCAAAAAACAATGATGGCTGCAACCAAAAAATAGCCGGGCACTGTGGCAGGTGCCTGTAGTCCCAGCTACTTGGGAGGTGGAGGCAGGAAACTCGCTTAAGCCCAGGAGTTGGAGGTTGTGTGAGCTGTGATGCCACGGTACTCTACCCAGGGCGACAGCTTGAGGCTCTGTCTCAAAAAAAACAAAAATCACACAGGGAAAAGTTACCTGGCACATAGTGGATGTTCAGTAAATTTTGTTGATTTGAAATAAATATATTTGAATATATGCATTATAAAGATCAAGCCTTGTCCCTTGATTTTAAAAGCAATAGATACAGCTCAAGGACATAATCAAGTCCATAAACAAAGATCAATGCACAAATGTTAATTATAGAGTTATAGCAATGAAAAAACTGAAACAATCTAAATATGCAATGATGAGAATGATAAAATAAATGGTATATCCACGGGAAATATTATGCAAAAATTTAAACTATATGACAAATTTTAGAGACATGAGAAAAAGCTATGACATACTGTTAAATTTATAAAATAAAAGGTACACTAAATTGTATTTCAGTGTAAATTCAGCTCTGTATGGAAACATCACACAGAAAAAGGAACTGAAGTGGAATATGCTCAGGTGGCTTTGAGTGTAATACAATGAGAGTCACATAATCCCTGTAGGTAATTTATTGTAAAGTATAACCAATGAAAAATTCTCAAGCTTGCCTTCACTTCTCTAGTTTTAATTTTAATCCACTATAGGACTTTGTCAGAATAGGTACACTTATGTCATGTTCTAAAATCTCTTTCTTTTACTAAAGAGCATATTTCTTTAATCTTTTCCGCCTGGTATTTTCTTATTTTATTTTATGTGTCGTTATCTCATAATCTCAGGTTACCAATTTTCCCATTTGTTTCCTGACTCCCTGGGCGTGGATCATTTCCTCACATGGTCTGCAATGGGTTTCATTCTATTCAGGACCCATTTGGATACTAATTTCTGGACTTAGGATTCTCATACTATGTGGGCAGTATAAAAATTCAGATCTTATAATTTTGCAAAGTGCCCAGGGCACAAGCTTCCTTGAGGCCAGGAATGCAGTATGTCTAAGTGCCTTTTCATAAAGGGGTCAGCCCTGCTGGGCTTCTGCTTTCAGGCAGAAGTCTTGGTTCCAGCCACCTGCCTCAGAAGTGAGTCTTCAGTCATGGTCTTCATCTTTGCATGGTGTCAAAACGCCAGTCTGAGCCACTAGGTCCTATGCCTGGGCACGATGCCTCATGGACGTCTTTGCTCTCGTTTTGACTTCTACCTTTGGCTCTGATGCCTAGGTATTCCCTTTTGAAGAAAGAGTTCTGTGGAACTTTGGAGTAGGAAGAGTCACCTCAGCTGTATTTAAAGTCCTCAGGAAGTTTCCTAGTCAAGAGCATCACAGCCTGTAGTTGCAGACCCAGTGTGTGCTCCCCTTGTTGAGGATAGCCACGAGAGATTAGTCATTAACAACAGTTATACTCCATTAGAGTCCAACTGTTGGAGGGTGTCCAGCTTTTTTTTTTTTTTTCTGCCACACATTGGAAGAAGAAATTTCTTAGACCATACATTAAAAACAAACACTTTGCCAGGCGCAGTGGCTCATGCTTGTAATGCTAGCACTCTGGAAGGCTGAGGCAGGTGGATTGCCTGAGCTCAGGAGTTCGAGACCAGCCTGAGCAAGAGCGAGACCCCTGTCTCTAAAAATAGCCAGGTGTTGTGGCGGGCACCTGTAGACCCACCTGTAGACCTTAGTCAGGAGACTAAGGCAAGAGAAGGAGGTTGCTGTGAGATGTGATGCCACAGCACTCTACCAATGGTGACAAAGTAAGACTCTGTCTCCAAAAAAAAACAAAAATAAACAAAGAAAAAACCCCCCACAAACACTAACAAAGCTGATGAGCCAAAGAAAAAGGGTCTTGTGCATAATTTTTATGGTATCTAACAACACAGATAAGCGAAACAGGCCTCAAATAATGTACGTGTGGCCCGTGGGTTGCAGATTGCCCTGCCTGTATGATAATCCTTACTTCCTGGAATTCTTTATTAGGTAGAGATTATTTAAGAACATCATCTTTCATGTATCTTGAGCTGGGCAACAATGCTAAGGAGTTAAAGAAGTTACTCTGCACTGTATTCATGACCTTCTTAGGTGCCATCTGAAGATAGCCTCAACCCCAAACCATTAGCACATTAATTCTTAAAAAGTGAATGCCGTGCTTCCTAATCACAACCAGAAAGTGACATTTATGTTCTTCTGCCTCTTTCACAAGAGTCTTCCTATGATTAATTCCAAAGTGCTATTTCACCCAAATGAAACATAATTTGTGAAGCGTGTGCTACAATCGCCCAGTTGCCATAATTGGAAAAGGAATTGTACTTCTTCCCTCATCACAAGATCTGTCCTGAGCCTACAAAACAGCCCAATAAAGGAAAAATGAACCCTGCCTTAATGGGCCATCCCTACACTGTGCTGCTTCTCAGGCCAGTAGCTGCTCTTGCCACTGAGAGCTTGGCATGTGTACCCACTTTGTCCTTAGTGGTGGTGAAAAACTTTAAGGGGAATTGGATACAAATAAACACAACCTAGGAACAATTAATTGGTAGGTTCCGATTTTTAACTACAGCCTAATGAATTTTCTTCAATTTCATGATGCTTCGAAGACAGTAACGGTAAAAATTATATTTTAAACATAAAATTGGCTCATTGCCATGTGGGACATCACCAAGATTTTTGTAAACTTTATCACCACCTCATTTACCTTAAGAAAGTCCTTTGAGGAAAGGAGAGAGTTATAGGTGCACTCATTTTACTGCAGAAGCTGACTGGTGCTGGAACCAGGGCGGGAAGCTATCACACACCATAGGACCCTGTCCACTTGGTGAACTTGGGCATCTAGGTTAGCATGGATCCAAATATCCTTGACTCAAGTTTTCCTTTTGCAACCATGGTCTTGATTCAGTGGTTCTCTCTAAACTTGATGGATCTAATGTTTTTTTCTGATTCCTCCGTATCTCAGCTCCACCCATACTGAAATTCTCACACATACCACACTGCCTTGCTACCATAAATCTTTCATTGTTCCAGAAATGGGGCAACTGTAAGCTTCCACATTTGCCAACTGTGCATTTATCACTCTGGCTTGTGTTGACATGGGCCATAATCTTGTAAGTCATAACAGATGAACCAGTGTGATTCGTGCAGCAACAGGAGGAATGACTGTGACAGATCTTCAGAAAGACAAACATTACTTCATAGCTTGCTTGTGATGGGAAAATAATCTGACATGCAAAAGGCATCTGAATTTATTAGGTTGGTGTAGCTATAATGTAACTACTAATACGTGGGCTTTTTCTCACAGTCTGATAACAGCTTTATCGCATGTTAGTCCTTGCCATTTATTACTTCCTAAGGCTATAAACACTGAAAAGACCACGTTATTCCTTGCCTGACTGACATAAGTTGGTGATTTATTTGAGCAGAAATGTGCCCTCTGACTGTGGGTCTTCAGTTTATGGTCACAGCTGGTTTGACAGTAAATTAAAAGAGAGCACTTAGGAAACTGAGCTACTTCCCTAAATTAGAGCGTCTAATGTGATTATTTAATTTAGGCCAAAACTCCACTTAAGTTTTTATTTTTCACCCTGTAAATATACAAAAGTGAGACAGATAAAGGCTAACTAGGTCACTAAAAGGCCATGGAGTCTCTTCATGTTGCTTTAGCCTTGACCAGATGGATTTGTCCAGGGTCACACTAAGGTGTGTGAGAACTGGGAGGCACCAGGCAACAAGTCTAAGGTGCAAAGATGAAGTAGCCACTTTGGCAACAGGAAGCCGGCCACGGGGAGAGGGGCCTGGCACAGCAGTCTGCCCCATGCCTGGGTACAGTGGCCAGGTGCAGCCTGCATCCAAAGAGAACAGAAGCAAAACAGATCTTCCAGGTCATGGCTGGGGACAGTTGGCGTGTAACGCTGGTAGGGGTGGTCTGGAATAGACTAACAGGGAGAGCAATCCAGCTTGGCAGGAAAAATGACTCTGAGTGGGATTATTGATTTAGCACCTCAAAGTTCTGAACCTACATGTACTACCCAACAGATAGGTCCAATCTGGTTTTAAATGAAAAGGACAGGTTGAATCCAGCACAATGGCTGTTAGGAGAAAAGGTGGGAGATTTGGAGTTTGGCACTTACTGGCTCTTATTTGAGAATCGCATAAAAAATCCTGAGTAGACACAATGTGGAGAGATGAGAGGCATCAACAAAGACAGAATCTAACAAGGAGGAGATAAAAAGATAAAACTCTGGGCGGCGCCTGTGGCTCAAAGGAGTAGGGCGCCGGCCCCAAATGCCAGAGGTGGTTGGTTCAAACCCAACCCTGGCCAAAAACTGCAAAAAAAAAAAATAAAAATAAATAATAATAATAAAATAAAACTGTGAACACCCCTGACTGGCATTTCTTATGGCATTTGAAGCTTTTAAAATCTCACTATCCCAGGGCAATCCTCAAAGAATATTATTTAATTTACATTTAATGGCTGACAAAGAGCTATCAATTGCCTGTACACACCATTTCTTTACATAAAAACCATTCTATTTCAGGGAAAATAGAAAGCACACTTAAAGTAGAGACTTCTACCTCTTCATTTTCTTTCTATTCTCTCTTCTTCCCTTCTCTTCCTGAACAATTCATTCCTGTAGCCATTTAGCAGGCAAAGCAAGGCATGTGTCTGGAGTGGTCACGTGGAGTGTGGGGAGCCTTGGCATTCCCCGTGGGGCACATGGTCTGAGCAGAGTGGAAGGGGACCTCTCTGAAGGGCAGCCTGGTGCGGTGGTCAGAGCCCCAGTGAAGTAAAAAGGCCATCCTCAGGGAGGGTGGGTTGGTGTGGTGAGGGTGGGCATCCTGGCCCAAGTAGGGTGAAGGGGATTACTAGATTTAGAGAAAAAATGTGTTGCCTGCCCCAATTAAATTTGCATTTCAGATAAATAATGATTTTTTTTAGTACACATATATCCCAAATCTTACACACTGTATGTGAAGTCTCTCTGAAATTCCAGTTTAACTGTACATTGTCTTACAGAATCCCCACAAAAGGCAACCTGGTGCGGGGTTGTTGGAGCTCTTGTGAGGTGAGGAGGCCCATGAAGAAGAGGGAAGGTGGCCAGACAAGGACGAGGCAGAGCTGGAGCAAAGTGGGGAGAGGAGCTAGAGCAGAGTGTGGAGAGGGGAGCTGGAGCAGAGTGGGGAGAGGGGAGCTGGAGCAGAGTGTGGAGAGGGGAGCTGGAGCAGAGTGTGGAGAGGGGAGCTGGAGCAGAGTGGGGAGAGGGGAGCTGGAGCAGAGTGTGGAGAGGGGAGTTGGAGCAGAGTGTGGAGAGCTCTGGCTTGGGAAGTGGGTGGAGGAGGAGGTATAAGATTCCTTCACCTTCTGGCCTGACAGATTACCACAGAGCAACAGAAGTGGATTCATTTACAGTCTGGGGGGTGGGGGGCAGAGATCTGCAATCAAGTTATCTGCAGGGCGATGCTCCCTCAAAAGGCCCTGGGTGGAGGCGGGGAGGAAGACTTCCTTGCATCTTCCAGTTTCTGGTGGCTCTGGACACTCCTAGGCTTGTGGCTGTGTAACTTTGGTTGTAGTCCTCAGTCCTCACATGACCTTCTCTTCTTTCTGTGTGTTTCTTATAAAGACACTTGTCATTGGATTTTGGGCTCACCCAAATAGTCCAACATTATTTCCTCTTGAGATTTTTAACTCTATTATGTCAGCAAAGCCCCTTTTCTAGATAAGGGCAAGCATTCATAGGTTCTGGGGTAAGGATGTGGACACATCTTTTGGGGGGCCACCATTCAAATCACTACAATTACCAATAGGGAATTGATCAAATAACAAAATATTTTAAAGATAATAGAAGATTAATTTCTCCTATTGAAAGTCAATATGGAAAGACATTGGATTGAAATTAGGTGTATCACTGGGAACTCATGGTTTTAAACATAGATATATAGAGAAATATAGAAATTGTGTGTGTGTGTGTGTGTTATCTACTAGGTAGCAACATCCTAATAGCAATAAACACAACTAGCACCTAGATCTTGGCTTCTAAATACCATTTTTCCCTAAAAGAAATCAGGTTTCCTGGGAGAAATAGCTGATTGCAGGTCTGATACAAGGAAAGTTCAAGACAGGCCCAGAACATTCTGCTATACAATAAAACAAAGAGGTGTTCAAAGAATAAAAATGACATGTTAAAGAGATGCAGAAGCCAGCTTAAATAGGCTCCCCTTTGCCAATTCAGGGACATTCTCAGCATCAACATAAATGATTATAACAATGGATTATAATGGAATGAAGAAAATGAGGATTCACGATTCCCCCCTATTTAAATGAATGACTGAATTGAAAGTTCAATGAGAAATGGGATAGTTTCATCCACAAATGGATTAATAAATTGTGGTATATGTACACCATGGAATATTATGCAGCCTTAAAGAAAGATGGAGACTTTATCTCTTCCATGTTTACATGGATGGAGCTGGAACATATTCTTCTTAGTAAAGTATCTCAAGAAAGGAGGAAAAAGTATCCAATGTACTCAGCCCTACTATGAAACAAATGTATGGCTTTCATATGAAAGCTATAATCCAGTTATAACCTAAGAATATGGGGAAGAGGGAGAGGGAGGGGATGGATGGGGTAGAATGGGTGGAGGGAGGGTGATTGGTGGGATTACACCTGCGGTGCATCTTACAAGGGTACATGTGAAACTTAGTAAATGTAGAATATAAATGTCTTAACGTGGGGGGAAGGGCAAGATGGCCGACTGAGAGCAGCTTCTGAGGGAGGCTCCTGTCCAAAAGGAAAGATAATATCCAGAAACAGCCCAATTAAGCTGAAGACTGGGAGCTGAGAGAGGGATGATAACTGCAGGTCACCTCTGCTAAGGCAAGCTGTGACTCCAAGAAACCAAGCTTCAAGTACAAAATCCATCTGGAAGGAGGAGTGTCTGTCCTCTCCCCCAAGAAAGCTGTGGTTTTTCTTTGTTTTTCTGTCTCCTTTCTTTTCTCTCTTCTTTCACTCCTGCATGTTTTCTACGGACAAGCAGTAAACTGTGGACCTCTTCCCTCACCCCACGGATGAGTGCTGTGGGAAGTGGGGACTACTTCCTCAGAGGGACATCCCCGTGACTCTGAACACTCTCTTGCTAGGCAGAAATATCAAACTAAGATCTTCCCTGCCATTCTGAACTGCCAGTACGTCCTTCCCCACTTACCCGATGAAACAGAAGCCTAACCTCTGCTGAGACTGAGGGAGGAGGTGCTTGAGCAGTGCCCCCACTCCCTGTCTGCCAGTCAAAGTACCATCCTCAAGAAAACAGAAATAGAGGAAGTTAATAACTTAATGGGACATCTCAAGCAACTGGAGAAGGAAGAACATTCCAACCCCAAACCCAGCAGAAGAAAAGAAATAACCAAAATCAGAGCAGAATTAAATGAAATTGAAAATAATAGAATTATACAACAGATCAATAAATCCAAAAGTTGGTTTTATGAAAAGGTCAATAAAATAGATAAACCTTTGGCCAACCTAATCAGGAAAAAAATGAGTAAAATCTCTAATTTCATCAATCAGAAATGGTAAAGATGAAATAACACACCTCTCAGAAATTAAAAAAATCCTTAACAAATATTACAAGAAACTTTACTCTCAGAAATATGAAAATCTGAAGGAAATTGACCAATACTTGGAAGTATGCCACCTACCAAAACTTAGAACAAAGTGGAAATGTTGAACAGGACTATATCAAGTTCTGAAATAGCATCAACTATACAAAATCTCCCTAAAAAGAAAAGCCCAGGACCAGATGGCTTTACGTCAGAATTCTACCAAACCTTTAAAGAAGAACTAGTACCCATATTACTAAACCTCTTCCAAAATATAGAAAAAGATGTAATACTACCCAACACATTTTACGAAGCAAACATCACCTTGATCCCTAAACCAGGGAAAGATCCAACAAGAAAAGAAAATTATAGACCAATATCACTAATGAATATTGATGCAAAAATACTCAGTAACATCCTAACAAACAGAATCCAACAACACATCAAAAAAATTATACACCGTGACCAAGTGGGATTTATCCCAGGGTCCCAAGGCTGGTTCAATAAACGTAAATCTATAAATGTAATTCAGCACATAAACAAACTAAAAAATAAAGATCACATGATTCTCTCAATTGATGCAGAAAAAGCATTTGATAATATCCAGCATCCCTTCATGATCAGAACACTTAAGAAAATTGGTATAGAAGGGACATTTCTTAAACTCATACCATATTGAATGGAGTTAAATTGAAATCATTTCCACTTAGATCAGGAACCAGGCAAGGTTGCCCATTGTCTCCATTGCTCTTTAATATTGTAATGGAAGTTTTAGCCACCGCAATTAGGGAACAAAAGGCGATCAAGGGTATCCACATAGGGTCAGAAGAGATCAAACTTTCACTCTTAGCAGATGATTTGGTCATATATCTGGAAAACACTAGGGATTCTACTACAAAACTTTTAGAAGTGATCAAGGAATACAGCAATGTCTCACGCTACAAAATCAACACCCATAAATCTGTAGCCTTTATATATACCAACAATAGCCAAGCCAAAAAAATAGTCAAGGACTTTATTCCTTTCACAGTAGTGCCAAAGAAGATGAAATATTTGGGAGTATACCTAACAAAGGACATAAAGATCTCTACAAAGAGAACAATGAAACTTTAAGAAAAGAAATAGCTGAAGATGTTAACAAATGGAAAAACATACCATGCTCATGGCTGGGAAGAATCAACATTGTTAAAATGTCTATACTACCCAAAACAATATATAATTTTAAAGCAAAACCTATTAAAGCTCCATTGTCATATTTTAAAGATCTTGAAAAAATAATAATTCATTTTATATGGAATAAGAAAAAAACCTCAAATAGCCAAAACATTACTCAGAAATAAAATAAAGCAGGAGGAAGCATGCTACCAGACCTGAGACTGTACTATAAATCAATAGTGATCAAAACAGCATGGTACTGGCACAAAAACAGAGAAGTAGATGTCTGGAACAGAATAGAGAACCAAGAGATGAATCCATCTACTTACCGTTATTTGATCTTTGACAAGCCAATTAAAAACATTCAGTGGGGAAAAGATTCCCTATTTAACAAATGGTGCTAGGTGAACTGGCTGGTGATCTGTAAAAGATTGAAACTGGACCCACACCTTTCACCATTAACTAAGATAGACTCTCACTGGATAAAAGATTTAAATTTAAGACATGAAACTATAAAAATACTTGAAGAAAGTACAGGGAAAACTCTTGAAGGAATCGGCCTGGGTGAATATTTTATGAGGAGGACTCCCCAGGCAATTGAAGCAGTATCAAAAATACATTACTTGGACCTGATCAAACTAAAAAGCTTCTGCACAGCCAAGAACATAGTAAGTAAAACAAGCAGACAGTCCTCAGAATGGGAGAAAGTATTTGCAGGTTATACCTCCGATAAAGGTTTAATAACCAGAATCCACAGAGAACTCAAATGTATTAGCGAGCAAAGAACACGTGATCTTATCTCAGGGTGGGCAAGGGACTTGAAGAGAAACTTCTCTAAAGAAGACAGATGCATGATCTACAGACACATGAAAAAAAGCTCATCATCCTTAATCATCAGAGGAATGCAAATCAAAACTACTTTGAGATATCACCTAACCCCAGTAAGAGTAGCCCACATAGCAAAATCCCCAAACCAGAGATGTTGGCGTGGATGTGGAGAAAAGGGCACACTTCTACATTGCTGGTGGGAAGGCACACCAATACGTTTCTTTTAGAAGGATGTTTGGAGAATACTTAGAGGTCTAAAAATAGACCTGCCACTCAATCCTATAATTCCTTTACTAGGTATATACCCAGAAGACCAAAAATCACAATATAATAAAGACATCTGTATCAGAATGTTTATTGCAGCCCAATTCATAATTGCTAAGTCATGGAAGAAGCCCAAGTGCCCATCTACCCATGAATGGACTAGCAAATTGTGGTACATGTTCACCATGGAATATTATGCAGCCTTAAAGAAAGATGGAGACTTTACCTCTTTCATGTTTACATGGATGGAGCTGGAACATATTCTTCTTAGCAAAGTATATCAGGAATGGAAGGAAAAGTATCCAATGCACTCAGCCCTACTATGAAGCTAATTTATAGCTTTCATATGAAGGCTATAACCCAACTATAGCACAAGAATATGGGGAAAGGGCCAAGGGAAGGGAAGGGAGAGGGGAGGTTGGGGTGGAGGGAGAGTAATGGGTGGGGCCACACCTATGATGCATCTTAGAATGGATACAGGTAAAACTTACTAAATGCAGAATACAAATGTCTACATACAATAACTAAGAAAATGCCATGAAGGCTACGTTGAACAGTTTGATGAGAATATTTTAGATTGTATATGAAACCAGCACATTGTACACCTTGATTGCACTCATGCACACAGCTACGATTTAACAATAAAAAAAAGTCTTAATACAATAACTAAGAAAATGCCAGGAAGGCTTTGTTAACCAGTGTGATGAAAATTTGTTAACCATATGTCAAATGATCTATAAAACCAGTGTATGGTGCCCATGATTGCATTAATGTACACAGCTATGATTTAATTAAAAAAAAAAGAAAAGAAATGGGATAGTTTCATCATTTCAAAGCAACTCTCCCAAAACATTTAATTATAAAGAGCTATGAGTAATTTTACAGCAGGGAAGGCTGGAAGACACCACCTTAATCAAATAATGGAAGCTAACAGCATCAGTAATAGGACAAATTTAAATCACAGACCATCTGGTAGGATGCCACGAGAACTCAGCATAAGTTCTGCGTTTTCCTTGCCAAAGATTTAACATAAACTTTAATGTGATCACAAGGAAACATCAATTGAAACCCAAATTCAGGTCATTCTATAAAATAAAGGTACAGTGTAGTCTTGAAAAGTGTTAAAACTATGAGGTCAGGAAAAGGCTGAACAACTATTCCCACATATAGGAAACTAAGGAGATTCTTTTACTATGAAATAGTTATTGGGACAATTGGCCAAACTTCAGTGGGGGACTCAGTCTTATTAGTTAGTAGTAATGTATCAGTGTTAATTTCTGGATTTTGTTTGTTACACTATGGTTATGTAGGAAAGCATCCTTATACAGGAAAACACATACAGAAATGTTTGGGTGTCAGTGGCATTAGCCAACAACCTACTCTTAAATGATTAAGGAAAGTAAAATTCTTTGAACAATACTTTCAGCTTTTATGTAATCATTTCCAAATTAAAATTTTGTGATATTTCAAAATTTTAAAAATTTAACAAGTGAAGCCAGAAAGGATAAAATTTATCCTCAAATATGTCCATTGCAGCATTATTTATAATAACAGAAAATGAAAAACACAATTGTTACACATTTCTGTTTTTATATATGGTTATAGATCTTCACCTGATAAAAGGTACATTGTTTAATAACATAAAAAAGAACCTTACCAAAAAAAGAAAAAGGCGAGATGCTATTACATAGTATGTACAGAATGATCTCAACACTCCTCAAAAATATAGAAAAAAAATTAGAAAGGAATATATGAAAATGTTGAAATTATATCTACATGCAAGGACTATCTTTTTAAGAGGATCTATTACATATAGAAAGAATGTTAAGGTTCACTAGGACTAGATAATAGAATTTAATCATAAGATAAACACAAGTGAGGAAAGAGTTTAGATGAAATAAATAGAACTTAAGAATACAGTGAAATTGCATCACCTCTGTCTTTAATTTCTGACCAGTCAACAATGCACACTCAAAATTGCACTTTTCATACAATGTGGGCTTGAAATACAAGCCAAGGACTTTATGTGCTATCAACAGCAACAGTGATGGACTCTGACACTGGAGGAAAAACTGTCTGCCCTGGGTTTATTCAGAGACGGTGGAGATATATTAATCCTAACTACTTGTAGACCCTAGACCAGCAGTTCTCAACCTGTGGGTTGCGACCCTTTTGGTGGTCAAACGACCCTTTCACAGGGGTTGCCTGAGACCATCCTGCATATCAGATATTTACATTATGATTCATAACAGTAGCAAAATTATAGTTATGAAGTAGCAATGAAAATAATTTTATGGTTGGGGGTCACCACAGCATGAAGAACTAACTGTATTAAAGGGTCGCAGCATTAGAAACCATGCTGAGTTATAATTGAGAACCACTGCCCTAAACAATTTTAGTTGCTTAGTTGAGAACATTACTTGAGAACCACTGCCCTAAACAATTCAAGGGACATTTCCAGGGCCATTTTCATAGATCAGATGCAATTTTCATTTGACATACCGTGTAGAATATAATTTTGGGTTAAAAGTGACTCTTGCTTTGGTTTTAAGATACATTTTAACAGTTACTTTAATCCTTTCCTAAAGAGTCTATTTTTTTTAGTGAGATATAATTCACATAGCATAAAATTCACTCTTTTAAAGTATACTTTTGCTTTTATCTGGTTTTAACAAGGCATAAGATATTCACAGAGAAAAAACAATTTTCGTTTTCAATAATTCTATAGATTTGTTTAAAAGAAAAAGTAAATTCAGGTTTTAACATTTTGGGGGGCAAGTGGTTAGATCAAAACTAGGAAGAAAGGTCTGATGGACCACTTCATTAACCAGGGCAGGAAGGTCCCCCATTTCCCCTTTTTGTCCTTTTCCCTCTGACATCATTCCTCCTCAATTCTCTTTTGCCATCCCTTTGGGCCATGGCCCTTCTCTAATCAGAATCCACCTTCACGGAAATAAAATCATTGTACCACAAGGCCATTTGCATCTAGAATGTTTATTGCAGCTCGATTCACAATTGTCAAGATGGGGAATCAACCCATGAATGGATTAAATGACCATGTTATATGTGTACCACAGAAAACCAGTCAGCCATAAGAAAAGACGGAGACTTTACATCTTCTGTGTTTACCTGGATGAAGTTGAAACACATTCTTCTTAGTAAAGTGTCACAAGAATAGAAAAAAAGAGTATCCCAGGTACTCAGCACTAATATGAAACCAATATATAAACAACTACAAGTAGAGTCTAGCGAGGGGGAGGGGAGAGGCGGGGGAGGGTAAGGGGGGAGGAGGGAGGGTGACTGTCGGGATGACACTAAGATACACCCTGTGAGGGTGTTCAGCACGCCCGGCCCCCTCAGTGAAGGGCTCAACTACAACTTGAACTTTACGTTAGAAATGAAAACAATGTAACCTAAACATTTGTACCCTCATATCAATCCGAAAAAATAAAAATAATCCACCTTCTTCTCAGTGGAAGGAGAAAAGTGAAACCACTGATAGATTGGAGTGTCACCCTGGCCACTGGTTTCTATTTTGAGCGGCCATTGTGTCCTCAGACTCCGTCTGGGAGCCATGGGGATTCCTGCCACACTAGGCGACTACTCCCGCGAAGCAGGTGCCCAGCCTGCTCACACACCCTCCCTGCTCCTCTTCGGAGGGCAGCAGCTGGCAGCCAGGGAGATCTGGAGGACCTCTGCTTTGCAGCTTTCTAAATGCAAGATCCTGGGTGATTTCACAACCTCTCGAAGGTTCGGTTTCCTCCTGGGTAAACCAGGTGAAAGAGTAGTTCCAGCTTCTTGAGTATGTTGTGACCATTTTGAAAAGGATTCAGGTGAGGTGCTTTCCACTGATCCCTTCGTGCTACTATTCTTCCATATTAGTTTCTTATTGCCATTGTAGCAAATCACCACAAATTTAGAGGCTTAACACAATGCAACTTTGTTACCTCGCAGGGCTGAAGATGGAAGTCTGACCCAGGTCTTGCTGAAATCAAAGTACACACGGGTTTCTGTTCCTTCTGGAGGCGCTAATGGAGAATCCACTTCCTACGCGTTTTCAGCTTTCAGGGGCTGCCAGCCTTTGTTGTCCATCCATGGACAGTAATGAATTCAGATAATCTCACAAGAACTATTTCAGGCATCCTCTCTGACTCACCACTGGTGATAGATCGGGCCTCGGACTAAGAAAAATTAAACCCAAAGACTAAAAAAAAATAAAATAAAAATCCTTTCAACTTACTGGGCAACTGACCAGAACTACAGACTTCTCAGGTTTTAAATAACATTATAAAGACTCTTTAATGATTATAAACTTGCTCTTATAGCAATATAACCCTTTTTCTACATTTATAAAGTGTTGTTTCAGTGACTGTATTTTACAGGTGGGTACAGATGTGGATTTTTGCTTGTGTTCAGTTGTGGAGAATAAATATGTAACTTTCTCCCCCTCTCTTTGGGAAAAAAAATCAGGAAGGAACCAAAATACAAGGCTTTTCCTCCCATTTTACATTCAAACTGGTCTTACAGGAAATGAATAAATAGTGATTCTCAAATGTAACATTGTGCTCCGTGTGCTGTAGTACAAAAAGAGCTTTACCGGAATTTCGTGTGTTCCGGAAGTTGAGATTTTTAAGGACAAATGTGGAACTTGGATTTTCATTTCCTGCAAAATAAATGCCAGACTCCTTAGGCTAGGATTCAAAATCTGCAAAATCTCATCCCAGCTGATTTCCACCTTTATCTGTATCTATACTTAACTCCAGGTACCCAGCAATGTCCTGGGAATCATTAAATATTTTTACTTCCATAGCTCTTTCCTTTGCCCCCTTTAGAATTCCCTTCTATCGGTGGTGCCTGTGGCTCAAAGGAGTAGGGCACCAGCCCCATATGCTGGAGGTGGCAGGTTCAAACCCAGCCTCGGCCAAAAAAATTGCAAAAAAAAAAAAAGAATTCCTTCTGTCTCCTCCTCCCGTCCTACTATAGAAATCCCCATCTTTCAAGACATATCTAAAAAGAAAAGGCATACAGCATCCCATGTGGCACTAAGTTAGAATTTCCCCTTCTTTCCTGAGTTTTCATAATTTCCTAGAATTAAGTTATTGCTTTTGTAATCAGAAATAAAAACTAAAAATTATTAACTTATCAAATAAAGCATGAACAAAACTTTCTGAAAAGGCAAGACATTCTTTCAGAACCAAAGAGATATGTCCATACTTTTTTTTTTTTTTTTTATTTATTTATTTATTTTTGGGTTTTGGCCTGGGCTGGGTTTGAACCCGCCACCTCCAGCATATGGGACTGGCGCCCTACTCCTTGAGCCACAGGCGCCGCCCCTTTTTTTTATTTTTATTTATTTTTTTTATTAAATCATAGCTGTGTACATTGATATGATCATGGGGCATCATTCACTAGCTTCACAGACTGTTATGTCCATACTTTTAAATGCTTATGCTAATACGAAAAGGATATAAATTCCAGCCAACATAGGAAACACTAGTAAGATTTAAAGTTGTCCTGTGAACCACAATAATTATTTTTAAAAAATAATATAAGGGGGGAAAGCATTAAAAACTTTGAATTATTGTAATAGAAAAAAATGTGACTTTAACTGTAAGAAAAAGAATCACAACATTTTAATCAGATTTGTATTTATTTTTAATTTTTTACTTAATTTTTATTAAATCATGACTGTATACATTTATAGGGTACACATGTGAAGATTTGATATACAATGATTGATAAATAAATAAATAAATTATTTATTATTTATTTATTTATTTATGTTGAGACAGAGTCTCGTTCTGTTGCCCTGGGTATAGTGCTATGGCATCATAGCTTACAGCAACTTCAAATTCTTAGGCTCAAGTGATCTTCTTGCCTCAGCCTCAGCTGGTAGCATGCACCACTATGCCTAGGTAGTTTTTCTACTGTGTGTAAAAATGGGGTCACTCTTACTCAGGCTGATCTCAAATTCTTGAGCTCAGGCCATACACCTGCCTTGGCCTCCCAGAGTGCTAGGATTACAGGTGTAAGCAACTGTGCCTGGCCCAGTGAGAGATTTTATAAATGACAAATTGATGGCATGCTATATTTCTGTAAATTTTCTTCCAACTAATATAATGCAAAAAGTAATACAAGTTCCAGTGTAATTTTTTAAATTAGTAAAATGAAGTTATGTTTATTGAGAAAAACTAGATAAGAATTAAAACATTTTTTGAGAAAAGGAAGAATAAATAATGCAGCAGAACTAGTTCGACCTGATATTAAAACATATAAAAGTGGGTGGCGCCTGTGGCTCAGTGGATAAAGAGCCGGCCCCATATACCGAGGGTGGTGGGTTCGAACCCAGCCCTGGCCAAACTGCAAGACAAAACTAGCCGGGCATTGTGGCGGGCGCCTGTAGTCCCAGCTACTCTGGAGGCTGAGGCAAGAGAATCACCTAAGCCCAAGGATTTGGAGTTGCTGTGAGCTGTGACACCATAGCACTCTACTGAGGGTTAATAAGTGAGACTCTGTCTCAAAAAAAAAAAAAATTAATGAAAAAATATATAAAAGCTACAAGAATTAAAGCAGAATGTTATTAGAAGATGATTGTAGAGGCAAATTAATAGAACAGAGAAAATAACTCAGAAATAAATCTCATTATGTGTAATACTTTAGTAAATGATAAGAAAAGAGACAATTTAAAAAATGGTGCTTAGAAAATTTAGCCTTTTAAAAAGAAGTTTCTTGCTTTACAATAAAATGTCCTCCATTCATAATCTTACCAAAGATAAAACTATAAAAATCTTCAAAAAAGAATATTTATCAAACATCTGGAGGAGAAAGTTATTTGGGATTAGAAGTATGAAGAGGAATAAAAAAAGGGGGGGGGGATGAAAGAATATTTGACCACATCAGTACCAAACTTTTGCTTCTTAACTGTAAGGCAAAAGTGAACAACTGAGTTCCAGTCGAGAGGTGCAGCAGCTTCATGGGCTGATAAAACTCTCTTACATTGATACTACAGATATCTCAGATTCCATCACTATATCAGGCTGAATTTCTATATCAGAAGCCAGTGAAGCAGTATCTTCAATGCACTGAGGGAAATTAAATATCTACATGAATGCCAGACTTTTGCAGTGTGAGTGCACAATGAAACCATTTTTGAGATAGCAAAGCTTCAGATCAAGAGTTTGCCCATCTGCAGCATGCTGCTGACACTCAGCATGGCACTGGTGTCAGCAGAGAGGCTGTTTATGGTTAGCATCCATTTTGACTGTTTGGTGCCCTGCTCTGGTTGATTAGTGCCCAGGGCTATCATAGGGGGTAAATATCTTTAATAAAGTTCCTGAGCACTTCCTTACTAGGTGCTGTTGCCCCAAACCCAAGTATCCCTCAGCCATCTCATCTCTCCCTTGGGAATCCCCGCCAGATCTCACTGCTATTTAGCAACCAAAACGTTAATGGCTGGCCCATCCAGGGATCTCCCAGGACCCTGCTTCATTCAACCCCCTGGGACCTCCCTGTCAGAATGGGTCACCCACTCCTACTGCAGCATCCTGGTTGTTAATACATCTTGAATAACAACCTTGCAACAAGTCCTCTATAAAAGGCAATAAAGCAAGAAGAAAAGTGACCCAGATAGATCTGTACAGACTTTAGCATAGAAATTGATAAATTATGTCAGAAAATATATTTTTTAATTTAAGAAAAACTATGGGATGAGTGTGCTTAAAAAGAATGTGAAATTAAACCTCCAGAGAACACTCGTTTTATTATACAATGAATCGTTCAAGCCTGCTTTAATATCTTGTGCTTAGAAGATAAAAACACTGAAAAGCTTTCAAATTTGTTAAAAAAAATTTCAATATACATATGAAAAATTTTAAAGTCTGTTGTAAAAGAATCATAACATACTGCATAGAGCCTCCCAACTAACAGGAAAAAGAGAGTGAATATAGGAAAATGTATCAAACCAGTTGTTTAGTCCAGGTACAGTAGATAGGTTGTGTTAAGGCAATAATAGGGGAAAAAATGAAAACAAAAGAATAATAAGCTGAAAGTTCCTCAGGGGGAGCTTTTGAAAACATCCACACTCATTGGAATCCCTGTGCACTGGGATATAAAATGGTGCGGTAGAATGGAGATTAAAAAAATTAGAATTCAGGCGGCGCCTGTGGCTCAGTGAGTAGGGCGCCGGCCCCATATGCCGAGGGTGGCGGGTTCAAACCCAGCCCCGGCCAAACTGCAACAACAACAACAACAACAAAAAATTAGAATTGCCTTTTATTTGATAATGTGAATGTTACTTTCTTTGCATTATTATTATCATTGCTCAATATTTCAATGTAGCAATTACCTGATTCCTTTTCTGAATGTATTTATGTTCGTTCGTTCTTTATGAGGTTTTTGTTTCTAGTCCTTATCTTAAACATTGTTATTGTTATTAAATTTTAAGTCTTTTTAATTTTGTGAAGGCCAAAAAAAAAAAAAATGGAAACCTAATTAACACATGTATATGTAAAAATAAAAATAAAGTCCACTTGTAAAAAAAAAAAATTAGAATTGGCATATGATCCAGCAGCCCCAGTTCTGGCTCCATAGTGGAAAGAATTGAAAGCAGGATGTCAAAATGATACAGTATGTTCACACTGTGTTCACAGAAGCTTTTTCACACCAGCTAAGATGTAGAAACAACCTAAAGGCCCACTGATGAATGGATGGATAAAGAAAGCATAGTACATACACAATAAATAGTATTCAGCCTTAAAAGGGAACGAAATCCTGACATATGCTGTCACATCGGTGAACCTTGAGGATTTACTTATTTCCTTTGAAAATTTATTTTTATTTTTATTTAATAAATCATTTACTTTTAAAGCATACGTTTGGTGTAAAAACCTTGGGGACATTATGCTAAGTTAAAAAACCCAGAGACAAATACTGGATGATTCCACTTACCTGAGGTCTCTAAATCAATCAAATTAACAGAAACAGAGAGTGCAGTGGTGGTTGTCAGGGGCGGAGGAAAGGGAGAAATGGGGAGTTGTTTAATGGGTACAGAGTTTCAGTTTTGCAAGATGAAAAGTTCTGGAAATCTATTGTGACCCGGTATGTATATACTTAGCACTACTGAACTATACATTTAAAAATGATAAGATGATTCATTTTACGATTTTTTAATAACAATTAAAAAAATACTCAAGCTCAGGACCAAGCAATTAATATCACCGTGGGAGCAGGCAGAGAGTGGGGAAGGAAGAAAATGTGTTTTTTTAAAGCATACCAGGTGATTTTTCATATACAACCATTGAATTGTGCACTGCCTTTAAGAAACGCACCTAGATCCCGTGCAGTGGCTCATGCCTGTAATCCCAGCACTCTGGGAGGCCCATGCAGGTGGATTGCTTCAGCTCAGGAGTTCCAGACCAGCCTGAGCCAGAGTTTGAGACCCGTCTCTACTAAAAATAGAAAAACTAGCTGGTAGGCTGTGGTGGGCTCCAGTAGTCTCATCTACTCAGAAGGCTGAGGCAGGAGGATTGCTTGAACCCCAAAATTTGAGGTTGCTGTGAGCTATGATACCACAGCATTCTACCCAGGATGACAAAGTGAGACTATGTCTCAAAAAAGAAAAAAAAAAAAACCTGTATGAATTTGAAAGAAAAAAATGAAAAATAAAAGAAGAATGAGAGACAGAGTTTGAAAGAAGAAATAAATAAATATAGAGGAAATACGCAAACAAAAGCCAGTAGAACAGTTTTATATTAGATGAAATAGAATGTGAAGCAAAAAGTCAGGTACAATCGTGAATTTGTATGTACCTAACAACACAACAAACAGAATGATAAGGAGATACAAATCTAAAATCACGATGGGAAATTTTTAATATCCATATTAAAAATCTTTAAATCTGGTGGACAAAAATTCTTAGAAAGGAGATAGGCTATTTAGAGAGTAAAATTAACAACTTATATCTAGGAGAGACAGAGAGAATCCTACAACTAGCCAAAAAAAGAATATTCTCTTTTTTTTTCCACAAACACATGAAGCAAAATTCTAACCATTGACAACATAAAAGGTTACAAAGTAGTCTCAACAAATTTCAAAAAATCCATATTATACAGACTATATTTTTTGTTATTTGCAGTTTTTACTCCTATACATTTCTGAACTCATGGCAGACTATTATTTGATAAAGCTGGGCATAGCTTCAGGAGTGTTTGCTATATGATTCTCTAGATGTTTCTTTATGTTTTCTAGGGTAGAATGTCTAGAATTTATTCTTTTTAATAGGCTCATCACTGAGGACCTAGAATGTTTGGAATGCAAACTACCAGAAAACTACCATTGCCCACAGATACAACAGCAAGTGAAAAAGCCTACGAAAAGATAAGAAGAACACTAAATATAAGTGCACAAAAGACATTGAATGGCATTCAACATGAAGAAAAAACTAGCACTTAAACAAATGAGAAAAGTGTCATTCTGAATAGAGTCAAGGAAATATAAATGAACATTTTTTCTTTTATTTATTTTTTTGAACAGAATCTTGCTCTGTCACCTTGACTAGAATGCAGCGGTGTCATCATAGCTCACTGCAACCTCAAACTTTTGGCCTCAAGTGATCCTCCTGCCTCATCCTCCTCAGTAGCTGGGACTACTGGCATGTGCCATCATGCCCAGCTATTTTTTTCTGGTTTTGGTAAAGACAGGATCTCAATCTTACTCAGGCTGTTCTCAACTTCCTGAACTCAAGTGATTATCTCTCCTTGGCCTCCCAGAGTGCTGGGATTATAGATATAAGCCACCTCACCCAGCCTATAAATTAAAACTATGAAATACTATGCTAACAAATTCAACCAAGATTTTAAAAGCTGATTACACCCAGTATTGGTGAGGAGTTGACAACATATTCTTTGTCATGGTGGTTGAAATTACTTAAAGGCTTTTGGAAAATAATTTATTATTCATCAAGAGCTACCACATATTTCGTATCTTTTGACTCAATAATTCCATTTATTGAGTTATGGCATATGGAAATGATCCTAAATATGTAAAAAGAAAAAAAAACCCTTTATGTAATATTATGCAAATGGCACATGGCCACATTTTTAAAAACAGCCTAAGGCCTGGGTGTGGTGGCTGATGCCTGTAATCCTAGCACTCTGGGAGGCCCACGCCAGTGGACTGCCTGAGCTAATGAGTTCAAGACCAGCCTGAGCTAAAGCCAGAATAAGACCTCATATCTAAAAAAATAGCCAGGCATTGTGGTAAGTGCCTATAGTCCCAGCTATTTGGGAGACTGAGGCAAGAGAATAGTTTAAGCGCAAGAGTTTGAGTTCGTTGTGAGCTGTGATGCCATGATACTCTACCAAGGGCTACAAACTGAGACTCTGTCTCAAAAAAAAAAGAACCAGCTTAACTGTGCAATGATTAGGGAAATTTATACAGATTGTGATATATTCTCTTGAAATATTTTGCAGCTATTATAATTTTGTCTATAAAAAATTGGTAAAAATGGGGGTGAGGAAGCTTAGAAGAGCATGTCAGGTGAGAAGACCAATATTTAAAATGATTCACTGTGATTATTAATATATGTAAGAAAAAAATCAGCAAAAATTACATCAGATTGTTAAAGTTGAATATGTTTTGGATGATGAGACCATAGGTGATCTTTCTCCTATTATTCTAATTTTTCAACTTTTCTTTGTGTTTATATAATATTACTTTCACAACAACCTTTACAGAAGATGCTCTAATGTTCCTAAGGTGATGAGTCATTGGCAGGTTTTTTTTTATTTGTTTTTGAGACAGAGTCTCACCCTATCAACCTAGGTAGAGTGCAGTGGTATTATTACAGCTCACTGCAACATCAAATTCAAGCAATCTTCCTGCCTCAGTTTCCCAAGTAGCTGGGACTACAGGCTTGGGCCGCCACACCTGGCTAATTTTTTCTATTTTTGGTAGAGGCGGGGGTCTTACTCTTGCTCAGGCTGGTCTTGAATTCCTGAGGTTAAGGGATCCTCCCACCTTGGCTTTCCACAGTGTGAGATTACAGTTCTGATCCCCTGCTCCCAGCCAAAATGTATCTTTTTTTTAAACAAAGAAAATATTTCAAAATATTGTGGCCTACTCTCATTTTACAAACACATTTGTAGGCATTTCTGCCTATCTTGTCAGGAATATGCTGTCTCTCTTTGGAGACAGAGAGAGACAGCATATCCCAGACAAGAAGAAATAATATTTTGCAAGTTTTTGAATGAGAATGTGCCTCCAAATCAAACATTTATTTTGTCTTAAAGATTGAAATAGGTTCTTGTTCTGCAAAAGCAGATTTGATCCTCCTATCAAGTAAAGCAGGTTTTGATCATTAAAATATTTGCAAACATCGAAATAGTCAGAAAGAACATGTCTGTTTGCTGAACTATCCTTCCTCCCTCCCTTCTTTTCTTCCTTCTCTCTTTCTTTTTTTCCCTCAGTTACAAATTCCAGGCAGGTGATGGGAGTAGGGAGGGCTAGGGCCGAGGTGACCTAGACAGCACAAATTCCCTCTAAAACAGGGAGCCTCAGGTCCAGAAGAGTCAGCTGGGCTAGTGCCAGGCAGGAATGCACACCCAGTGCTGAGAGGTCATCTCATTTTCCAAACAAGCCAGAATTCCAGATACTCATATGAAATCTCTCAGGTTTCAAATGGCTGTGATTAAAATATTTGTTTAAACTCAGCAGGCCAACAGTGAGTAGCCAGTTTGTAGTCTTTGATTTAAAGTGTTTAAGCTTAACTATTTCATCTGTCATGGGGCTAGTATATATGTTAATAACTTTTATGTAAGAAAAGGACTCCTTTGAGTATGTTCTTACTTTGTGCTAGACAGTGTTTGAAGGGATTTATAAGTATTAATACATTTTTTTCTTCCATTTTTTTTTTTTTTTTTTGGAGACAGTCTTACTTTGTCCCTCGGTAGAGTGTCATGGCATCCTAGCTCAGAGCAACCTCAAACTCCTGGGCTCAAGTGATTCTCTTGCCTCAGCCTAGGGAGTGGTTAGGACTACAGGGATTGCCACAATGCCCAGCTAATTTTTTCCTATTTTTAGTATAGATGGAGTCTTGCTCTTGCTCAGACTGGTTTTGAACTCTTGAGCTCAAGCAATCCACTGCCTCAGCCTCCCAGAGTGCTAGGGATTACCAGCATGAGCCCCAAGGCCGGGCCTTTCCACCCCCCTCCTTATAGTTCCATTTTATAAATGAAATACCTCGAGGCACAGAAAAGAACAGATGATATGATACACATTAGTAGGCTTGGGACACCATGCAGTGCTGTAAGGAAGGACAGAAGGCAGTACCATAATTATAATGGGGGAGAAGAGGGTTCTTTTTGTTTACATTTGTTTACATTTGAGGGAGTAGTTATGTAACAGTATCCTGAAGAGCTGGGTGGGCGGGGGCAGGGGGGAGGGATCTAGATGTGTTCCACTTATCGTGCTAGATAAACCACACCAAAACTTAGTGGACTGAAACAGCTTCTTTATTCTCACTCCGGTTTTTGGGTTGATGGGATCATTTGGGCAGTTCTTATTGGGTCACTCACAGTTTAGTCAGATGACAGCTGAGGCTAAAGTCACATGAAGGCTTTTCACTCACAACTTAGGCACTTGGACCAGGATAACTAGAATAGCTGGGTGCAGGGTGGGTGTCTGTTTCTCTCTATGAGGCTAGCTTGGGCATGGTGGCCTCAGAGTAGTTGGACTTAAATGGTGGCTCAGGGATTCACTTGAGAACAGTCTAAGGTACAAGAAGTGGTGGCTGCACATCTTCTAAGGCCTGGACACTGAATCTGGAACAGTCGTCATCACTTCCACTGTTTTCTATTCATCAGGGCAGTTGAAGACGCTTCCTTGATTGAAGGGAACGAACACAGACTTTGCCTTTTTGTTTCTTTTTTATTTCTTTAGAGACAGGGTCTCCCTCTGTTGCCCAGGCTGGAATGCAGAAGTACAATCACAGTTCACTATACCTCAAACTCCTGGGCTTAAGCTTCTGCCCCAATCTCTTGAGTAGCTGAGACTACAGGGGCATACCACCACATCTGGCTATTTTTTCAAAAAGTTTTTAATGGCCAGAAAATATATGAAAAAATGCCCAATATCACTAATCATCAGGGAAATGTAAATTGAAACCATAGTTAGAAACCACCTTGCCTCTGTTAGAGTAGCCATTACTAAAAAGTAAAAAAACAATAGATGCTGGAGTGGGTGCAGAGAGACAGGAACACGCTGATTCACCATCAGTGGGACTGTGGATTACTGTGGTCTCTGCAAAAATAGTATGCAGATTCCTCAAAGAAACAGGCGTAGACTTGGCATTCAGTCCAGCAATCCCACTGCTGCATGTTTACCCAAAGGAAAATAAGTCACTTTACCAAAGAGACCTGCACTTCAATGTTTATCACAGCACAATGCACAATTGCAAAGATGTGAATCGAACTAAGTGCCCTTCAGTTCATGAGTGGATAAAGAAAATGTGGCATGCGCACACACATACATGCACATACACACACACCACCGTGGAATACTACTGAGCCATAAAAAGGAATGCAATGATGTCTTCTACAGCAATATGGATGAAACTAAAGACCATAATCCTCAGTGCAGTGTTTCAGGAATAGAAAAGCAAACACCACACATACTCTCTACTAATTAGTAGCTAAATAATGGACACACATGAGCACAAAGAAATGTAAAGGACATTGCAAATCAAGACGTGGGGAGGGAGAGAAGGGGTGAGGGGTAAAAACTTACCTATCAGGTACATTAACACTATTAATGGTGATGGGCACACTAAAAGCCCTGGCCTAAGCCTTATATAAGGTATCCATGTAACAAAAACATTTGTACCAGCCAGGGAGGTGGCTCATATCTGTAATTGCAGCACTCTGGGAGGCTGAGGCAGGTGAATTGCCTGAGCTCACAGGTTTAAGACCAGCATGAGCAAGAGCAAGACCTTGTCTCTAAAAATAGCTGGGTGTTGTGCTGGGTGCCTGTAGTCCCAGCTACTTGGGAAGCTGATGCAAGAGAATTGCTTGAGCCCAAGAGTTTGAGGTTACTGTGAGCTATGACACCACAGCATTCTACCAAGGGTGATTCTGTCTCCCCCCCCCCCCAAAAAAAATTTATACCCCTTTAATGTTTTGAAATAAAATTTTTTTTTAATAGATGAGATTTTATGACATTACCCAAGCTGGTCTTGAACTCCTAGGGCTCAAGCAATTCTCCCACCTCGGCCTCCCAAAGTTCTGGGATTACAAGTATGAGCCACTGCACCCAGCTGGACTTTGCCTTTTGATGGGAGGAGTGACAAATAATGAGTAACCATTCATTTTATGACGAATGATGGCAAGGAAATGAATAATCTCCATTATCCTAGTGGACAGACTACTGTTGGGATGAGTCACTGGCAATTTCTGTTCTTGTTGTACCCGAGTTCCATCTCCACAAGAGTGCCATTATTTAGCAGATGAGAGGGCAGGACAACTTGACAACAGTCTCACCACAGACCTGCAGTAGCGAGTGGCAGTTCTCCGAAAGAAAGTCAAAGCATTCTCACCAGAGAAAGGGCATCCAGGGGCTGCTCAGGTAAAAATCTATGTCCACTCAGACCCCTATTGTTTGTTTTAAATCTATTTTTATCCAAAGTGAGAATCCTCACACTAACCCACACCTCTCCCCTCATCTTCTTTACACCCAAAATTTATTCTCTGAGTCCTTCATTTTATTCAAATAACAAATATTTCCTGGCAGCAGTGCGAGGCAGGCCTAGGCCAGTGTCCATATGGGGGATCAAAGACAAATCAGACATGGAGTCTGCCTTCGAGTTGTTCACTTCTGGTAGGGAGAAAAAGAGAAGTAACTAACATGGGAGAGAAAGGGCAAAATGTCTTAAGGGGCAGAGATAAGTGCTTTGGAAATACAGAGGAGAGAGCGATTACTTCCAGCTGCACCCTTAATCACACACTGCCTTGACACATCTATTGTATTGTTGTCTCTCGTCTGGTTATTAACTCCCATAGCATTGAACAACAGCAAACCAGTCCCACTGAATGATCCTCTGTGCTGTACCTCCCTCTGTATCCAGATTGTCAACTCCTCCAAAGCAGGAGAACTCTGCTAGGCATGTTGCAGGGGCTGATATCCCAAGAATGCCTGCTTCAACAGAACACCAATAAATGTTACCGGAATAAAGCCTGTGACATGACAATCCACGGCTTTTATTAGCTTACTGATATTTCTTCAATGCATTAAGCAAAACAGAAAATTCAAGGTGATAAATAGAAGATGCTTTCTTCTAAAGTCATGTTTTTTTCTTTTTCCTGCTAGTAAGAAATGGCTTCCTGTTGGCATTTCCTGCTCCCAATACTGACGGCTCAGTTGGGTTTGATGTCAGTTGGCTGTGTAGAAATGTCAAATAAACATATGAAGTGTCATAGTAAAATACACCTTAGACCCTTATATGCAATAATCTCAGATTCCTCCTGACAGCCCTTCTGCGTGCACACCATCACAGCATTGCCTTTGGCATCACTTCCAAGTCTTTCTGAAAAACATACTATATTTTCTTTTCTTGTTTCTTATTTTTAAATGACAGATGGTTAGGAAACATCTTCACGCTCATAATTATTTTCCCCAGTTTTTCTCCATTACATAGCAATTACTCTCATGCATAATCATTCCAAGTAGTTGTCACAGTGAATGCATTCATCTTGGGTACTGCATGGGTTTTCTCAGCACGACACTTCTATTGAATATAATTTGTACCACCGTAACTAACATAGATACTTAAACAGCCTTGGTTGTTAACTTTTTTTGGCCAGGGCTGGGTTTGAACACGCCACCTCCGGCATATAGGGCCAGTGCCCTACTCCTTTGAGCCACAGGCGCCGCCCTGTTGTTAACTTTTTTTTAAGCTGACCAGATTTTTACACGAAACATTCATCTGTTTCACAGATGATCATTTTCCTGGATTATATCCAAAAACACCTTCGAAGAGAGATTAGAAATGTGACTACCATATTTCAAATATTTTCTGATGGAGAGGTGAAGTGAAAAAAATCCTTTTCCTATGGGCTAAATTATCTCACACTTATACCATGCTAAGCAGTTTATAAAACATGCAAATTTTCTGTTTTGCATGAAGTAAAACACCTTATGAATTTATTTCTTTATGCTAGCAGTATCAAAAACAATTTAATTTATACCATACCAAAAATCTTCAAATAGATTTAACAAATAAACATAATATATCAGCGACAGGCAGTTATGATAACTCATCTAAGCTTGGAAGCAGTAAATGAGATATCAAAGGATGAAAACAAGAGGCTTGATAATTTTTAAATTATATTATTAAAGGTGATTTTTGACAAGCAGAATTATTTTACCAGAATTCATTCATAATCAATTTAGAAGAAATTATTTTTGGCATTTGGCATTCAGTGATGCCTGCATTTCACAAATAATGCCCAAACCAATGACCACAGACTATTTTGTTTCTGTTATTGAGTCAAAGTCAGAATTGTGCAGAAAGCGCAGGGTGCCTGACAGGGTATCTCACTGGAAAGTAGTCTGCTGACCCTGTCTTAGTCTACTGTACTGCTATAGTAAAATACAGACTGGGTAATTTATAAAACACAGAAATTTATTTCTCATAGTTCTGAAGGCTGGGAAGTCCCAAATCAAGGCATCAGCAGGTTCATTGTCTGCTGAGGGCCCATCTCTGCTTTCTTGCAAGTTGCATTCTCCAAAGGGGAGAAACACTGTGTGCTCACATGGCAGAGGAAGGGAGGACAGGAAGGATGAACTCAGTCCACCAAGCCCTTTTGTAAGGGCACCAATACCATTCACCAGAGTTCCACCCTCATGTCTTATGTCCAGAAGGTCCCACCTCCTAATACTTTTACATTGATGGTCATGTTTCAAAATATTAATTTTGTAGGGGACACAAACTTTCAAACCATAGCAGACACGCAGCACCTGAATTGCACTGGGGCCTTGTCCTTCTCATCACTTTTTTTTTTTTTTGAGACAGTCTCACTTTGTCACCCTGGGTAGAGTGCTGTTGCGTCATACCTCGCAGCAACCTCAAACGCTTGGACTAAAGCTATTCTCTTGCCTCAGCCTCCCAAGTAGCTGGGACTACAGGTGTCTGCCACAACGCCCGGCTAGAACAACCTGAGCAAGAGCAAGACCCCCGTCTCTAAAAATAGCCAGGCGTTGTGGCTGGCACCTGTAGTCCCAGCTACTCGGGAGGCTGAGGGAAGAGAATCGCTTGAACCCAAGAGTTTGAGGTTGCTGTGAACTGTGACGCCACTGCACTCTACCCAAGGAGAGAGAGTGAGACTCTGTCTCCAAAAGAAAAAAAAAAAAAAGAAAAAGGTAAACGGAAAGTTAGTAAATTTCTGGAGGTGGTCCTCAAATCAGGACTATCTCTGATTGGTTTAGGAGAATTGCAACTGTGACTATGATGACAATATCCAAGGGAATCGATGCTACTGTTAAAAAAAGAAGAAGAAGAAAAATAAAGAGACAGCAGACCCTTACGTAAGAGTCGGACAGAGCAACAATTAGGTACAGCCAGTGAACGCGCATTCCTGGCCTGCGGCCTTCGTATCAAGTCCGCGGGTGCACACCTGGGGAGTGACCATGGCAGTTCGCAGCCGCTCCTGCGGTCCTGCCTACTGTCACATCGCCTTCTTGCTTGTCCCCAAGCCTGCCCGACCCTCGCCATCCAACTCTGGCTGTCCCAGGCTCCAGTCTATTCCACCGCACTTTCTCCCCAGAGGTTGCCGCCTGAGTAACCAAGTGGCCGAGTCCCTCCAAGCTCCAGCCCGTGGCCTTCAGGACGTCGTTCTCTTTCCTAAGCGGGGCGCGCGGCCCTCAGATTCGGTCTCCAGCCTCATTTCCCACCTCACCTTCCCTCCCACTCTCCTCTCTGGGGGAGGCAAGGTTCGCTTCTGCGGGAGGCCTGCTGTTCATAGCTCTACGTGGAGGTCCCATGGGGCGCTCCCTCCTCCGGGTCAAACAAATCTGCTTCTGTGGAAAGCAAAATTACCTAGAGGGAAGTCCCTTTGCGAACGCCTTCTCACCTGCCTCGCCGCACCCCACAAAGCTCTCCTGTCTCTGGACCGCGGGTTCCCTTTTGTGCAGGGCTGACCACGTCCCAGGTAGCTGGGACTACAGTGCCCATCACAACCACCAGCTATTTTTTCTATTTTTAGTAGAGACAGGGTCTCACTCTTTCTCAGGCTGGTCTAGAACTCCCAAACTCACTCAATTCACCTGCCTCGACTTCCCAAAGCGCTAGGATTGCAGGTGTGAGCCACCCAGCCACCTGATTTTCATTTATCACCCGCCTCGCCTACCAGACCAGAAGCTCCTGAAGGACAGAGCCAGTATCTTAATTTTCAACACCTCCGCCCCTCATGCCTAGTAATATAAGGGGACTGCCACGTGATCTGTACAGTTAAGTGTCTTCCCAGGGACAGGAGGAGCAGAGGAAGAAAGTTTGGCCGGCAGTGGGCAGTGAGGAGGCTCACACAGGGCGTCTCCGCTGCCCCGCGCCCTGCGGCCTGTCCCAGTTGGGTCCTCCCGGCTCTGGGGCAGCCCTCCTGGCACCCCTCCCTCCGCTGCTGTGCTCGGGTCTCGTCTTCACTCCGCCTCAACGTCCCAAAGCTAATGGGACCTCTCATTATGAGGTCCCCACAAATGAATAGTCTTAGAGAATAGTCTACTCCTCTTATTTTATAAATGAGGATGCTCACAACTTGGCAGGACTTGTAAACTATCTGGTGAATAGAATGTATGATATAATCATGCTCTGGGGAGATGTTTTTTCTATTTTTTTTTTCTGCCTCCAGCTGTGGGTCCCACACGGGGAGCCAAGATCCAGGAATGGCAAACTGACGGCTTGGTGCCATCTGGCAAATCAAGCCTGGGATTGTTCAAGCGAACTCTGGTTTGTGAAGCATGGACTCCCTGCCAGCCAACACCAGGGCCTTCAGGTTTGTTATCACATTTCAGCCCCTTTTCTGTCCTTTGAGGGGAGGTATGATAATGTTATCCCCACTTTTCAAATGAGGAAACCAAGACCCAGCCAGAATGCTGGCTACGTTTCTGTAACGTGCAGGCCATTCTCTGGTTATTACTGCATCCTCAAGGTTGGGGTCTTCTAAGAGTTACAACAGATGTGGCCCATTGTTTTATTATTTATTTACGTGTCTGCTGCATGATTCATAGACTTGCAAGCTTTGAGAGCTGGGAGATGTCTTAGAGAATAGTCTACTCTTATTTTATAAATGAGGATGCTCACAACTTGGCAGGACTTGTAAACTATCTGGTGAATAGAATGTATGATATAATCATGCTCTGGGGAGATGTTTTTTCTATTTTTTTTTTTTTTTTTGAGACAGAGACTTACTTCGTTGCCCTGGGTAGAGTGCCATGTCATCACAGCTCACAGCAACCTCAAACTCTTGGGTTCAAGTGATTCTCTTGCCTCAGCTTCCCAAGTACCTGGGACTACAGGCACCTGCCACAATGCCCGGCTATTTTTAGAGACCGGGTGTGGCTCTGGCTCAGGCTGGTCTCAAACCCACGAGCTCAGGTGATCCATCCAGCTCGGCCTCCCAAGTACTGGGATTATAGGTGTGAGCCACGGCACCTAGCCTCTACTTGATTTATTTAATAGTGCTTTCTCTTGTTTTATCTAAATACAAAAGCAAGATAAGCTCAATATTGAAAGACTCAAGAACTAGGCCTGCTACAGTGGCTCACCTGTAATCCTAGTACTCTGGGGAGAGTCAGGAGGGTGGATCAATTCAGCTCAGGAGTTTGAGACCAGCCTGAGCAAAGTGAGACCACTTCTCTACTAGAAATAGAAAAAAACTAGCTGGGCATAGTGGTGGGCCCCTTTTGTAGACCTAGCTACTTAGGAGGCTGAGGCCAGAGGATCTCTTGAGTCCAAGAGTTTGAGGTTACTGTGAACTAATATGTCACCACTGCACTTTATCCAGGGTGACAGAGTGAGACTCTGTTACAAAAAATAAGAACTTACTGATAAACATGGTTTTAGAGTTGGCTCACTTGTTCCTTATTTTAGGCCTTAGCACACAAATGTGTTTATTTGGTGAATAGTTATCTATTTATACACATACATACACATCCTCCTACACATACCTAATTAGTTGATATTATACTCTTTATAAAATCTGACATTCTTTTCACTGCATATTATGAATATTTTGTTTTATTAGAAGTCTATAAATATTAAGTGATGAAAATGATTTTTTACCATAACCAGTAATACTATCTCACCTTGGACAAAAATATTAACAATATAATTCTACAATAAAAACTACCTATCATCTGATCACCAAGGAATGACTGTTATCATTAACACTTTGATTTAGGGGGCAATTTTTTTCTCTTTGTGTATGTATATAATTGAGACAAATGGAATAGGTGTTTTAAACTCTTGATACATTTTGCCAAATTGCTTTTTTTTTTTTTTTTTCTGAATTCAGGGAACTTTATTGATGTTACATGACAAGGTGGGGCTCCTTAGGCCCCTCTTGTTCTTGAGGGGGTCTGATGTGGAAACTGTATTGAGAGGAGATTCTCAGTGAGGTGGAGGACTGAGTAGGCAGGGGCACCCCAGCAGCTAAGGGCCTTTCTCTTCCTCTCGTGCTCTGGCTGGGGCTTGTGGTCTGGGGGTTCTTACTCCTTGGAGGCCATGTGGGCCATAAGATCCACCACCCTGTTGCTGTAGCCAAATTCATTATCATACCAGGCAATGAGTTTGACAAAGTGGTCATTGAGAGCAATGTCAGCCGCAGCATCAAAGGTGGAAGAATGAGTGTCACCGTTGAAGTCAGAGGAGACGACCTGGTGCTCGGTGTAACCCAGGATGCCCTTGAGGGGGCCCTCTGATGCCTGCTTCACCACCTTCTTGATATCCTCGTATTTGGCAGCCTTCTCTAGATGGTAGGTGAGATCCATGACCGACACGTTGGCAGTGGGTACCCGGAAGGCCATGCCAGTAAGCTTCCCATTCAGCTCAGGGATGACCTTGCCCACAGCCTTGGCTGTGCCAGTTGAGGCAGGGATGATGTTCTGGAGAGCCCCCCGACCATCACGCCACAACTTCTCAGAGGGGCCATCCACAGTCTTCTGGGTGGCAGTGATGGCATGGACTGTGGTCATGAGTCCCTCCACAATGCCGAAGTTGTCATGGATGACCTTAGCCAAGGGGGCTAAGCAGTTGGTGGTGCAGGAGGCATTGCTGACAATGCAGAAGCTGTTTTCGTACTTCTCATGGTTCACACCCATCACAAACATGGGGGCATCAGCAGAAGGGGCAGAGATGTCGACCCTTTTGGCACCCCCCTGTAGGTGAGCCCCAGCCTTCTCCATGGTGGTGAAGACACCAGTGAACTCCATAACATACTCTGCGCCTGCCTCACCCCATTTGATTTTGGTGGGATCTCACTCCTAGAAGATGGTTATGGGATTTCCATTGATGACAACCTTCCTGTTCTCAGCCTTGACTGTGCCATGGAATTTGCCATGGGTGGAATCATACTGGAACATGTAGACAGACCATGTAGTTGAGGTCAATGAAGGGATCATTGATGGCGACAATATCCACTTTGCCAGAGTTAAAAGCAGCCCTGGTGACCAGGCGCCCAATACGACCAAAGCCGTTTATTCCGACCTTCACTTTCACCATGGTGCCTCGGGGATGTGGTTTTTGCGTGTTTGCACCTGGTGCTGCACTAGAAGAAGTGGCTGTCTGACGAACAGGAGGACCAGAGAGCCCTGAATTGCTTTTGAGAAAGTTTGTTTTCATTTAAATCTACAGCATTAGTGAATGAGAATATTCATCTCACAATAACCTCACCAACTTCATATATTATGCTTTTTAAAATTTTTCCAATAAGTGGTTGTGTGAATTTATAAAAAACAAATATTTGTTGTGAAAATTATTTTTTCATTATAACTATCTTTGTTTTATGGCGAAAATAAGATTAAGTATATAATATTAAGAGCTCTAGATAGCAAAGCTCTAGTTCATAACACTCTTTTAAGTGAACGTAAAAATGGCTTAAATACAGTTTTGCAAAATTCTGTAATATTAAATTAACCAAAATAATAAGTACCAGGTAAGGTGGGCATAGAGACTCAAGTAAGCCTTCTGTGGAAGAGATAAGGGCAGCATCTCTCTGTAACTTGTTTTTTTTCTGTTAATTTCTTTTTTTTTTTTTTCTTTTTTTTTTTATTGTTGGGGATTCATTGAGGGTACAATAAGCCAGTTACACTGATTGCAATTGCTAGGTAAAGTCCCTCTTGCAATCATGTCCTGCCCCCATAAAGTGTGACACACACTAAGGCCCCACCCCACTCCCTCCCTCTTTTCTGTTAATTTCTTGTCATGTTCCAAAAAGGGACAATAAATACCCTGATGGACAGAGCACAATGCAAAGTGGTCAGATCCTACCCACAATCAGAATTCCTTAAATATTCTCCTCCAGTGTATTTTCAAAGTACAACAGATATAGAGAGATAAACATCAAAGATATAACTCCTAGAACACTAGAGTTACAAAGATAAACAACTTCAAAAAAAGTTAATTACTAGCCCAGTGACCATCTTCCTAAGGCTCCCTAATGCAGAATGTATGTTCCTCTTGTTATTCTGTATCTCAACTTTTTTTTTTTTTGGTAGAGACAGAGTCTCACTTTATGGCCCTCGGTAGAGTGCCGTGGCCTCACACAGCTCACAGCAACCTCCAACTCCTGGGCTTAAGCGATTCTCTTGCCTCAGCCTCCCGAGTAGCTGGGACTACAGGCGCCCGCCACAACGCCCGGTTTATTTTTTGTTGCAGTTTGGCTGGGGCGGGTTTGAACCCTCCACCCTCAGTATATAGGGCCGGCGCCTTACCGACTGAGCCACAGGTGCCGCCCTGTATCTCAACTTTTTAAAACAAATATTTATAACAGCTAAATTTCTAGTATGAATTATACAACACTGTTGACCCTAATATTGTGACTTCCCCTTTGTTGAAGGGGAAGGAAACTATTATCTGCGGAATGTACGGTGTTTGGAGTCAGTATTTAGAGTTCCCAGCCCTGAAAAGATTTCTCTTCCCTACCTGAAAGGAAGCAAAGCTGATTTATGGTGCCTGTGTGTAAGACTACCTCTGGGATCTTTAGATTAATATGTGAGATAATCCTAGGAGAAGTAGAGCGAGAGTGCAGTGGAAATGTTTGGATTTCCTAAACATCAAGACACATGGGAACAAATGCAAAAGTTTAGAATCTATTATAATCTGTGAATGCAGTTTGATGCTGTCATTAGTGTTGCCATCTGAAAAGTGAAATACCTTCATACTAAATGTATTTTCTGGTCTATGACTTCTCAGCAATTACTGCTATCATTTTTCTGGGGCCTTTGTGTTTAAAATGCATGGTAATCATGATTATGAAAGTTTGGAATTCGAATGCTTTCTCCTGCCATTCAAGGTCTTAAATAGTGACCTAGCCAAGGTTTTAAGCTTGTTCTCTCTTCCATGCAAAGCTTTGTTCTAGGAAAACTAGTTACTCCACATTTCCTCCCTAACACTATGCTTTGTTGGTGCTGGTCACTCTATCTGGAGTGCCACTCTTACTAGGGCTATGGGCAGTTCTGTCTGTCAATCAAGGATCATTTCAAATACTACTTCCTTCATGACAGTCTTCTCCCAGGAACTCTGTTTTGAGGAAGTTTCCTTTTCCTCTTTCTTTTCTTATTTTATTAGAGACTTTTTTTTTTTTTAAATCAGTTTTAGGTTCACAGCAATATTGAGCAAAAGGTATAGAGATATTTTCACATGTCTTAGCTTCCCCCATTATTAACATCCCCCACCAGAGAAGTATAATTGTTTCAACAGATGAGCCTATATTGACATATCATAATCACCCAAATGCCATAGTTTAAATTAGGGTTCTCTCTTGGTGTGGCAGGTTTCATGGGCTTGGACAAATGTATAATGACACGTATCCATCATTACAGCATCATATCGAGTATTTTCACTTCACTAAAAATCCTCTGTGCTCTGTCTGTTCATCACCCCTCCTCACCCTAACCCCTGACAACCACTGGTCTTTTCACTATTTCCCCAGTTTTACCTTTCCCAGAATTTTAGGTAGTTGGAATCATACAGCCTTTTCAGATTGGTTCCTTTCACTCAATAACTGGCATGTAAGGTTCTTCCATGTCGTTCGTGGCTTGATAGCCCCTTTCTTTTTAGCACTGAGTAATATTATTTTGTCTGGATGTATCACAGTTTATTTATCCATTCACCTACTGAAAGACATCTTGGTTGCTTTCAAGTTTTGGCAGTTATGAATAAAGCTGTTATAAACATTTGTGTGCAAGTTTTTTTGGTGTGTGTATGAACATGAGTTTTCAACTCCTTTTGTTAAATACCAAGCACTGGTGTGATATTAGAGCTTTTTAAATTTTGTTTTGATGTGCTTTGTTTCTTGCTAATGTCTTTGTAGTTCTTTTCTTAACTTGCATTTTTACTTTCATCAAGAGCAAGGGCTCCTGTATTTATTGGTTGCAGTATTTTAGCTTCATTTATTCTCTCTCCCTATTTCACTCCTCTACATTCTCTCTTTGGATAGAGACTCTTCTATCTTTCTCATCTCTCCCACATAAATCACTTCTGCAACAGCTAAGATATCCCTTCCCCCTTTTTTTGTCTTTCTTCTTTCTTTCTTTATTTCTCTTCTGTTGATCACTTTTATTTTATTCAACAGTATTTTTAATTTCCTTTATCTACTCTTATTTTATTATTCCTCCTCCTCCTCCTCCTCCTCCTTCTTTGATTGTTGCTGAGAGCTGAGGTGACACAGCTGTGGTCTAGCAGGTAGGTTACAGCAATAGCCTGGCTCAAGGAGGCCTTCTACCTTTGGTGCTAGGAAGAAAGTATTAGCAAGATCATGCTGCAGAATTTTTCTTTTTCTTTTTCATCCTTACTTAATTTTTCCTTCTTGTTTTTGTTTTTGCTCTGTTTCTTCTCTTCCTATTTTTGGCAAAGGAAGAGTCTGGCTCTGCTCAGGCTGGAAAGGAGCACCTGATTTCAAGGAACCCACTCAGCCCAGCCTATTCAAAATCCTTGAGCTACAGGCCTGGACTTAGCACCATGCTGATCAATACCATTTCTTCTATCACTCTCATCCTTTCTTCCTGTCCTTCTTCTCACCTGTTCTTCAATTTTTTTCCTGTTATTCCCCCTTCCTTTTTTTTTCTTTTCTTTTACTCTTTTCTTCTTTGTTCCTATTTCTTTTCCTCTTGTTTCTTCCTGCTCACTCTTTACCCTTCTCCTTTTGACTTCATACCAAGAAGCCTCTTCATCACCTAAACTCTGAGACAATTTCAAGGAAAGGAGGAAGTGAGAAGAAAAAAGGACCACAAGGAGGTGAACAAGAAGAAAGCACACATGACTAGGAACCAAAATAAAAAGTCAAGCACCATGAGAAAACAAACTAGAGCAACTCCTCCAAGGGACCATGAGGCAGCTTTAACAGAAGACTCCTCCTATAAAGAATTAATGGATTTGACAGAAAGGGAATTTAAAATATGGATGATTAAGACCATATAGGGAATGGATGAGAAAACGGAAAGACAGAACCAAAAGTCAGACAGGAGATATGTAGAAGATAGAAAGGATATGGCAGAGCTTAAGGAAATGGAGCAGACAATCAGGGAATGTAAAGATGCAGTAGAAATTATCAAAAATAGATTAGACCATGGAGAAGAAAGAACATCAGAGCTAGAGGATAAAGTGTTTGAGATAACTCAGGTACTTACAAGGGCAGAAAAGAAGAGAGAGAAAGCAGAGCAGGTGCTTAGAGAACTATGAGACTCCCTGAAGCACTCAAACATACAAATAATAGGGATCCTTGAAGGGGAAGCAAACTGTCCCAATGGTATGGAAACCCTACTGGAGACTATCATAAATAAAAACTTCCCAAATTTTACTAAAGTTCCCAACACACTGTTTTCATATGGATATCAAACCCCAGGTCATCTCAACTCTAACAGAATTTCTCCAAGACACATTGTAATAAACCTGTCCAAAGTCAAGACAAAGGAGAAAATTCTGCAAGCAGCCAGGAGTGCCAACTGACCTACAGGGACAGAGCCATTAAGATGACAGCAAACTTTTCAACAAACTTTTCAAGCCAGAAAAGCATGATCATCCACCTTCAACATTCTTTTTTTTTTTTTTTTTTTTTTTTTTTTTTTTGCAGTTTTTGGCCAGGGCTGGGTTTGAACCCACCACCTCTGGTATATGGGGTCAGCACCCTGCTCCTTTGAGCCATAGGCACTGCCCCAACTTCAACAATTTTCAGCCTAGAATTCTGTATCCTGCTAAACTAAACCTCAAAATTGATGGATAAATCAAATTTTTTACAGATATAAAAGCACTGAGGAAATTCACTACAACAAGACCAGCTCTACAGGAAATACTTAGACCCATTATCAACACTGAATACCACAATGGACCACCAGCAATGTAAACACCTAGAAGCTAAAGGCCAAAACTTCCACAATGGCCCAAAGGACAAATCTACACAACATACTTTCTCATAAATAGAGGAATAAAATTCTACCATACTTATCAATACTCTCAATAAATGTCAATGAATTGAATTCCCTAATGAAGAGGCACAGGCTGGTTGGTTGCATAAAAAAGCACAAGCTGTCTCCAAGAGACACACTTAGCCTTGAAGGACAAATCAAGATTCAGGGTTAAGGGATGGAAAACAGTGTTTCAAACAAATGGAAATCACAAGAAAGGAGGGGTTGCAATCTTATTCTCAGATACAAGTGGATTCAAAGCAACTATGGTTAAGAAAGACAAAGATGAACACTTCATACTGGCAAAGGAACAATACAACAAGAAGACATTTCAATTTTAAATATATATATATATATATATAATTTTACTGAGTCATAGCTGTGTACATTAATGCAATCCTGGGGTTCAATTTTACATATTTATGCAGCTGATTTAAATGCTCCCAGATTTATGAAACAGACCTTGAGGGGTCTGAGCAATATGATATCCCATAACACCATAGTAGCTTGGGGCTTTAATATCCCTCTGACAGAACTGGACAGATCCTCTAAATTAAACAAAGATACAAAGGACTTAAATGTGACCCTAGAACAAATGAGATTAATAGACATATACAGAACACACCATCCCAAAACAATAGAATATACATTTTTATCATTAGCCCATGAAACATACTCCAAAATAGATCACATCCTAGGATACAAATCAAACCTCAGCAAAATTAAAGGAATAGAAATTATAACTTGTCTCTTTTCAGACCAAAAGGCAGAACTCAACACTAACAAAAACATTCATCCCCCACAAAGGCATAGAAATGAAACAACCTCATGCACCATGAAAGTTGCGTTCAGGAAGAGATAAAAGAGGAAATTGTTAAATTCCTCAAACATAACAACAATGAAGACATAAGTTACCAAAAACCTGTAGGATATAACAAAAGCAGTTCTGAGAGGAAAATTTATCACACTAGATTCCTACATTCAAAAAACAGAGAGTGCACCAAAATACTCATAAACCATCTTATGGAATTGGGAAAAGAAGAACAATCTAATCCAAAACTCAGAAGAAGAAAACAAATAACCAAAATTAAATTAGAGTTGAATGAAATTGAAAATAAAAAATTCAGAAAATTAATGAAACAAAAAGTTGTTTTCTTAAAAAAAAAATAAAATAGATAAACCTTTGGCCAGACTAACTAGAAACAGAAAAGTAAAATATCTAGTAACCTCAATCAGAAATAATAAAAGGGAAACAATAACAGATGCCACAGAGATATAAGAGATTATCTCTGAATACTACAAGAAACTCTATGCCCAGATATTTGACAATGCGGAGGAAATGGATCAATATTTGGAATCACATCCTCTCCCTAGGCTTAACCAAGAAGAAATAGATCTCCTGAATGGACCAAGCACTAAGATCAAAGAAACAATAAAAAAAATGGCCTCATCCAGGTGATCTCACACTGGAATTCTATCAAACCTTCAAAGAAGAGTTTATATCCATACTGGAGAAACTATTCCAAAAACACTGAGAAGGAAGAAATCTTCCTCAACATGTTCAATGAAGCAAACCTCAGCCTGATACTGGGAAAGACTTAAACCGGGAAAAGACTCAACTAAAAAGGAGAACTTCAGACCAATTTCACTAATGAATATAGATGCAAAAATTCTCAGTAAAATCCAAGCCAATAGATTACAGCTTCTCATTTAAAAAGTCATACATCACAATCAAGTAGGTTTCATCCCAGGGATGCAAGGCTGGTTTACAAACTCAATTCCATAAATGTAATTCACCGTATTAACAGAAGCAAAAACAAAGACCATGTGATCCTCTCAATAGATGCAGAAAAAGCATTTGATAAAATTCAGCATCCTTTTCTAATTAGAACTCCAAAGAATATAGGCATAGGTGGCATGTCTTTAAATGTGCCATCTACAACAGATCTATAGCTAATATTGTCCTGAATGGAGTAAAAGTGAAATCTTTTCCACTTAGAACTGGAATAAGACAAGGTTGTCCTCTATTGCCATTACTATTCAACATTGTGCTGGAAGTTCTAGCTAATACAATCAGGCAAGAGAAGGAAATAAAGGACATCCAAATGGGGGCAGACGAGGTCAAACTCTTGCTCTTTGCTGATGATATGATCTTATACTTAGAGAACCCCAAAGACTCAACCCCAAGACTCCTGGAAGTGATCAAAAAATACAATAATGTCTCAGGATATAAAATCAAAGTACACAAATCAGTAGCCTTTGTATATGCCAATAAAAGCCAAGATGAGAAACTGATCAAGGACATAATTCCCTTCACAGCAGCTTCCAAAAAAATGAGATAACTAGGAATATACCTAACCAAAGAGCTGAAGGACCTCTATAAAGAAAATTATGAAACCGTAAGAAAAGAAATAGCAGAAGATATTAACAAATGGAAGAACATACCACACTCATGACTGGGAAGAATCGACATTGTTTAAACGTCTATACTTCCCAAAGCAATCTACAGTTTCAATGCAATCCCCATTAAAATACCAACATCATACTTTCAAGATTTGGAAAAAATGGCTCAGTGCCCTTAGCTCAGTGAGTAGGGTGCCAGCCACATACACTGAGGCTGGCAGGTTCAAGCTTGGCCAGGGCCTGCTAAACAACTATGACAACTATAACCAAAAAATAGCTGGTGTTATAGTGGGCACCCGTAGTCCCAGCTACTCAGAGGCTGAGGCAAAAAAATCACTTAAGCCCAAGAATTGGAGGTTGCTGTGAGCTGCGATGCCATGGGTCTCTACTGAGGTTGACAGTGAGACTCTGTCTCAAAAAAAAAAAAAAAAAGATTTGGAAAAAAAAATTATTTGTTTTATATGGAACCAGAGAAAACCCCATATTGCTAAGGCAATTCTTAGTAATTAAAACAAAGCCAGGGGCATCAGCCTACCAGACTTCAGGCTGTACTACAAGGCCATAGTGTCAAAACAGAATGGTATTGGCACAAAAATAGAGACATAGACATCTGGAAGTGAATAAAAAACCATGAAGCGAAACTAACATCTTATTGCCACCTAATCTTTGATAAATCAAACAAGAACATACACTGGGGAAAAGAATCCCTATTCAATAAATGGTGCTGTGAGAACTGGATATCTACATGTAAAAGACTGAAACTGGAGACTTTCTCCACTCACAAAAATTGATTCAAGATGGATAAAAGGTCTAAATCTAAGGCATGAAACAATAAAAATCCTTAAAGAAAGTATGGGGAAAACACTTGAAGTTATCAGCCCAGGGAAAGACTTTATGAAGAAGACTTCAGTGGCAATTACAACAACAGCAACAAAAATAAACAAATGGGACTTAATGTAACTGTACAGCTTCTGTACAGCTTCTGTACAGCTAAGGAGACCACAACTAAAGCAAATAGACAGTCATCAGAATGGGAAAACATATTTGCATATTATGAATCAGACAAAAGTTTGATAACTAGGATCTATAGAGAACTCAATCAACATAAAAAGAGCCAACAATCCCTTATATCAATGGACAAGAGAGGTGAATAGAACTTTCTCTAAAGAAGACAGATGAATGGATAACAAGCATATGAAAAAAATGCTCATTGTCCCTAATTATCAGTGAAATGCAAATCACAACCACCCTGAGATATCACTTAATCCCAGTGAGAATGGCCCACATCACAAAATCTCAAAGCTGCAGATGCTGGCAAAATGGATGCGGATAGAAGGGAACACTTTTACACAGCTGGTGGGACTGGACTGCAAACTAATATAACCTTTTTGGAAGGAAGTGTGGAGAACCCTCAAAGAATTCAAACTACACCTCCCATTTGATTCTGTAATCCCATTACTGGGCATCTACCCAGAAGAAAAAAGTCATTTTATCATAAGAACATTTACACTAGAATGTTTATTGCAGCTCAATTTACAATTGTGAAATTGTGAAAACAACCTAAATGTCCACCAATGCAGGAATGGATTAACAAGCTGTGGTATACGTACAGCGTGGAATACCATTCAGCCACTAAATAAGATGGAGACTTTACATCTTTTGTATTAACCTGGATGGATGTGGAATGCATTCTTCTTAGTAAAGCATCACAAGAATGGAGAAGCAAGAACCCAATGTACTCAATTCTGATATGAGGACAATTGATGTCCTAGTACATTATGGGGGATGGAGGAATGGGGGAGGGGAGAGAGGGAAGGAGGGAAGGAGGTGGGGGGGTCACTGTGTGCTACAACCTCTTTGGGGAGGGACATATTATAAGAAGGACTTTACCAAACAAATGCAATCAGTGTGACCTGGTTCTTTGTACCCTCAGTGAATCCCCAATAATTAATTCAAAGCCAGCCCAAATTAAGTCCCATTTGTTTATATATATAAAAGAAGTGTGCATGCCTTTTTCATTTTTGTCTCCTCACCACCTTGGAGCAGAAGATTTTGTTGTCCTGGACTATGGCAGGAACTCAAGATAGAAAGAGCTGGAGTCCTTAGATCATCACATAGAAGAAATTTGCCCTCAGACCTAGAATAGTATTGCTGAGATGTTAAAGGGACATAAAATAAACTTTCACAAATTGGCCTGGGAGAATTTTTTATGAGGAAGACCCCCCGCCCAGGGCAATTGAAGCCACACCAAAATTATATTACTGATCAAACTAAAAAGCTTCTGCACAGCCAAGAGCACAGTAAATAAAGCAAACAGCCTTCAGAATGGGAAAAGGTATTTGCAGGTTATGCTTCTGACAAAGGTCTGATAACTAGAATCCACCGACAGCTCAAACTAATCAATAAGAAAAAGAACAAATAACCCCATTTCTATGTGGGCAAGAGATTTGAACAGAGACTTCTCTCAAGAAGGCAGGCTCATGGCTTACAAACACATCAAAAACTGCTCACCATCTTTATTTATCAGAGAAATGCAAATCAAAACCACTTTGAGATATCATCTAACTCCAGTTAGATTAGCCCACATAACAAAATCCCAAAGCTACAGATGTTGGTGTGGATGTGGAGAGAAGGGAATGCTTCTACACTGCTGGTAGGGATGTAAACTAATATGGCCTTTTTGGAAAGAAGGTTGGAGAATACTCAAGAAACTAAAAGTGGACCTACTGTTTGATACTGCAATCCCCCTACTAAGTATTTACCCAGATGATCAAAAATGATTTTATAACAAAGACATTTGCACCAGAATGTTTATTACAGCCCAATTCATAATTGCCAAGCCATGGAAGCAACCCAAGTGCCCATCAACCCATGAATGGATTAACAAATTGTGTTATATGTACACCATGGAATACTATGCAGCCATAAAAAGATGGAGACGTCACATCTTTTATGTTTACCTGGCTGAAGCTGGAACATATTCTTCTTAGTAAAGTATTTCAAGAATGGGAAAAAAGTATCCAATGTATTCAGTACTACTCTGAAAACCATATATAATCACCTACACATTCATATTAATGGTAAAACATAACTACCATAACATAATGGTAAAACAAAACAAAACATAGTTCAGAAAGAAGGAGGGAAGAGGAAAATGAATGTAGGGGATGGGGGAGGCAGGGAGGAGGAAGGGCATATGGGGGGATCCAACCTACTGTGCATAATGCAATGATACATTTCTATGCTATTAACCATAGACTATGGGGTGGCACCTGTGGCTCAAAGGAGTAGTGCACCAGCCCCATATGCTGAAGGTGGAGGGTTCAAAGCCAGCCCTGGCCAAAAACTGCAAAAAAAAAAAAGAATAGAGTATGAATATTTTTACCACAACAAATAAGTAAGCAAGGAGAGGGTTTTGTTAATCAGTTATATGTAAGCATTCCAGATTGTATCTCAGATTAGCACGTTGTACCCCATAAATGCATTAATTTACACAGTTATGATTTAATGAAGAATTAAAAAAACAAATAAAATAAAAACAGGAAAAATAAACTTTCAATGGGGTAAGCCATGGAAATCTCATGTTTTATTTCTTACAGACCTAGAGCCGCTTACCTAACTAATACAACCTGATATTCCTTTGGAGCTTGGTTCATTTCATTTCATATAGCAGGTGCACGAAAACTGTTTATTAAATTGGAGAACCTTCTCCTTAGTAAAGTACCACAAGATGGAAAAGCAAGTATCCAATGTACTCAATACTAAGGTAAAGCCAGTAGACAAACTAACACATGCCCACACAAGAGAAAAATTCAATTTAATTCAAGTTAAGAGGAAGGGGAAGGTGGAGGGGGATTGGTGTGTGCCCACCTAATGGGCACAATGTAAGGGTAGATAGCAACACTCCTGATTGAGGGGCAAACCTACAACAGGGACCCTACCTAACAAACAAACATTGTAACCTAATCATTTGTACTCCATATTAATTTGAAATTGAAAAAAATATTTATTAAATTGAATTGAAAATTGAAAGATGAGTACAAAGAAAATATAAATTAGGTTATATATAGTTTGAGGTACCTGATGACACAAAAATATTCTTTCAATTCTGTTTTTGAAAAGCATCACTGGGAAAAAACATGCCTCTTCTGGCACAAGTCATTTGTTTTGCAAAATAAGTACTGACACTTTGAGATCAGTTGTCACTTTGTTCTTGGCTAAGAGAAAATAAGATGTTTTGAGAACTGACGGTCATTCTGGTTGAATATGAATGCCAAGTTTTCTTGTGGTTATGAGAGCCAGATGGCATAACTGTGAACAAATAATGGAAGAATGAAAGATATTCTTCTTTGATTGTCAGATGCTTGGGTCAGATTTTCAAGTGAGACATAATTAGCGGATAGGGGCCCTTGGCTAGTGTTTCTTCCATCCACACTTCAATTAGACTCTCATTGTAAAGTGACAATGTTATTATCGGTATTATTTCCTAGGTTGAGCTAAGTCCTAAAATACCCAAGTCCCAAATGTCATCAGGCCAAAACAAGATTGGATCATCAAGCCTCCAAATCAAATTTCAGTCTAATTCATTATGATTGGATGTTGCCTTAGAAAATCAGAATCTAAAGCTTAAAGAGAAAAAGGAAGGAGATAAACCAGAAATTTAGCATACAGCTTTTGAGGGAGTTATCTTTAATCTCCCCCCAGACTGCTTCTGTTTTCCCTCTTTCATTCATTTTATTTCTCCTCCATCTCAATAAATAAGGTTCCCCATCGTGCCACGTTCCTCTCTCCATTAAGAGATATTTTCCTATGACTTATCTTTATGCCCAGATCATTTGATTTACCTGACTGGCTTACCATCATATCATTTCCCATAAAAAGGCTAGGGAATCTTATACATTTGTTTTTCGTTTTTAAAGAGATGTCTTCCTATGTTGTCCAGGCTGGAGTGCAATTGTGCAATCACAGTTCAGTGTAACCTAAACTTTTGGCCTCAACCAATCCTCCTGTCTCAGCCTCCCAAAGTTAGGGTTTAGGGATTATAGGTATTGAGTCACCATGTCTGGCCTTTGGCTTGCTTTTGAGAATTCCATTTCCTTCCCTTCTCTTCCCTTCCCTTCCCTTCCCTCCTCTTTCCTCCCCTTCCCTGCCTTTCCCTTCTTTCCTTTTGGAGACAGGGTCTGGCTCTGTGACCCAGGCTGTGCAGTAGGATGATCATAGCTCATGGCAGCCTCAAACTTCTGGGCTCAAGCAATCCTCTTGCCTCAGTTTCTGGAGTTAGTAGGACTATAGGCATGTGCTACTACTCCTGGCTAATTTTTTAAACTTTTTGCAAAGGCAAGGTCTTTCTCTGTTGCCCAGGCTAGTCTTGAACTCCTGGACTCAAGCAATCCTCCTGCTTCAGGCACCCAAAGTTCTAGAACTATAGATACGAGCCACCATACCCAGCCTGTCTTTTACCTTTCTTGGTGGTGTCCTTTGAACCACAAATACTTTAAATTTGAGGAAGTCCAATTTTATGTTTTATCTTTTGTCACTTGTGCTATTGGTGTTGTATCTTAGAAGGCATTGCCTAATCAAAGGTCATGAAGATTTACTCCTGTGTTTTCTTCTAAGATTTTTTTGATAGGTAATGTATTGAATCTGTAGATCAATTTGAGGGGTATTACAATTTTAACAATAGTGTCTTATGATCTACAAACATGAGATATGTTTCAATTTATTAGGTCTTTAATTTCTCAACAATGTTTTGTAGCTTTCAGTGTACAAATTTTCATTTCTTTTGTTAAATTTATCTATAAGTATTTTATTCTTTTTGATGCTCTTGTAAATAGAATTCTTTTCTTAGTTTTACTTTGAATTGTACATTGTAGTACATAGAAATGCAATTGACTTTTGTGTATTGACCTAGTATCCTGCAACCTTGTTAAAGTTATTTATTAGTTCTAATAGGTTTTGCTTTATTTTCTTTGATGTGGATTCTTTAGGATTTTCTATTTCTGAGATCATGTCCTTTGAAAACAGAGATAGTTTTACTTTTTCCTTCTAAATTTGGATGCCCTTTATTTATTTTTCTTGCCCTGACTGGAATCTTTAGTGCAATATGAAACATAAGTCGTGACACAACATCCTTCCACTCTAAGGCTGAAGCATTTAGTCTTCGACTATTAAGTACAGTCTCAGCAGATGTCTTGTATCAGGTGAAGAAATTCCCTTCTACTCATCATCGGTTGAGTATTTTTTATCACAGAAGGGTGCTGGATATCATCAAATACTTTTTCTGTGTGTGTTGAGACAATCATGTAGATTTAGTTCTTTATTTTTATTAATATGGCATATTATATTGATTGATTTTGGATATGAAATCAATCTTGTATTCCTGAAATAAATTCTACTTGACTATGGTCTGTAATCCTTCTAATATATTTCTGAAATTGTTTTTCTTTTGTTTTATTGAGGACTGTTGCATCTATATTAATAAGGGATATAAAACTATAACTTTTTCTTAAGAGATCTTTTTCTGTTTGAGGTATCAGGGCAAATACTGGCTTTATAGATTGAGTGGGAAGTATTTCCTCCTACTGTAGTTTTTGGAAGAGTTTGTGAATGGTTGGTATTAGTTCTTGCAGTTTTTGGCCGGGGCTGGGTTTGAACCTGCCACCTCGGGCATATGGGGCCAGCGCCCTATTCCCTTGAGCCACAGGTGCCATCCCTGTTGGTATTAGTTCTTTAAAGAAGAATTTTGGTAGATAAGGGAAGTAATCTAGACCTGGGCTTTTTCTTGTGTGTGGAAAAGTTTTTAATTAGTAATTTAATCTCTTTACTTATTGTAGATGTATTCAGATTGTCTATTCCTTCTTTTTTTTTTTTTATTAACCAGGTAAGAGAGAATTTATTAAGTATGTTGTTAGAACTTATAGGTAGAAAGACAACCTAGTTCTTCTGGCTACAAATGCAGCTTGTTGATGTGAATCTGACATGCCACGCACTCCAACCACAGGTTATTAGCTATTCATTTGTATTCATTTGAAATAAAATCTGTGCTTCTTTTTTTTTTTTTTCCTTTTTTTTAATTGTTAAATCATAGCTGTGTACATTAGTGCAGTCGAGAGGTACAATGTGCTGGTTTCATATACAATTCTAAATATTCTCATCAAACTGTTCAACGTAGCCTTCATGGCATTTTCTTAGTTATTGTATGTAGACATTTGTATTCTGCCTTTAGTAAGTTTTGCCTGTATCCATTCTAAGATGCACCATAAGTGTGGCCCCACCCATTACCCTCCCTCCACCCTAACCTCCCCCTCCCTTCCCCTTCCTTGGCCCTTTCCCCATAGTCTTGTGCTATACTTGGGTTATAGCCTTCATGTAAAAGCTATACTTTAGCTTCATAGTAGGGTTGAGTACATTGCATACTTTTTCTTCCATTCCTGAGATACTTTGCTAAGAAGAATATGTTCCAGCTCTATCCATGTAAACATGAAAGAGGTAAAGTCTCCATCTTTCTTTAAGGCTGCATAATATTCCATGGTATACATGTACCACAATTTGCTAGTCCATTCGTGGGTCGATGGGCACTTGGGCTTCTTCCATGACTTAGCAATTATGAATTGGGCTGCAATAAACATTCTGGTACAGAAGTCTTTGTTATATTGTGATCTTTGGTCTTCTGGGTATAAACCTAGTAAAGGAATTATAGGATTGAATGGCAGGTCTATTTTTAGGTCTCTAAGTATTCTCCAACCATCCTTCCAGAAGGAACGTATAGGTGTGCATTCCCACCAGCAGTGTAGAAGTGTGCCCTTTTCTCCACATCCACGCCAACATCTCTGGTTTTGGGATTTTGTTATGTGGGCTACTCTTACTGGGGTTAGGTGATATCTCAAAGTAGTTTTGATTTGCATTTCTCTGATGATTAAGGATGATGAGCTTTTTTTCATGTGTCTGTAGATCGTGTGTCTGTCTTCTTTAGAGAAGTTTCTCTTGAAGTCCCTTGCCCACCCTGAGATGGGATCATGTGTTCTTTTCTTGCTAATATGTTTGAGTTCTCTGGGGATTCTGGTTATTAGACCTTTATCGGAGGTATAACCTGCAAATATTTTCTCACATTTTGAGGGCTGTCTGCTCGCTTTCCTTACTATGTTCTTGGCTGTGCAAAAGCTTTTTAGTTTGATCAGGTCCCAGTAATGTATTTTTGATACTGCTTCAATTGCCTGGGGAGTCCTCCTCATAAAATATTCACCCAGGCCGATTCCTTCAAGAGTTTTCCCTGTACTTTCTTCAAGTATTTTCATAGTTTCATGTCTTAAGTTTAAATCTTTTATCCAGTGAGAGTCTATCCTAGTTAATGGTGAAAGGTGTGGGTCCAGTTTCAATCTTCTACAAATTGCTAGCCAGTTCACTCAGCACCATTTGTTAAATAGGGAATCTTTACCCCACTGAAAGTTTTTAATTGTCTTGTCAAAGATCAAATAACGGCAAGTAGCTGGATTCATCTCTTGGTTCTCTATTCTGTTCCAGACATCCACCTCTCTGTTTTTGTGCCAATACCATGCTGTTTTGATCACTATTGATTTATAGTACAGTCTCAGGTCTGGTAGCGTGATTCCTCCTGCTGTGCTTTTATTGCTGAGTAATGTTTTGGCTATTTGAGGTTTTTTTCTGATTCCATATAAAATGAAGTATTATTTTTTCAAGATCTTTAAAATATTACAATGGAGCTTTAATAGGAATTGCTTTAAAATTATATATTGCTTTGGGTAGTATAGACATTTTAACAATGTTGATTCTTCCCAGCCATGAGCATGGTAAGTTTTTCCATTTGTTAACATCTTCAGCTATTTCTTTTCTTAAAGTTTCACAGTTCTCTTTGTAGAGATCTTTCATGTCCTTTGTTAGGTATACTCCCAAATATTTCATCTTCATTGGCACTACTGTGAAAGGAATAGAGTCCTTGACTATCTTTTTGACTTGGTTATTGTTGGTATATATAAAGGCTACAGATTTATGGGTGTGGATTTTGTAGCCTGAGACATTGCTGTATTCCTTGATCACTTTTAAAAGTTTTGTAGTAGAATCCCTAGTGTTTTCCAGATATACGATCATATCATCTGTGAAGAGTGAAAGTTTGATCTCTTCTGACCCTATGTGGATACCCTTGATTGTCTTTTCTTCCCTAATTGCAATGGCTAAAACTTCCAATACAATGTTAAAGAGCAATGGAGACAATGGGAAACCTTGCCTCGTTCCTGATCTAAGTGGAAATGATTTCAATTTAACTCCATTCAATACAATATTGGCTGTGTGTTTGCTGTAGATGGCCTCTATTAGTTTAAGAAATGTCCCTTCTATACCAATTTTCTTAAGTGTTCTGATCATGAAGGGATGCTGGATATTATCAAAAGCTTTTTCTGCATAAATTGAGAGAATCATATGGTCTTTATTTTTTAGTTTGTTTATGTGCTGAATTACATTTATAGATTTACGTATATTGAACCAGCCTTGAGACCCTGGGATAAATCCCACTTGGTCATGGTGTATAATGTTTTTGATGTGTTGTTAGATTCTGTTCATTAGGATCTTATTGAGTATTTTAGCATCAATATTCATTAGTGATATTGGTCTATAATTTTCTTTTCTTGTTAGTCTTTCCCTGGTTTGGAGGTGAAGTTGATGTTTGCTTTGTAGAATGTGTTGGGTAATATTCCTTCTTTTTCTATATTTTGGAAGAGGTTTAGTAATACAGGTACTAGTTCTTCTTTAAAGGTTTGGAAGAATTCTGACATAAAGCCATCTGGTCCTGGGCTTTTCTTTTTAGGGAGATTTTGTATAGTTGATGCTATTTCAGAACTTGATATAGGCCTGTTCAACATTTCCACTTCAAAAAAAAAAAAAAAAAGAAAGAAAGAAAGAAAAAACATTTCCACTTCATTCTGGCTAAGTCTTGGTAGGTGGTGTACTTCCAGGTATTGGTCTATTTCTTTCAGATTTTCATATTTCTGAGAGTAGAGTTTCTTGTAGTATTCGTTAAGGATTTTTTGAATTTCTGAGTTGTCTGTTGTTACTTCATCATTACCATTTCTGAGTGATGAAATTAGAGATTTTACTCTTTTTTTTCCTGGTTAGGTTGGCCAAAGGTTTATCTGTTTTATTGATCTTTTTGAAAAACCAACTTTTGGATTTATTGATCTGTTGTATAATTCTTTTGTTTTCAATTTCATTTAATTCTGCTCTTATTTTGGTTATTTCTTTTCTTCTGCTGGGTTTGGGGTTGGAGTGCTCTTCCTTCTCCAGTTGCTTGAGATGTCCCATTAAGTTATTAACTTCCTGTCTTTCCGTTTTCTTGAGGAAGGCTTGCAGTGCTATAAATTTCCCTCTTAGGACTGCCTTTGCAGTATCCCAGAGGTTCTGATAATTTGTATCTTGATTGTTGTTTTGTTCCAAAAATTTGGTGATTTCCTTCTTAATCTCGTTTGTAACCTATCCTTCAGCATAAGGTTGTTCAGCTTCCATGTTTTTGTATGGGTATGCAGGTTCCTGTTGTTATTGAGTTCAACTTTTATTCCATGATGGTCTGAGAAGATGCAGGGAATAATTTCTATTTTTTTAAATTTGCTGAGGTTAGATTTGTGGCCTAGGATGTGGTCGATTTTGGAGTATGTTCCATGGGCTGATGAGAAGAATGTGCTTTCAGTTTTGTTGGGATAAAATGTTCTGTAGATGTCTGTTAAGTCCAGATGTTGAATGGTTAGGTTTATTTATTTATTTTTTTTGAATGGTTAGGTTTAAATCTAAAATCTCTTTGCTTAGCTTCTTTTTGGAGGATCTATCCAGCATTGCTAAAGGGGTGTTAACATCTCCAACTACTATGGAACTGGAGGAAATCAAGTTACTCAGGTCTGTTAGAGTTTCTCTTATAAATTGAGGTGCATTCTGGTTGGGTGCACAAATATTAATAATTGAAATCTCATCATATTGAGTATTACCTTTAACAAATATGAAGTGTTTATCCTTATCCCTCCTTATTTCGGTTGGTTTAAAGCCTATTGCGTCTGTGAATAGGATTGAAACGTCTGCTTTTTTCTGCTTTCCATTTGCCTGGAGTATAGATGAGCATCCCTTCACCTTGAGTCTATATTTGTCTTTTAATGTAAGATGAGATTCTTGTATGCAGCAGATATCTGGCTTGAGTTTTTGTATCCAGTCAGCCAACCTGTGCCTCTTTAGAGGACAATTTAAACCATTCACATTAATTGAGAAGATTGATAAGCCTTTCGAGAGTCCAGTGGACATTTTTAATCCTTTTGCGACTGTGGAAGTTAGAATTTGATCAAAATTTTCTGGGTGGTTTTGCTTTTGTGGTGGAGGATTACGCTGGACTTTATGGAGGATAGGTCTGAGAATATCCTGGAAAGCTGGTTTAGTTATGACAAATTTCTTCAACATGTGAATGTCATTGAAGTATTTAATTTCTCCATCAGAAATGAAACTCAGTTTAGCTGGATATAGGATCCTGGGTTGAAAGTTATTTTGTTTTAGGAGATTAAAAGTCGATGACCATCCTCTTCTAGCTTGAAAGTTTTCAGCAGAGAGATCTGCAGTTATTCTAATATTTTGCCCTTGTAGGTGATGGTTTTCTTTCATCTGGCTGCTTTCAGAATTTTCTCCTTCATATTAACTTTAGTGAAATTGATTATGATGTGTCTGGGGGATGTCTTATTCGGATTGAGTCGTGCTGGAGTTCTGAAACTGTCTGCTATCTGAATTTCAGAATCTCTTGGCATGTCTGGAAATTTCTCCTTCATAATCTCATGGAGAAGAGACTCTGTGCCTTGTGAAGCCACTTCGTCACTTTTGGGGATCCCTATAAGAAGAATATTGGTTTTCTTTGAATTATTCCAGAGCTCTCTGAGAGAGTGATCTGTTTTTACCCTTCATTTCTCTTCCTCTTTGAGAGTTTGGGAGTGTTCGAAAGCTTTGTCTTCGATGTCGGAAATCCTTTCTTTTGCTTGCTTCATTCTGTTACTGAGGGATTCTACTGTGTTTCTCAGATCTTTGAAGGCTGCAACTTCTTGTCTCAATGCGTCAAAATCTTTGGTCATTTGGTCTTTGAATTCGTTGAATTCTTGAGATATCTTTCGAGTTACTGCTTGGAATTCTAATTAGATCTTATTTGCTATCCAGATTCTGAATTCAATTTCTGACATCTCAGCTATTTGTTTGTGCATGGGATCTTGTGCTGTGTCTGCCTCATTGATCCTTAGGGGAGTTGATCTACTCTGATTATTCATATTGCCAGAGTTTTTCTATTGATTTCACCTCATGATTGTTTTTCACCGTTGCCTCTGGCCGTCCTCAGAGTTGGGGAGGTGTCTCTCCAAGATTAGACCCCAGCGGGATCACTCTATTATTGCTGGATCTTTGTAGGGTGTGGCCCTGTGTAGTTCCTCTGGTGCTGCCCCAGCCAGGGAGTTCTGGTAGTGGAAGCAGCTTCGGAGTGTGACACACCTGGATCCAGCAACAGGGTGGGAGGTGGTGCGCACGGCTCTGGGAGTGCCTGGTACCCAGTGACCTTGGCATAGAGAGCCCAAGGCTCCAGCAATCTCTGGCCAGGAGAAGGGCTCTTTGCAGAGGAAGGGAGGGCTCCAGAGGGCATGTGGCTACCAGAGTCCCTGGCCAGATGAGTGTCTATTCCTTCTTAAATCAGCTTTTTTTTCTATTTCTTCTTAAGTCAATAGTCTTGTGAATTTCTAGAAATTTGTTTATTTAATATAAGTTATAGGTTATCCAATTTGCTGGCAAATAGTTGTTCATATTATTCTCTTATAATCTTTTTTGTTTCTGTAAGAGTCATGATGATATTTCCTTTTTCATTTGAGTATTTTCTCTTTTTCCTTGGACATTCTAGCTAAACGTCAATTTTGTTGATCTTTTCAAAGAGCAATATTTTGCTTCATTGGCTACCTGTTTAATTTTAAATGTTTGTTATTTGTTTTATTTTTCATACATCTTATGTCTTTTTTGCTTGTTTCTATATTCTGGTTTCATGTTAAATAGATATTTTATAGTGTACCATTTTTATTCTCTTTTTGATTCTTTTTTTTTTTCTTGATACAGTGTCTGGCTCTCTTACCAGGCTAGAGTGGAGTGGTATGATCATATCTCACTACAACCTCAAACCTTTGGGCTCAAGCAATCTTCCTAGCTCAGCCTTCCATGTAGCTAAGACTGCAGGCAGGTGCCCCATGCCTGGCTAATTAAAAAAATTTTATTTTATCCTGAAAGTGTATCAGTGTTGCTCAGATGGGTCTCAAACTCCTGGTTTCAAGTGGTTCTCTCACTTTAGAGTTTCTTTTATAATGTATTTTTAGTTACTTTTTTTTTTTTGTAGAGACAGAGTCTTACTGTACTGCCCTCGGGTAGAGTGTCATGACATCGCATGGCTCACAGCAACCTCTAACTCTTGGGCGTACGGGATTCTCTTGCCTCAGCCTCCCTTTTTTAGTGATTGCCCTGGGGATTACAATTAGTATCTTAAGTTGAAAGAATCCAGTTTGGAGTAATATTAGCTTCATTTCACTAATATACAGAAACTTTGCACCAATATAGCTTGCTTCCCTCCTTTGTCCCTCTGTACTATATTTCACATAATTGACATCTTATTGGTTCTTGAACTTAGTTTTATAATTGTCACTTTATATAGTTTTCTTTTAAATCACACACACATCTATTTATGCTATTACTTATGTTTACCTTCGAAGTTTTATTTTTACCTTTACTGGTGCTCTTTATTTCTTTGTATCAATTCAATTACTGTTTAGTGTCCTTTCACGTAATCCAAAGGATTCCTGTTAGTATTTTTTGGTTGTGTATTTTTTTCATATTATTCTGAAATTGTTTTTCTCTTTCAGTTGGTGTTTGTTTATTTGAACATCTTAATGTCCCATTTTTATAATTTTTTTTTTTTTTTTTTTGGTAGAGACAGAGTCTCACTGTACCGCCCTCCAGTAGAGAGCCGTGGCGTCACACGGCTCACAGCAACCTCTAACTCTTGGGCCTACGCGATTCTCTTGCCTCAGCCTCCCAAGCAGCTGGGACTACAGGCGCCCGCCACAACACCCGACTATTTTTTTGTTGCAGTCTGGCCGGGGCTGGGTTTGAACCCGCCACCCTCGGCATATGGGGCCGGCGCCCTACTCACTGAGCCACAGGCGCCGCCCAATGTCCCATTTTTAAGGATATTTTGTGTTTATGTAGAATTATTGTGCAACTTATCATAGAATTTTTGTGCAACCCTCTTTTTGTTTTGGCACTTTAAAGGTGGCCTCCCACAAACTTCTAGCTTCCATAGTTTCTGAGGAAAAGTAAGCTGTTTATCTCATTGAGGAGCCCTCATAAATGACACGACATTTTCCCCTTGCTAGTCTTAAGATTCTCTCATGTCTTTGGCTTTGAATAGTTTGATTATGATGTGTTTTATTGTGGATCCCTTTGAGTTTATGCTACTTGGAGTTTGTTGAGTTTCTAGACTATGTAATCTTTTCCATTAAATTTGGAAAGTTTTTGGCAATTTTTTTCAAATATTATTTCTGCCACCTTTTCTCTTCTCTCTTTATGTAACTCCCATTATGCATATGTCAATTTATTTTTATTTCCTTGTTCAAAATTTTTATTACAGGCATAAGTACTCCTATAGGTATATTCCCATAAGTAGAATTGGTAGGTTATGGCAGTGACATTAAGAATTTGGTAGATTGGCTGGGTGCCTATAGCTCAGGGATTGGAGTGCCGGCTCTGTGCACTAGGGGTGGTGGGTTCAAACCCACCCCAGGGCTGCTTAATAAAAAGAAAAAAAGGCTCAGCACCTGTAGCTCAAGAGGCTAAGGTACCAGCCACATACACCTGAGCTGGTGGGTTCGAATCCAGCCTGGGCCCACCAAACAACAATGATGGCTGCAACCAAAAAATAGCCAGCTACTTGGGAAGTGGAGGCAGGAGAATCACTTGAGCCTAGGAGTTGAAGGTTGCTATGAGCTGTCATGCCAGAGCACTCTACCTAGGGTGACAGCTTGAGGCTTTGTCTCAAAAAATAAAGGATTTTGGTAGATAATGTTGATTTCCTTTTCAAAAGTTTTTAACAATGCACCTTCATACAAACAATGTATGTATAAGTCCATTTTTCTTAGAAGCTCTTTTTATTGATTATCCTGGATTTTTTTTCTGCAGTTTTTGGCCGGAGCTAGCCTTAAACCTGCCACCTCCAGCATATGGGGCCAGCACCCTACCCCTTTGAGCTACAGGTGCTGCCCTATCCTAGATATTTTTTTTAAATATTGAATGAGATACTTATTTTCAGTTGTGTTGTATTTCTAAGATGTGTCTTACCACCTCTCAGAATCTTCCATCAATGTTATTGTTACCTATTCCTCTAGTTCCTTCTAGAATCATCCTCAGAAAACATTCATGAAGTAGGAAGAAATGATGATCATATTTTCCAAAGCTTTTTTTGTCTATTCTGTTCTGTTTCTCACTAAAGTGAAGTTTATTCATCCTTAATTAACTCTGTTTCAAATGCTAGACTGAGCTGTGACCCCTCTCTGAGTACTTAATGCCAAGAGGTAGCTTATATTTTATATACAATTTTATTAACTGCTTTTCCCCACTCATCTCCTTAGAATGAATATTTTCCAGTGTCTTCAACAATACAGTTTATAATGGCTGGAAAGTAATTTATAACTACAAAGTGAGATTCTAATTTTGGTCATTTAGTTGGTTTCTAATTTTTGCCCATTATAAATAACATTTCAATGATCATTAATAAGTTCTGGGCGGGCAGGAACCCTATCTATTTTGTTCTTTATTGTGTTTTAGTATCTAGCTGAGAATCTGCCTCATAAAAGACAAATATAAATAGAATAAATATACATAATTTATTTATATATGTTATATAATATATATTATATATAATATATTTATATTATATATAAATATATAATATAAAAATATTATATATTTATAGATATATAAATATACATAGAATAAATGTGTTTGAAAAGCAAGTGTTTATATATTTAAATTTTTATTCACAAAGTTGATGATTTCCTGTGAAATATCCCCAGAGAAAAAGTTGGTAAGTGGATCTGTATATTTTTTTGAACACTTGGTCAGTTCAAATTGCCTCTAGAAAGGTTTTGCCAGTTTTTACTCCTACTGGATATATATGGAAATGCCTGTTTCTCTTCCCTGGCTAACTACTGATTCGTTTATATCTATATAATTGATGATTGAAGAACAGGGCATTACAGTTTTAATGCACATTTCTTGTAGGACAAATGATGTTGACCTTTTTATTTTTCTTGCTGCCCAAGCAGCCAGATGTTAAACTTTTAATATCTTTTGCTATTTCTCTCTGAACCAGCAGAAGCACATTACTTTGGAAAGGAGACCTGGTCTCTGAGTTCCAGGAGCCACAGTGTGGGACTGTTGCTCAGAGAATGAGAAAGCTGTTCTGTGACTGTGATAATCCACCTGCCTTTGAGACAATCTTGCAAGATATCATCCTCATTGGTCAGAGGAAAAGTAGGGAGAAGTCCAATTGTATCTTGCTTTTGCCATGTTCTCCTCTCTGCACCTATGAGCTGGCAATTCAAGTTTATATTTTGGATATTAGGAACTCAGCTGTGGGCTGTTAGAACCATCAACTTCCATTGATGTTCATTTTCCACTATGCAGGTAAATCCCAAGCTTTTTTAGTTTTGCACCTATGCTGGTAACAATTTTTTTTTTTTTAGAGACAGAATCTCACTTTGTCACCCTTGGTAGAGTGCTGTGGCGTCACAGCTCACAGCAACCTCCAGCTCTTGGGCTTAGGTGATTCTCTTGCCTCAGCCTCCCAAGTAGTTGGGACTACAGGTGCCTGCCACAATGCCCAGCTATTTTTTGTTACAGTTTGGCTGGGGCTGGGTTTGAACCTGCCACCCTTGGTATATGGGGCCAATGCTCCACTCACTGAGCCACAGCCGCTGCCCAGGTTTTAAAAAAAAAAAAAGAAATATATATATATATATACACACACACACATAATTGGCAGTTCCAATATTCCTTTCTGTTCAGTGATATTTCTTTTTGGGTTCTTTCACTTTGGAGTTGGCTACTTTAGTGTATTTGCAGAAAAGATGAGTTGTCTCCTATTTACCCTAAGGGGGATAGACTTCCTTAGCCACTGACCAGCTGGCTATAAAAACCAGCATTTCCCATGGGGTTAAGGGTACTTTAGTTTATATTTTATTTCATTTCTTTTTTTTTTTCCCTTGGCCGGGGCTGGGTTTGAACCCACCACCTCCAGCATATGGGGCCAGCGCCCCACTCCATTGAGCCACAGGCACCGCCCTATTTCATTTCATTTTTTGGAGACAGGGTCTCAGTCCATCACCCTGGGTACAGTGCCATGGCATCATTATAGCTGAGAGCAACCTTAAACTCTTGGGCCCAAGGGATCCTCTTGCCTCAGCCTCCTAAGGAACTGGGACTACCTACAGGCATGTGTCATTAACCTGGACTAGTTTTTTTCTATGTTTAGTAGTGATGAGATATGCTCTTGCACAGGCTGGTCTAGAACTTCTGAGCTCAAGCAGTCCACCATTTTGGCCTCCCAGAGTGCTAGGATTCAGGTGTGAGCCACTGCTCCCAGCCGGTTAAGGGCACTTTAAACCACCGTTCAGTAAACTGAACCCACAGCCCCCTGATGCCAACTTTATACAATGGCTCCAGAGAAGCTAGCACACCTGGGAGCCCTTCTCATCCTCCTCCTCCATTGCCTCAGAACTAGCAGCTCATATGTTTGTTCAAAAACTGCCACACATGTAAAGCATGGAAGGATCCTCACCAGAATCTGCGCGATGCTGTGAGATCTTGCTTCTCAGCGATTATATTGGGTAAAATATTTATTAATATGCCACATCAGAATGTGTCAACACAGAAGGTGTCTGCACAAAGAAATATACATGCTTTCTGAGACATAGTGACTTAAACCCTTAAAAATTTTTTAAAAGGAAAAATATACATGCAAAATAATGTAAAACTTTAATTAAAATACTAACAATAATAATATGTAAATAAAAATTATGAGGAAATCTTTTTACAGAAAAGTTTACTACCAGATGTTTTCATGAAAATATATTTCCCCAAAGAAAGAAAGGCTCTTCCAACAGATTTAGTGAAAACTTCAGGGGGAAAGTGAGAAGATGAGGCCCAGGGCCCACTTGTGCCACCCTGAATAACCATTCTCTACTGGAAAGGGCAAGGTGTTTGGGAGCCAGACAGCTGGATTTGAACCACCTTTGGACCCCAAATTTGCCATGTGCTAGCAGAGGGACCTTTGGCATTTAGATTTTTGGTCTATAAACAGGGGATAATCATCAGGTTACTTTATAGCAAACAAACAGAATGAAAGAATGCCTGCCAATTACCTTGCATGTGGTAGTTGCTCAATGAATGTCTCATTCCTGTATCACATGAGAATTTCTTTCATTCTTGCTTATGTTCTAACTTCAAAGTTTGGCTCTTTTTTTCTTTCAGCATTGATGATGTAGAACATTTCTCCTAGAGTTACCTTAACTAGTTAAGAAAATACAGTTTTCAACTTGAAACGTCTATTAGAAAAATCTATGCTCTATTTGAATCATCTGCAAATCAGTAATGCCACCAAATGAGTTTACTTCTTTTATTATTATTATTTGGTCCTTTAAATTTATATTTTGTTTAGGTCTTTTCCTCATGTCCCTTTTATTTATTTACTTTTTATTTTCCCCTTCATGGGAACAAGAAGAAACAAATGGGTTTATTTCTGATGAAAGTTATTTGAATATAGCCTCAGGCATGTCTATGATGCGATTGGCATCACAACTATTTTTGGCATCAGAAGATGATTTTTTTTCTTTTCTTTTTTTGAATTATAGGTAACGTCCATGTTTTAGAAATTCACATACATAACAAAACACATACCCACCCATACTGAAAAACCTGTCTTGGGAGAAAGCTTCTCCATCTAGCTCTTTCTGTTCAATTTTTTTTTTTTTGCTCCTGATTCAGTTCTGTAAATACAAGTTTATATTTAGCTACTTTTTCATTCTCCATATGTTCCTTCTAAAAACATTTCCTATTAAGGAATTTTAAATAGTTGCTCTCTTAGAGAACGGCTGAGAGAGTGTGACCCTATGTAGACCTGTGTTAGGCTTGTCTGCTAGTGATGTCGTGACTAACCCACGTGTCAGGGACGTCCCTCGCAGAAGGTTCCCCTGCCACATGGCTCTCCTGCTTCTCTGGAAACACTGCTGATGACCCAGGAGGACCAACAGAGGGCTGTGAAGGTGGATGTCATACCCTTGGGTGTTCAGCTTTTCCCCACCTTCCTTCCTGGGCGGGCTGTTGCTTTGTGATATGGGGAGGGGAGTGGACAGCCACAGGATGGGTAAAGCCAGGTCACAGCATCACAGGCAAGAGGCTGAACTGGAAGAGACAAGTGAGCCCTTGTTGGTTGGAGAGGCCACGATGCTTGGGCTGGCTCACTGGGGCAGAACTGGGCTGGAGTCCCGAGTCCAAGCAGAGGGCCTTGGGTCCAGACCTGCAGTTTTTTGCAGGAGCCCCTTCCTGTCACAGGCCTCAGGCTGCATCTGTTCTCCAGGAAGCCACTTCTATCAGACTGAAACCACGGGCGGGGAGAGGGGAAGGGCTTCCAAGCCAGTGAGACTGGCCATGGAACCCTCCCGGCCTCAGTTTCGTCATCTGCAAAGCCAGGTGAACATCACCTCCTTTGTGGGGTGAATGTGATGATTAGACCTCAGCTGCTGCTCACACCCACCCCCGTCACCAGGCTGCGCTGGGGCCCTTTCTTGTTTTCCTCCGGTTGGTATCGGTCCTGTCAGCACATCTTGGATTCCCTTTCAGTTCTTTCCCTTTTTATTCTCTTGCCTTTGCTTTCAGGGCTTTTTATTCTAGTTGATTTGCCCCAGTAGCTGGGGGGTTCTGCTTCTTCCTTTCTAGAAACTTTGTTTCCATGGTAGCTGGATGTTACCATATTTACCACATTTTCTTGAGCTAAAAGCCCCTTGAAGAAAATCACCATGACGATGGTGCGTGACGTGTTCAAGAAATCTTCCTTTAGCCTTCATCAAGCCCAGAGCCTGGGCCCAGATTAGAGAGGAGACCCCTGCCCCGCTAGGCTTTGCTGCCCTTTGATGAGCTTTGGGGGTGACAAACTCCTGAGGTGTGGCTCGCGCTCATCATTTTTCCTTCTGGAGCAGGCGTCTACACAGATGTCTGCCTGGCCCTCTGCCCCTCCAGAATGCAGGATTTACAGGGGGAGGCCTGCCCTGCTCCTGAATGGCCTTGGTACTTTGAGGTCTATCTGCCTGTAGATGTAGGCCATGTCCTCCAGTAATGGGGATATTTTTGTCTTTGACTGATTTCATTGTTTTATTTCTCAGCTTGCTTAGAACCCAGAGAAGAAAAAGTGAGATGCTTTTTGTTGGTGCTCCCTCAGAGACCCCAAGAGTCTCTGATATGAATGAATGAATGAAGTTGGTGTAAGACAACAAGGAGTGGAAGGAATCCATGGTCCCTAAAGGGTAGAGCTGAGCTGGCTCTAGCCCATAACTATTTTGTGGGCATTTGGACCCATGTTAGCCAGATATTTTGAAATTTTCAAAGAAAGCCATTTCAAATAAAATCATTATCTTGATTTTTTTATCTGACATCTTGTTAGGTTTTGAATGAGTCCTCCCAAAAAACATGTGCTGGAAACGTCTTTCCCGATGCAACAGTGTTGAGAGATGAGGCCCAAAAGGAGGACTTGGTCACAAGGGCTCCACGTGGTGATTGGATCAATGCGCCGTAAAAGGGAATCGTAAGAGCAAGTTCACTCTCTTGCTCTCACTCATGCACTATCCTTCCTTCTGCCACGGGAGGACACAGCAAAAGGCCCTCTCCAATGCTGGCTCCATCTCAGACTTCCTACCTCCAGAGCCACAAGCCAGTACATTTCTGTTCATTATAATTCAATCAGTCCCTGGTACTCAGTTATGGCAACACAGAATGGACTCAGACACATCTCCTTACTTTTGAATGTTGATACAAAACTAAAAAAGAAACAAAACATCCTGAGAGACAAGTCTGTGTGGGACAAACGAGACTCACCTGTCGGCCAAGGCTGTCTGGAGGCTGCCAGTCTGGACACTGCCTGCATCCTTCTCTGGTCACATCATCATGCAGTTCCACTCCCACCTCCTTACAGACCTGCAGGAAAATGTGAACCCCAAATGCCTGGGCACCACCATAAATATATGCAAAGGCAAATGGCCCCATGCCTTTTCTTGGAGTCATGAAAGTGTAGACTTAGATTATCAAACGTGTACCACAACTGTGAAAATTATCAAATTCTAGGTTAATGAAACACAAAGTGACTCAAATATGTCTATTATGTAAAGCTTAAACTTAAAAACTCCCGTAGTGAGCTGGGCAACAATTGGACGTGCTGGTCTACGCTGAAACATCCATCAATTCGTTCCACAAGTATTTATTTTGGCAGTTTTTAGTTGAAACCACAGACCTGGTTGTACAACCCACTAGAACACAAGACTGGAAACTTCTCCCCGAGCTGCTGCTTCTATTGTGTTGCTGAACAAGAGCACCAGGCATGGCTGCAGTTGTCAGGGAGCTGTGAACAAATCTAATTTCATCAGCAAAATGGAAAAGCCCAATATTGCTCTTTATAGGGCAAATTCTCTCAGTGTAGTACTGAGCCACTGTCTTGTTTTCTTTTCTCTCTGCACTGATGTCTTAAGAAAACATTGAGGCTGGCATGGTGGCTCACACCTGTAATCCTAGCATTCTGTGAGGTGGATGGATTGCCTGAGCTCAGGAGTTGGACTGAGCTAGAGAGAGACCCCATCTCTACTAAAGTAGAAAACCTAGCATGTCTTGGTGGGGCAGGCCTGTAATCCCAGCAAGTTGGGAGGCTGAGGCAAGAGGATCACTTGAGTCCAAGAATTGGAACTTGCTGTGAGCTATGATTCCATGGCACACTAGCCTGGGGCAATAGGGTGAGACTGAAAAAAAAAAAGAAAAGAAAAAGAAAAGAAAATGTTGAGAAGCTAGAGGAGAATTTAAGAAAAATGGTGGTGCGCACAATTCCACCAGGACTCCATATATGGTTGTTTTTTCTGTGGCACTAACTTGAGCCTTGTTCCTTAAGACTTTTTGAATGTCCTTAACACAGCTCCCTATCTGCATATCAGTGCCCTCTGGTGCAGCCAGCCTCACACCAGGGGCTGGGACTCACACAGAAGGGGGCAGTGATGATGGCGTAGCTGTGCCTCAAGGTTGGGCAGTGATGATGGTGTAGATGTGCCTCGTGGTTGGGTAGTGATGATGGCGTAGACGTGCCTCACGGTTGGGCAGTGATGATGGCGTAGATGTGCCTCGCGGTTGGACAGTGATGATGGCATAGACTTGCCTCGCGGTTGGGTAATGATGATGGTGTAGACGTGTCTCACGTTTGGACAGTGATGATGGTATAGATGTGCCTCGCGGTTGGGTAGTGATGATTATGTAGACGTGCCTCACAGTTGGACAGTGATGATGGTGTAGATGTGCCTCACGTTTGGGTAGTGATGATGGTGTAGACGTGCCTTGCGGTTGGACAATGATGATGGCGTAGACGTGCCTCGTGGTTGGGTAGTGATGATGGCATAGATGTGCCTCACGTTTGGGTAGTGATGATGGCATAGATGTGCCTCGTGGTTGGACAGTGATTATGGTGTAGATGTGCCTCGCGGTTGGACAGTGATTATGGTGTAGATGTGCCTCGTGGTTGGGCAGTGATGATGGCGTAGACGTGCCTCATGGTTGGACAGTGCTGATGGCGTAGATGTGCCTCATGGTTGGGCAGTGATGATGGCATAGATGTGCCTCACGGTTGGATAGTGATGATGGTGTAGACGTGACTCGCGGTAGGGTAGTGATGATGGTGTAGATGTGCCTCACGGTTGGACAGTGATGATGGCGTAGACGTGCTTTACAGCTGGGTAGTGATGATGGTTCAAACACACCTCGCGGTTGGGCAGTAATGATGGTTCAAATGCGCCTCACAGTTGGGTAGTGCTGATGGTTCAAACACACCTCGTGTTGGGCAGTGATGATGGTGCAGACATGCCTCACAATTGGGCAGTGCTGATGGTGCAGACATGCCTCACAGTTGGGCAGTAATGATGGTGTAGGCATGCCTGTCCTCCAAGGTGGACACGGTTAGTCAAGTTGGTACTTGAGGGGTTCTAGTCCTGTGTTGGACTGAGTTTTTGGATGTATCTTGTGCCACTCCCCCTTTGCTCCTGGCAGATCAGCTGACTGACAGCCCCTTCTGCCTGAGGCTTTTGCACTTGCTGTTCCCCTGATGGAAGCACCTCTCTGCTGGCACTTTAGGTACTTGCCTTCCAATCTTCTTTTTTTTTTTTTTTTTACATTTTCATTTAAATGTCACCTCAATATTTGAATGTGGCCAGTCTGGATAACATAGTGAGACCCTGTCTCTACAAAAAAATTAAAAAAAAAATTAGCTAGGCATGGTGGCACTGTAGCTCCAGCTACTTGGGAGGCTGGGTCAGGAGGATCACTTGAGCCCAGGAGTTTGGAGTTACAGGGAGCTATGATTGTACCACTAGCATACAGCCTGGGTGACATGGTAGGACCCTATCTTTAAGAAAATATATAAAATAGGCCAAGCATGAAAAGGAAACTAGCTGGACATTGTGGCAGTGCCTATAGCCCCATCTACTCAGGAGGCTGAGGCAAGAGACGTGAGCCCAAGAGTTTGAGGTTGCTGTGAGCTATGATGATGCCATAGCACTCTACCCAAGACAAAACACTGCAACTTGGTCTCAAAAAAAAAAAAAAAAAAAAAGGCAAAAACAAAAAAATACAAAGCAAATATTATCTCCTGAGAGCTGTCTCCTTTCCTCACCTCAAATGGTCTGCTCTTGTATTAGTGAAGATAGGCTATCCATTGCAATAGTGAATAAACTCTCAAATCACAGTGGTGTAACACAACAAAGATTCAGTTTTTGCTCTGGTATGAGTTGAGAGGTTCCAGATCCTTCAGCATGCCCACCCCTGGGGGCATGTAGGTGGGCAAGAGGGGGCTTCCAGGAAGGAGTATTATAGGCTACATCCTATTGGCAAGAACCCAGGCATATGTCCCCAAGTTATTTGAAAGCCGGGCTAGGAAGTTAGTCTTCCTTTACATAGATTATTTCATGTAAAGTTCATAGCAAGGTAAATAGTAACATCATGCTCACATTACAGACAGAACACTGAGGCTTAGAGAGGTTAAGTGAGTCACCCAAGGTCACTCAGCTCAACCCTGAGATTAGAACTCCGAGTACCAGCCTCCAAAGCCCAATTCTAACATACCCTCTGTATTGCTTTCATGTTAAAGATAATCAGAACAGTTAACACATCAATTGTATATTTACATTCAGTGTTAGAAACTCAGAGTTTTACAAGTGAATACTTGAATGAAAATAGCTTAGAAAAGATAACTGGCTAAGGTGGCTAAGGAACAGTTTACCTAATTATTTTATTTTTATGTTTGTAGGGTCTTTCTATGTTGCCCAGGTTGGTGTTTAACTCCTGATCAGGGATCCTCCTGCCTCTGCCTCCCAAAGTGCTTGGATTACAGGCATGAACTGCTACATATGGCCTAAGGAACAGTTTAGACCAGTAGTTTTAAAATATAATCTGTAGCTTCTGAAGAATCTTGATACCTTTTCAGAGGATCCGTGAGAATAAAATTCTTTTCAGGTGGCACCTGTGGCTCAGTGAGTAGGGCTTTAGTCCCATATACTGAGGGTGGCGGGTTCAAACCCAACCCCAGCCAAATTGCAACAAAAAATAGCCAGGCATTGCAGTGGGCGCCTGTAGTCCCAGCTACTCGGGAGGCTGAGGCAACAGAATCTCCTAAACCCAAGAGCTGGAGGTTGCTGTGAACTGTGACGCCATGGCACTCTACTGAAGGAACAAAGTAAGACTCTGTCTCTTAAAAAAAATGTTCTTTTCATAGTCATACAAAGATATTATTTTCTCTTTTCATTCTCCTGTCAGGGATATACTGCACGGTTTTCCAGAGGCTCCTGACAAGTGACGATGTCTCTGCTGTGACGTGAGTGCGTAATGGAGGTATGATTATAAGTGACATGACTGCCGTGGGTTAACTCATTCACCACCAGTTCCTGGCACTCCAAAGAGGTACACATTACTATTATTTCACTTTTGTGAAATAGAAAAAAATTGATCCTTGCAGGATTTAAACTCAGACATTATGAGTCAATAGCACTAGCTCTTAACCACCATGCCAGTTTCCATTATAAAAATTGCCTGTATGGGCGGCGCCTGTGGCTCAGTGAGTAGGGCGCCGGCCCCATATGCCGAGGGTGGCGGGTTCAAACCCAGCCCCCGCCAAACTGCAACAAAAAAATAGCCGGGCGTTGTGGCGGGCGCCTGTAGTCCCAGCTGCTCGGGAAGCTGAGGCAAGAGAATCGCGTAAGCCCAAGACTTAGAGGTTGCTGTGAGCCGTGTGACGCCACGGCACTCTACCAAGGGCGGTACAGTGAGACTCTGTCTCTACAAAAAAATAAAAAATAAAATTAAAAAAAAAAATTGCCTGTAATCCTAGCACTCTGGGAGGCCAAGGCAGGTGGATTGCTTGAGCTCAGGAGTTCCAGACCAGCCTGAGCACTTAAATAACAAGTAAGCTACTTAAAGTATGAAGCTTTATTATGAAGCTACTTTAGCTTCATAGCTTACTATGAAGCTAGCTTTCATATAACGTGTTTTATACCAGTTTAATCTCTAGTATACAGCAATTAAGAGTTTCTGTTAAAAAAAATACCTTCCTTAATTTCTTTATGTTTAAAATGAGATCATAGCATACTTCTAATACTGTATTATACTACTGAATACAAGATTTAAAACAGCAATCATAGCAATATGGATTAGAATCAAGCATTTTAAAAAACTAATACAGAGAGAAACATTAATAATGAATTCAAAGAAATGTCCTCAGTTTTGTTTCTTTCCCCCCTCAACTTCATTCTTTCTCAGTGGGGAAAGTCAGGCATGGTGGCTGATGCCTGTAATCTCAGCACTTTGGGAAGCCAAGGTGGGAAGATCCTTTGAGACCAGCCTGGGCAACATAGTGAGACCCTGTCCCTAAAAAAAATTTTTTTTAAATGGCCAGGAATAGTGGCACATGCTTCTAGTCCCAGCTACTCCTTGGGAGTCTGATGCAGGAGACTAATTTCATTTGAGCTCAAGAGTTCAAGCCTGCACTGAGCTATGATAGTGCCACTGAGCTCCTGCCTTAGCAAGTTATCTTCTCTCGTACAGAGAAGAGTGAGACCCTGTCTCTTAAACAAAACCAAACAAAAAAGAATACTAGGAAAATGTATCTGGTTTGCTAATTTTCATTACAATTACAATCATTACATTACAAAAATTACAATCATTACAACATTCACTTGGGAAAAGTGTCTATTGGAGATGAGTAGTCTTATCAATTTACTTGTCTATTGGAAATGAGTAGTCTAATCAATTTACTTTTACAGGTGAAATTGCATGGTTCACAAAACTATTTTAACTGCATACCATATAAAAAGATAGCTCTTGAACGTGGCTGGTGATTTGGTATGTCATCCAATGCTGTTATTAAGGCAAATTTCAGTTTAAATAAAAACAAGTGGCTATTCTTTTCCAATCCAGTTCAAGGGCCATATGTCATAACTTGACCTTTATAACCCATGTTACCTTGACACAGAAAGTAAGCTGTATAGTCACAGTAGCCCATTTACAAAATGACAACTAAGGCTTGCCCAAGTGCGTAATAATGCTTGATTTAAAGTTTTATAACACTGGGTTTATTTAGTCTAGCTTTTTGAAAATTTAATATTCTAAATGGTAAATTTAAAAAACCTCCACTAAGCCAGAATCAACTATCCAATATGCTGTGAGTGCATAATAGCTCAGTTCCATGGAGTAAGAAATAACCAGCACAGCTGCATAGATGACTGATGTGGGTTAGCTCTTTCATCACCAGTTGCTGGCACTCTAAAGAGTTCATTGCTATTATTCCACTTTTGTAAAATAGAAGAAATTGATCCTTGCAGGATTTAAACTCAGACATTATGAGTCAACAGCATGAGCTCTTAACCACTATCCTATGCCAGTTTCCATTACAAAATTGCCTGTAATCCTAGCACTCTAGGAGGCCAAGGCAGGTGGATTGCATGAGCTCAGGAGTTCCAGACCAGCCTGAGCAATAGCAAGACCTCGTCTCTACTAATAAATAAAAATAATAAATAGAAAACTTAGCCAGGCATGTGCAGGTGCCTGTAGTCCCAGCTACTTGAGAGGCTGAGGCAAGGGGATCCCTTGAGCCCAAGAGTCTGAAGTTGCTGTGAGCTATGATACCACAGCACTCTACCCAGGGTGACAGAGTGAGATTCTGTCTCAAAAGAAAAAAAAAATTCATATGAGTATTTTTTGTTTTAGAGATAGGGTCTTGTTATGTTGCCTAGGCTGATCTCAAAGTCTTGAGTTCAAGTAATCCTCTTTACCTCAGCCTCCCAAGTAGTTAGAACTATAGGACTATGTCTCTGTATCCAGATCAAATTCATAAGAGTTTTTAAAAAGAAGTATTTTCATTAAAATTTTGTCTTTGTTTGTCTTTGCTGCTTTGGTTGCTGACTGTTGTGGGTTGGATTGCTCCCCCCACTCTCCTTACTTAAAAACGTGCTGAACTAACTGCACTGCCTGTGAATGTGACCTTATTTGCAAATGCATACGTATTTACAGATGCAACCAAGTAAAGATGAGATCATACTGGATTGGGGTGGGCCCAAGTCCAGATATTGGTGTCCTGATGAGGAGAAGGAGAATTGGAGACACAGACGCACAGGAAAACTGCCATGTGAAGACAGAAGCAGAAACTGGGTTCGTGTTACCACCGCCAAGGAATGCCTAGGCCTACCGGAAGCTGCAAGAGACAAGGACTCTTTTCTAGAACCTTTGGAGGTTGCTGACATCTTCATTTCCAACTCCTACCTTCTAGAACTAAGAGAGAATAAATTTCTGTTGTTTGGTTTTTTTTTTTTTTTTCTTAAGCCATCCAGTTGTGGACTTTTTTATGGCAGTCCTGGGAACTGACACAGTGACTTCCTGGGCTGAAGTCCCAGCTGAACCTAAGATCTCAAGATCAAGCCTTTGGTTTTTGCTGGATGGCTATGATGGCACAAAGCACATACCCCTAGAGAGATCACACATCAAATGAATGAAGGACCTGAACAAATTGAGCTCATAAGCTCATGAATCTGAGTTCTGAGACTATTTTGATGGGCTAGTTTTGGAGCGAGGTCATCAAGAATCTTAAAAACATAAAAGAATGAAACACTGCCTTACATACTTTCTGGAACAGGGTAGACTATAAAGAAAAAAGCAGGTTTTAAAATTTGATGCAATGAACTTGTAGGCCACAGGGAGCCCCTGAGAAATGAGCAGCTATAAAGATCGCGCACAGGCAAAGTGATGGCAGCAGGTTTTTGGAGAGAGTGGTGGAGTGATGGTCTGGAGATGCTCTGCCAGGCTGAGAAGCAGCCTGCAGACATCCAGCAGAACTGCACTGCTTAACCACCAGCAGGGCTGTCCACGGGTGGATGTTGGCCTATGGACAGGAGACCAGTCTAGAAATTCTGGGCTTTGCTTCAGAGGAGGAGGGAAGGGTTCAGGGAGAAACAAGAAGATTCTATTACACCTTAAGTATCTTAAGTGTTTAGATGACAGGGGACTCTGGTATGTGTTGGAAGAAGGGAGAAGACAGTGGGAACCAGTGAGGAGGCAAACCTCCTCAGGGCTGGGGAGGGGACGGGATACCTGGGGCCATGTGTGGTGGTGGTGGTGGGGACGGTTCAATCCTTTAACCTAAAATGCACAGAAAGGTGGAGCCAAAGATCACACTTGCATTTCATAAATGTTTATAGAGGTTCATGCTAGTTCAAGTCATTTGCTGATAATAAGTGTGGCGAGGGGACTGATGTCTTTCAAACACTGATGTCCACCTATTAGGATCAGGTTGTTTGGCAAATATGACGGAAGTTAGCTGTTACCAACTCATGTATGAAGAATTATTTTTGTCTGCGTGACTTCTTAAAAACAAACAAAGAAATCCTATTCGTTGAGACTCTGGTTGCATGTATCAGGCCCTCAAGCCAGCTTAAACAAGAAAGAAAAATTTATTATCAGATTACACTGGTGTCCCTTGGGACCTGAGAGCCCCAGGGCAGCCAGAAGTGCCCAGAATGAGAGAGTTGCCAGGAATGCTAGTGGCTCTGCCCTAAGCTTCTGTGGGCATCTGCTCTCTGTAGACTGGCTTCTCCATCTGTGTGGCACATTGAAGATGGCCTCACCCAGGCATAACTTTGTAACTCCTTTGTTGGAGGGACCAGTCCCCTCCCCCTGCACCCCCACACTGCAATGGAATGTATTAGGGTTGTTTCTCTTCTGCAGGGGAGGGGGAGGCAGCTCCACCAGGCTTAAGCTAAGTAAGGAGGGAATTTAACAGCTCAAATAACCAAAAATCCCAGGCCAGTTGGGTCCAGGTGGTTCAACAATGTCAAGAGGAGGCAAAACCTCCTGCTGCCCCAGGACCTGCACTGGCTGCATTCTCTGCTGGTTTCGTGCTTCACGTTTCCTTCCTTTCCCGACAGGCCGGTTCTCTGAGAGTCCCAACATGTCTCAGGATACGGGCTCCAGTTAAGCCCACCATGGGTCACATGCTCACTGCTAAATCACCCATGGCCAGGTGGAAGGACCATGCTCATTGGCCAGGCCAGGGACACGCACCTGGTTGCAGAGCGAGGGCTGAGGTTAGACCTACTGCAAACACCACGTAGTAACAACAGATGATATGCAGGGGTCCTCAAACTATGGCCCGCGGGCCACATGAGGAGGTATGATTGTAGGTGTTCCCGTTTTGTTTTTTTTTTTACTTCAAAATAAGGTATGTGCGTGTGCATAGGAATTTGTTCATAGTTTTTTTTAAAGTATAGACTGGCCCTCCACCAGTCTGAGGGACAGTGACCTGGCCCCCTGTTTAAAAAGTTTGAGGACCCCCATGAAAGTTTACTATTTGCTGGGTACAATTCATTTCAGCCTCAGGTTATCTTTTCTGTTTACAAATGTAATCATCACATTTTTCCTGTTTCATAGATGGGGAAATTGTGTCACAGGTTAATGCATTTCATCTAAGCCCTCACAGCTAATAAACTGTAGAGCTGAAAGTTGACCTAGGGTGTGGACCTCAGCAGTGGGAACTGCCGCCAGGAAAATGAGAAGTAGTAGATGGTGGGTGGCAATAACTAATAGATATTCAATAGCCACTCTGAATTCTCTGAAGCCTGGGGCTGGTTATCCAGGCTAGTCCTGGGAAAGGCAGCCAGTGGGCATCAGGATGAAGCTGTACCAAGGTTGTACCAAGGTGGGTACTTCCACTGTGACCTTGTACATGGGCTAGATCCAGAAAACAGAAGGGACAAAAGCATAAGTGTCCATCTACCATTATTCCCTGGTAAGGAGTTGTAAGGTTGGGGAAAGGCAATTTTGGTTATGCAGATAAAAGTAAAAAGCTATCAACCAAAGACCTCTGTGGGTACTTGTTTTCTCCCCAACTCTAAATTCTGCTGCCCACAGGGCTGAGTAGGTAGGTATGAGAGGCCAGTATTTGGAAGAGGCACAAGGAGTCCCCTAGGCTGGAGACGCCCAAGCATGTTCTCTTTATAGTTGTAAAGGTGGTGCCCAGTCCACCTTCTTATAAGAAAAAAAGCAGAATTTTATAAACTGTCATATTATGAATAAACTGCTGTTTAGAATTACAAATAATGCAGAGAGTAAATCAACCTTTTTGCATATACACCCCAGACAGACTTTCTGGAGAAGCAATTATCAGAATCACATTTTAATAAAAGTGCTATGTAATCTTAGGGTGATGCTGACATGGGGGTGGGAGTCATGATGAGACAGATCACTGAAAAAAGGACCTACTTTTATGAACACCTAAACATTCATACTTTAAAATGCTACTTTTTTTTTTTAACTGTTGAATCTTCATGGCTCATTCATAGCACTATTCTGTTAGCTTTTGCTAAGTTACACTGTAGCAACCCCAAATCTCAGTAGTTACTTGGTTTCTTTTTGTTTCACATTATTTCCCAGGTCAGCTGTGGCTCTGCTCCAGCTGAGAACCTGGGGTTGAAGAGTTCCCTAGTTTGGACCTACAGTTCTTGAGCAGAGGAGAAAGTGATGGCATAGCCAGGAAAGGAACCTAGTGCTCCTGCACAGAGGTGGCAAATGTCATTCCCACAGTCACAGGCCAAGCTGGAGCTTTCAGGAAGGGACACCAGGAGCAGGCCTGTAGGAGGGGGACATATAATCAACATATAATCAACCATATACCAAATTTTGAGGATTAAAAATTTATTTTCAAATATTCACAGGGGACTGCTGGCTTATTTTGATATAAACAGAGCTGTGCTTAATGTCTACTTTGCTATACAAGTTGCATGTGTTCCTAAATATTCTTCCTTGTGATTCTAATTGGTACAAATTAGAACACTGATAGGCCCAAGGGCTTCTTGTCTATTATTGTTGAGAAAAAGTAAATGACTTCTTCCTAGATAACCTATATGTAAATGTAAAGGTACTCTATATTAGTAGAGTTCTGGAGAGGTTGAGAAAGTTTCATTTTTAGGTCATGTGTATGAGATCAATAGAAAAGATGGAGTATAGGGAGCAGGAATGGTGGAAGGCCCAGAATGCCTGCCTTCTTGGATTGGGAGCCTGCGATGTAGGAAGGTTTAGTAATTACTCAAGGTCATCCCAATTCAAGTGTCCGAGGAAGAATGTATATTTCCAAGGTTTCTCTGACCCCCAAATCCATGCTTTCTTGTGCCCAACGCTGAATCTCTACAAAAAAGGGGACCAATAGATCATGCCTGTGATCTTAGTAATCCTAGCATTTTGGGAGATCCAGACAGGAGTTCAAGACTAGCCTGAAAAAAGGGCGTGGTGGTGGGGGAAGTAAAAAAAAAAAAAAATAACCCAGAGTGGCCCGTGCCTGCAGTCCAGCTACTCAGGAGGCTGAAGTGAGAGGATCACTTGAGGCCAGGAGTTTGAGGTTGCTGTGAGCTCCGTCGTGAACACCGTCGACGTATCTTATGCTACTGCACGCTAGCGGGGGAGAGAGAGCAAAACCCTGCCTCATTAAAGAAAGAGGGGGGAACAAATAGAGAAAATAAGGACAAGAAAATGAGGCCCTACAAAACGGGGAAAAAAAGCAAAGTTGAGGCCAAAGCAGAACAGAGCAGCACAGAAAGTAACAGAGAAAGGAGAAACTAAAAGAGAAAAAGGGAGTCGGAGAAACGACCAGGAAAGAAAAAAAAAAAAAAGTAAAGCCCCTCACTGGTGGTCTTCTAAGTTCTCTTAAGTCACTTTCGCAGCCGCAAGCCCCCGCCTTCCCTTGGAAGGTTAGGAACTGTTGAGAGAGGCTGGCGCGCCGCCTGCGGGTCGGGAGAGGCCGGGGAAGGAGAGGTTAAGGCCTCTCCCCGACCAGCTCCTGCCTCTCGCGGCGGCTGATCTCGGGTGGCGGGCCAGGTGTCGCGGGTTTACTCCAGTTCGTGCTAATGTGCAGCCGAGAATCACCGTGATAACAGCAGGGTGGGGTGACAGGCTTAGCGTCAGGGTCCAGGAAGGAATGCAAACCTTCCCCAAGAAGAGGATCCAGCTCCGTGCGGTCACTCTCGGTGCTCACTCCAGCTGTGCGCTCGCCACGGTGCCACGCCGTCAGCACCTGTCATGTCAAGCATGGGTGTCCCAAGGCCAGGTGTGCTGCCTGCCCCCGAGGGAGGGACACGAGGGCACCGGGGTCTGCGGGCACCGCCCGGGCAGCCGCCGGAGTTCCGAGCGCCTAGCGCCGGCCCCATCGTGCTCACTCCTTCCATTTAAAAACCAGGCCCGGGCACCACGTGCCGGCTCCCGGTTCTCGCCGTAGATGACAAGGGCTTTGTGACTTTTCCACTCGATGGCTGCCAAGCAGGCAATTACGCCGCTTCGGACCCCACTCTGATAACACGGGGACAAATGGATAACCACGCATTCTTCGGAGAGAACTTTCTCCTTCACTCGCTGACTCGCCAGGGCGTTTCTTAGTTTTAGAACGAGCGAGCCCGGGCCGCACGGCGCCCCGCCCCGGCCGCCCTCCGGCCCCGCCCCGGCGCGCCGGGAGTCCGGAAGCGCGTGTGAGCCCGCCTCCTGGCTTTCTGCCCTTTTAAGGATCCGGGTTTCCGCAGCCAGCCTGGGGCGGGGAAAGCGTGGCGCGCGTGCGACGTGGAGCCGCCTCCGGAGCCGTAAGTACTGGCGTGGCGGCGCCTCGGGCTCCAGAGTCTCCGGCACCGCTACGGAGGCGATCTGGGAGCGCCTTTGGCCTTCCGCAGGGAAACTGCCGGCACTCTCGGGGTACGGCGGGCGCCCCGCGCGGCCTTGGAGGACCTGAAGGGCCTGGTGGGTCGCCCCCCGGTCTCCCACTCCCACGCCCGGCAGGTTGCTGGAGCCCTGGGGCCCACGGGAAGGAAAGGCGCACCTGCCTACCCTTGGGCCGGGAGGGTGGGGCTCAGTTTTAGGGGTTTGGGGAGGTCTTCGAGCTGAGGACGCTGAGTCCTCCCCGGACCCTCCCGTGTCGAGGAGATGGAACACCGTCGACCGTATCTTTGTGGCCGGTATCAAAAGGCAGGATAATCAATATTAAAACCTAATCTAAGTAAAGGTTGGGTTCCTTTGTCACTACTGAACGCACCCATGGACCAAAACAAAACCGTCACAAAAGAACCCAAGCCTTTCAGCCAGCTGCTGCTTGGTCCAGGCAGGTTCCCAGCAGTTTGGAAAGCGCTACTTTCTCCAGCTGCCCCGGGGCCCTCAGCGGCCGCCGAGCTCCCGGGTGTGCAGCTCCGAATTCGCCGCGTGATAACGGTGCGGTGTGTAGGGCCTCCTACCGGAGTCCAAACGCTGTGGGCCTTTTGCCCAGACACATCTATTGGCACAAATTAAGAGCCAAATTTCACTCCCGATAAGACTCGGAGGAAGAGCCATGCAAAAGGAATTAGACAAAGGCATCCCCCACTTGTTTCTTTTCTTCTTCGTTTGAACTTGTAAAACAACCTTAAAACAATTTTCTGGCCAGAACATCACCCAGGATTCTTTTGCCCCATAGGTCTGAGCAGAGGGCTGGATGCAGGTGCCATGGCCCTGGTGCCCTATGAGGAGACCGCGGAAGTGGGGTTGCAGAAATTCCACAAGCCTTTTGCTACCTTCTCCTTTGCAAACCACACGATCCAGATCCGGCAGGACTGGAGGCAACTGGGAGTCGCAGCAGTGGTTTGGGATGCGGTAAGTAAGCCCTTTCAGGTTGTGGGTGGGGAAAAGGTCCACATTTGCTTGTAAGACTGGTGTTTATTAAAAAAAAAAAAAAAGATACAATTCTTATACTATGTACTTGACCTATTTAAACTGCACAATTCAGTGGAGGCTTTAAAAATTGGGCGGCGCCTGTGGCTCAGTCGGTAGGGCGCCGGCCCCATATGCCGAGGGTGGCGGGTTCAAACCCGGCCCCGGCCAAACTGCAACCAAAAAATAGCCGGGCGTTGTGGCGGGCGCCTGTAGTCCCAGCTGCTCGGGAGGCTGAGGCAGGAGAATCGCTTAAGCCCAGGAGTTGGAGGTTGCTGTGAGCTGTGTGAGGCCACGGCACTCTACCGAGGGCCATAAAGTGAGACTCTGTCTCTACAAAAAAAAAAAAAAAAAAAAAAAATTCAGTTCACAGAGTAGTGCAAATATCACCACCTCAATTTTAAAGCATTTTTATTGCTGCCACTCCCAAACCCCTAACCCTTACCAACACTCCCCTTGTCCCTTCTGGCAATGTGGATTGCTTTTAAAGGTGAGTGAATAAAAGCTGAGGAAAGTTAATAACTTGCCAGTCATTATCTGTAGGTAAGAGAGAAGATGGAAGAACAGCAGGAGCCCCTGACTGCTTTGTACACTCATTGAGTTATTCTTTTTAAAATACTGCCAAAGAGTATTGTAAAATGACAAAGCCCCAAATGAAGATCACGTGCTTTAAGTTTTCCATAGTTATAATCGTCGCGAAATTTATAATGGCTTTTTTATTTCTGTCCCAGCACTGTTCTGTTTGAGGATAATGACTTGTGCCCTCAGCTTCTGGCACCACACCTAGGACTCAGTGGGAGCTCAATTATGTTGAATAAATGATTGACATAAATTGTACAGTTAGGTTGTTTTAGCATTGTATTAGAGATGTTAGCAAAACACTTAGGAATAAAAATCTTAATATATTTTAACCTAGCAATACCACTTTTAAAATCCAATCCCAGGTAACTTCCTGAGAACTAGCCCCATAACAATACAGATGAATAATAATCAGGAATGGGAAGCCTCCTAAATGCTCACCAACAAGAGAAATTACCAATTAAAATACATGGCTGTGAAAAATAAAATTATAGTAAAAACTGTTAACATTTTCGGTGCTTGTAGCTCAAGCGGCTAAGGTGCCAGCCACATAGACCAGAGCTGGTGGGTTCAAATCCAGCTCGGGCCCACCAAACAACATTGATAACTATCACCAAAAAATAGCTGGGTGTTGTGGCGGGCGCCTGTAGTCCCAGCTACTCTGGAGTTTGAGGCAAGAGAATCACCTAAGCCCAAGAGCTGGAGGTTGCTGTGAGCTGTGATGCCACAGCACTCCACCGAGGGCAACAAAGTAAGACAAACTAAGACAAAGTAAAAAAAATGTTAACATTATACAATTTTTTTTTTATAGGATCATAAGCAAAAATTCACACATCAAGTATCTAAAACCTTGGCCAAAATTTACCTTCTGATGCTCAAAACATATGGTGAGGTCCCTCTCTAGGCAGTGGCCATCAGGGACGCAGCTCAGGGAACTTTAGGCACTGGGCTGCTGCTTCCCCCCCAGGTGAAGTAATGGCCTTGCTTCCCTGAGCTTGGTTAAGAAACTGGAGTTAGGGTATCCAGCCCTTGGCCCACAGGCTGCATATGGGTTATTGAGGACTTTTTTGCTTATCTGTGGTGGCAGATGTCAAGACAATTATTCAGTTATTCATGGAATAATAATTTTCTTTTGGCTCCTCAGTTTTTGTTTGTGTATTTAATGTGTGCCCTAAGACAACTCTTACTCTTCCAGCGTGCATCAGAGAAGCAGAAAGGTTGGCTACTCCTTTGGGACTTAAACAAAATCAGAGATTGTTCATGTCAGTTCTTCCAGAATAGTTTTGTAAGTTTCAAGTGTAAAAAAGTGCTGTGACAGAAACAAATTAAACATTGTAGATTCAGCAGGACCCCATGTTGTGAGGACAGGTTCCCTGACCACAGCTGTAGGACTTTGGATATGCTGCGTCTGCTTGCTCTGGGAGGTTACCTCACAGCAGCAGCTGAGTTCCCGTCTGTGTTGTTAAACTGGGAGTTGAACCTTGCAGTGGGAGAGGGGAAGGTGTACTCATGGTCTCTTCCTGCCAGACCAATGCGTTGGTTGACCTTAATCATAATCATGCTGTGTTTTGACTCAGGCCATCGTTCTTTCCACGTATCTGGAGATGGGAGGTGTGGAGCTCAGGGGCTGCTCTGCCGTGGAGCTGGGTGCTGGCACGGGGCTGGTGGGCATAGTGGCTGCCCTCCTGGGTGAGTGTGATACATCATTGGCTTACTGTTTAATGAGCAGAACTTGAGAGGTGCATTTGTTGTTTTCTTAGCACAAAACCCATTCTTGGCTTTTCCTTTACTAGGTTATTTTCTTTCCCCTGTACTTACTGTGTTATGGGCCAACTGCTGCTACTCTTAACTCCAGTAAGGCTAACAGGCTGATTCATCTCCCCTCTCATCCTGCAATTCATACGCTCATGGGAGATTGCTTTGCCCCCTTCAATTCTGTGATGCTGATAGTGAGTTGATTGATTCAAAGAGAATAATCTTATCCATGTTTGTAGGTTTTTTTTTCAATATATATTTTAAGGTGCTTTCTTTTGCATACACTGTTGGATTTAATCCTGAGAGGTAGATAGAACAGTTTCTCTATAGCTGAGGAAACTGCTGATTTTTCCCTTCTAGGAAGTGTCAGCTCCAGTACAGCTTGTACTGACAGCTTATGTTAAAAACTTGCATTAGCTAGGTGTGGTGGTGTATACCTGCAGTCTCAGCGACTTGGGAGACTGAGGCAAGAGGTTCACGTGAGCCCTGGTTGGAGTCTAGTCTGGGCAGTATAGCAAGACCCTGTCTCAAAAATAAATAAAATAAAAAATTGTATTAATAGTACACAGTTCTAAATTGATATCAAGGTTTGTCATTTTAAAATTTGTCATACAGTCATTAATTTAGGCCTAGAGTATTTTTAAGCTTCATTATTTCTATTCACTGTTGACTTATTCCACCTGACTTATATAGTTCAAGCTATTCAATGAAACAGAGAGACCAGCTTCTGAGATCCTATATATACACTATTCATCATTTCAGTTTTGGAGTTCTTGTTAAAGTGAAGATTTTGATTCAGTGGGTCTAGAGTGGGGTCTGAGAACCTCTATTTCTCTTTTTCTTTCTCAAATGTTTTTTTTTAGAGAGGGTTTCATCCTGTCACCCAGGTGGGTGTGCAGATCACTGCATAGCTCACAGCAGCTTCAAACTTTTGGACATGAGCAATTTTCCTACCCCAACCTCTAGAGCAGCAGTTCTCAACCTGTGGGTCGCGACCTCTTTGGGGGTCAAACGACCCTTTCACAGGGGTCACCTAAGACTATCCTGCATATCAGATATTTACATTACGATTCATAAAAGTAGCAAAATTACAGTTATGAAGTAGCAACGAAAATAATTTTAGGGTTGGGGGTCACCACAACATGAGGAACTGTATTAAAAGGTCGCGTCACTAGGAAAGTTGAGAACCACTGCTCTAGAGCATCTGGGACTAGAGATGTGCACCACCAGGCCTGGAAAATTTTTTAAAAAGTTTTTGTGGAGCTTTATGGGGGCAAGACATGATTGCAAGAGGGACTTTACCTAACAATTGCAATCAGTGTAACCTGGCTTATTGTACCCTCAATGAATCCCCAACAATAAAAAAAAAAAAAAGAAAAAAAAAGTTTTTATGGAGATGAGGTTTGGTTATGTTGCCTAGGCTGGTCTCAAACTCCTGACCTCAGACCATCCTCTTTCCTTAGCCTCCCAAGTGGCTGGGACTAGAAAGGTGTGAGCTGCTGTGCCTGGTGAGAACTCGTCTGACAAGTTCCCAGTGGTGATGGTTCTCAGACCACATTTTGGTGGTCAGATCTGAGATTGCAGAGCATTTTGAACTCATCACGTTGTCTGCAGGTATTCTAGGACCTGCTAAAGCCTCTCTTTTGTTCTGCTTTCCTTTTGGGAACTCTTTTTATTTTTTTATTTTTTTCAAGTCAACTTTACCAGCAGCAATAAGAACTCATTTCTTTTCCAGTAGTCCTTTTTTTAGGCGTTACTTTCCAAAATGTGATGGGGAGCATGGGCAGGGATGGTGGTTAAAAGTACAGTAGAACCTTAATGGTTGACCACCTCCCTACATTGACCACTTCCTTAAGTTGACCTAACTTGCATAGACTGGGTATCTATAACATGTTACAACATGTACTATTGCCTAGTTCCTAATGTTGACCACCAGTTTGTTGCAGTTCCTCGGGTGGTCAACTTACAGGTGTTGTGTTATAAGTATAACTCTATTGAGGTTTCCATTTGTTGACAGCCACTGCACTTAAGTTATTGATGAGGAGGCCTTTGCTGGTGTATTGCCTTTTTCTTTGTCAGGCAAGCTTTATGACTCCCCCCTGTATGTTAGGTATTATTTTTAATTTTCATTTTTCAAATTAAACTGGCATTCTGGGAGAATCTCACTTTCTGAGATTTAGAGATCTGGTATTCTAAACTAGCCCAAGTATTTTCTTTTGAAAATAACAACTTCCCTTTCTGCTGATAGAAGAGGTAACCAGAAGGGGAAGTGAGATTTCTGTAATCTTCTGAGAACAAGGTCTCAGTGTAAAACTTAATGGGCTGGTGTAGCGACTTGTTAGTATGGTAACGTGCACATGTCTAGTTACACTTGGTTTTGATACCTCTTTTAACTCTTACTGTAACCTTGGGCAAGAGGCTTAACCTGTACACTTTGCCCCATGTGCAGGATGGGGGTAATAGTAGTATTTACTCCACAGTGAGGATCAGATGCGAGTGTGTGTAGAAATCTGTTAGCTCACTGACTGACACAAAAGAAATGCCCTGTGAGTGTTGATTGCTGATTTAGAAATCCGGATCTCCAGGCTTGGGAAAGTTATGAATAAGATATTCAAGTACTGTCAGAAGTGAGGGATTAGTTAGTTGTTGCCACAAAAGATGTGGTTGGTTGTGTGAGTGGGTTAGAGAATAGCACAGTGTTGTTGTGATTGGGAGACGTGTGCTTCACTGTGCTCTTGAGTCCTTTCCTGCCCCACCCCCACAAAGGATTCAGTAGCCCACACCTTTCTTTCCCTGTGGTGTTTGGAGCACTCCCACCTGTGTCCCAGCTTTGCGACATCTGTTGTAGGCTGTCATTTCATGCAGTCTGTCTCTCCTGGAAGGCTAAGACGCTTGATGAATGGGACCATGGCTCATTCTGTGTGTCCCTGGCCTTTGTGTGGCACCTGCTGCCTGCTGGACACTCAGATAGTTCTAGAATAAGAGATAACAGCCTTTCTGAAGATCATGAAAATTAATGTTTTTGTTATAAAACTGATATAACTCTAATACAAAAAGAACCCTAAAAGCATTTTAAAGATGGAGAAAAAAATGATTCTAATTATTTATGACTCTGCAAAATAATTACAGTTATCATTTTGGTATATTTCCTTCTATTTTTTTCTCCATCTGTATTTCTAATCATAGTTGTAATTATGGTATTATGTACGCGTGTTTATATGTATATACACACACATATACAAATGATGTTCTGTTTAACATTATGTCATTAGCATTATCTCTGCCACTGTGTGATTTTCATACTCATTGTTTGTAGTCATTACAAAGTATTAGGCTGGAGAAGTTTCAGTGCTGAAACCTGATGGTATAGGAAAAGTTAATCTCTTTAAAAAAGAGTCAGGTGTGCTAGCTCATGCCTGTAATCCCAGTGACTCTGGAGGCTGAGGGGTGGGAGGATCCCTTGAATCCAGGAGTTTGAGGTTACAGTGGACTATGATTGTGCCACTGTGTTCCAGCCTGGGTGACAGAGGGAGATCCTGTCTCTCTCACTCTTTTTTTTTTTTTTTGGGGGGGAGGTAGAGTCTCCCTCCGTCTCCCTGGGTAGAGTACTATGACATCATAGCTCACAGCAACTTCAATCTCTTGGGCTCAAGCCATTCTCTTGCCTCAGCCTCCGGAGTAGCTGAGACAACAGGCACCTGCCATGACACCAAACTGTATTTTTAGTAGAGATGGGGTCTTGCTTCTGCTCAGGCTGAACTCCTGAGCTGATGCAATCCACCTGCCTTGGCCTTCCAGAGTGCTAGGATTTCAGGCGTGAGCCACTGCACCTGGCCAGAGACCCTGTCTCTTAAAAATAAATAAAAAATAAAATAGGAACAGAACCAAAACAAGTAGTGATTCTGAAGTGTGAGAAAGGGATTGTTACTTTTTTGAAAGCATTTTTGTTTTTTTGTACACTTAGTTATTTATTCCTGAATTCAGGAAGCATCTCCCGCATGCCTGGTGGATCACTGCAGCAAGGCATCCAGGGGTCTTGAGAAGCTTTACATTCTAAGTCTGATGGAGGGGAGTGGTAAAGAAAAAAGCCAAAAAAGTAGGTGGTAAGACTTTCCTGTTAAAAGAAGAATCAGCTTTGAGTGGTATTCAGAGCACAATGTGGGGGAAAAATGAAAAACCAGCTGCTAATTCCTGAGCAGTTCTTGTGTTCTGAGGGCTGTGCATTTGTGATCTCTCCTTCTCACAGTGCCCCTGCCTGGCAAGTAGACCTGCCTGGCTCAGAATTCTCTTCAAGTAGTGAAATGGGCTGGGTATGGTAGCTCATGACTGTAATCCTAGCACTTTGGGAGGCTGAGGCAGGAGGATCTCTTGAGTCCAGTAGTTTGAGACCAGACTGGGGAAGATAGCTAGACCCTGTCTATTCAAAACGTAAAAATACTAGCCAGGCTTGGTGACGCATGCCTATCATTTCGGCTACGTGGGAGGCTGAGGCAGGACTTTTGCTTGAGCCCAGGAGTTTGAGGTTATAGTGAGATATCGTGATGCAACTGCTCTCTAGAGTGGCTGACAGAATGAGACCTTGTCTTCCCCCAAAAAAAAGAACAAGAAAAAATATAGCGACATGAAGGCTTAATGAAGGGTGAGTAATTCACCCAAGGTCACAAAGCTAATGGATAATGGTTAGAATTTAATCCAGTTGTGAGTCTCAAACCCTGGTTCTTAAGTTTGAAAATCTTCCCAGCCTCTGTCCACTTGGGAACTACTACTTGTGCTTGCTTTCCATGGTCCAGCTACCTGTGGTCCGCCTCAGGCTGAAAATGGGTGAGTACAGTGCAGCAAGACATTCTGAGAGAGAGTACGTGCATTCGTACAACTTTATTATAGTATATTGTTATAATTCTGTTTTATTATAATTTTTTGTTGTTAATTGCTCACTGTGACTAATTTATAAAGTTTACCATGAGTGTATATGTGTATAGGAAAAAAAAAAGTATATATAAGGTTTAATACTCGGCATGGTTTCAGCCATTTCCTGGAGGTCTTGGAACGTATCCCCTGTAGATAGAAGGGGATTACTGTATTCACAAAAGAAAAATATCCCATCTTGAACATAGGATTTGGTAAGTTGGGCTGGGGTCAGGGAATCTGGATTTTAAGAGCTTCTCATGTGATTTGATGGCCAACCAAGCCTGGGGGTCACTGCCTTAAAATACAGTGTGCAGGAGGACAGTGTGTTTCACATTTCTGTAATTCTAGTGCAAATCTCCACTGAACTTTTGACTTGTGTTTTTAACTGAAAGCTAGGTATCTTTACCTGGCTATTTCCCAGTATCTCAACAATGCCTGTTTAAACCCAAACTCTTCTTGAATGCTTTCCAAATTTGTTCTTCCTCCTTTGTTCTGAATTGGTATCCCTGTCCATGTAGTCACTCTCACCACCTTCTTGACTTCCACTGCTAAACCACCCAGACGATGTAGTCAGTGAAATCTACCAGACAAATGATCTGTTTCTTCCCTGTAAGCTGCTCGGGAAGGAAAGATGGAAAGGAAACTGATAGGATAAATGATAGACTTAAGGTATCTTTTGCATGCTTGATCCCAGTTAAGCAAAAAACCTGAAACTCCAAACAGAACCATAGACGAAGCTATAAGGTTCAGGAATGGACATCTGGGGGATAAAACTTGAGTGAATAGTAAGGAGCGAGCTCCGTGAAAACCCAGAGAGAGCGGCTTGTTTGTGGGCAGTTTGGGTATAGATGGCAGATGGCTTGTGGAGGGTGTCTGGGGACCATTGTGGTGCCCTCCTCACGGCTTTCCTTGGTTTTCACCTTGTTCCACTGCCAGAGATTCTGTAAAAACCTAAGTCACACCATTCATACTTCCCCTCAGCAATTTCCAGTGGCTTCCAGTAACTTACTCAGTAAAAGCCAAAGTGTCTTCTAAACATGGCCTTCAGGACCTGTGGGGCCCTGAATGACCGGCCTCCCTTCCCGCGGCATCTCTGACCTCATCTGCAACTTTGTTCCTTGCTTGCTGTGTTCCAGCCACTCCAGCTTCCTTGCCTGCCCCTCTAGGCCTTTGCACTTGCTCTTTCTGCCAGGAAAGTTCTTCCCCTTGATATGTGTTTGGTTATTCCCTCACTCCCTTCAGGCCTTTACCCGAGTCACCTTTTCAGTGACTGCAGACTGATCTAAAATGTCGTATCCTCCTCCCTTCCTGATGTTTCTTGTCTTTTCCTGCTTTATTTTTTTCATTAGTAAGTGTCACTAACATACTGGACATTGTATTGCCAGTCTCTTCCCAGGATGTAAGCTGTATGAGAGTAGAGATTTTGTCCTATGACTGATGGTAGCTAGTCGTATTTGTAGAATTGATGGATGTAATGGGGGATGATCAACTGGCATTAGGATCCTATTCATACTTCTGGGATACCTAAGCGTGTTAGAAGTAGCCTCCTAAATACCTGGAACAGTCATTAGAGGAGGCCTATATCTAAGAGCTGTTGAAATGAATAACCACGGTAATATTTCAAAGGCTAGATCACTCCAGCATTGCCAGCAGAGTATTCTGTGGATTAAGAAATCCAGAGACAAAGTTCTAAGTCAAACCAGGAGAAGGCTGTCTATAATTTTTATCATCAGAAGAAATGAAAACTCTGAGTTCTGCTTATTGGGGAAGACACTGTCTAGCAAGGAATGGTCAAAGTGTAGGTACAGGCTTGTAGAATCTAACAACTTAGCCATTTTCATCAGCATCACACATTAGGACTGTAAGTGTCAAGTGGAGTCACATACGGCTTAGTGTTACACGTGAAGATAAACACTGATTGTGAGCTGCTGCTGAGGTGGTGCCACAGCAGCTGGACTGGCCTCCTGGACAGGTTATCTGTGGAGATTACAGCTGAAGGAGAATGCAGGCGAGAAATAATTTCATGAAAGAGTGAGATGTAATTTTAAATTCAGAGCTTCTGGGACCAAAACAAAACAGGATTACATTTAGGATATTGATCCCATGACATAGAGGAGGCATTTCAGACCTGGCTGTGTGTGGTTGCTTACCCTTAAGGATAACACAGTTCAGTCTTCTCTCATCCACATTGGTTCAAAAAATTCAGTCTTTTAGTCATCATCACACAAGAAACAGATTTCCAAAACTTGGCTTCATTTTCTACACTGCATGTAGAAGCTTAGCACTTAACATCATCGATCTAGCACTTCAACTTACATTACTTTAATACAATTCAGTAATTTTTAAGTTTATGATTTTTCAGTGATTATATATGTATTATATAAACATAGGTTGGCGGCTTCATAACAACATGAGGAGGGGTGGACTGGGATTTCTTAATAGCCGATTTATCTCTTAACTGATCCTTTTTAAAACTTTAGCCCCATGAAACAGCCTTTCTCTGTTTTTTGGTATCTTGTTATTTTTGTAATATTAGTCTGCTCCCAGAGTTTTCATTCTTGGGTTCCATTTTACCCTAAGGCAGCGTTTTTCAATCTATGGGTCACACGACCCTTTCACAGGGGTTGCCTAAGACCATCCTGCATATCAGATATTTACATTACGATTCATAACAGTAGCAAAATTACAGTTATGAAGTAGCAACAAAAATAATTTTATGGTTGGAGGTCACCACAACATGAGGAACTGTATTAAAGGGTTGCGGCATTAGGAAGGTTGAGAACCACTGCCCTGAGGCCTACTGATTGAAGATCCCGATGTAATGAATGAAGTGTGGGCAAGTTCTGCTTGCAGAATTCAGAAGCATCAGCTTCTGTGGCTTTCTAACTGCAGTGTAGAGGCACAACTTCAGACAGCAGGTTTGTGAAAGCGGCAAATCAAAGGTTCACTGTTCCCACAGTGCTGAAGGAGGCTGTCCTTACAGCTGTCCATGCGGGGTGACACTGCATTATCAGGTGGAATCCGTAGAGACACCCGACGTTTGACTTGATCCCCTCTCTGCATGTTAGAGTTGTACTGATGTGCACATTACTTTTTCTTTGTCCCACACTATAGGTGCTCATGTGACTATCACGGATCGAAAAGTAGCATTAGAATTTCTTAAATCAAATGTTCAAGCCAACTTACCTCCTCACATCCAAACCAAAGCTGTTATTAAGGAGCTGACTTGGGGACAAAATTTGGGGAGTTTTTCACCTGGAGAATTTGACCTGATACTTGGAGCTGATATCATATATTTAGAAGAAACATTCACAGATCTTCTTCAAACACTGGAACATCTCTGTAGCGATCACTCTGTGATCCTTTTAGCTTGCCGAATTCGCTATGAACGGGATAACAACTTCTTAGTGAAGTTGGAGAGGCAATTTACTGTGAGTAAGGTTCATTATGATCCTGAAAAGGATGTGCATATCTACAAAGCACAGAAGAGAAACCAGAGGGAGGACTTATAATTGGCTGTAACTTATGTGAATGCTGTTATTGGATGAGTCCACTAAGGACTTAAATTGGGACTGTAACCATATTTAATAAAATGGCTTATTGTATAAAAAGTCTAATTAGAGGTTCTCAGGGGACAAGTACATGTACAGTTTTAAAGCAGTGCTCTATCCTACTGCTGAAATTTAACATTAAAGAAATGTATGAAATTTTGGTTTAAGCTGTTTTTGTGTACCATGCTATTCCCTTTTGATAAAAACAATTTTCACTGATGAGAAGGGATGATAAAAATTAATAATCTTGTTTTGGTGAGGCTAAATCATGCAAATTATTTTAAGCCTATTCTGACATGTATAGTGTTTAGCTCAGTTTTCTAGTTTTCCAGATGTAAAAGATGCTTTAACATGTATTCCCTGAGCTATTGGTCCTATTGCATTCTTTTGCCCCATTTAGATTTTAAACACTTTTGGTTGTTTGAGTAGGATGAATTTTCTAAGGTCTCATAAGTCAAGGTCTTTTGTTTAATTTCAGGTTTAGGTATATAAACAAGAAAATAAGTAAAAATAAACTTTTAGTTTCCGTTGAAAAGCCCCTAAAAAATATACTGGAATAGGATATCATCAACTCAAAAGCTGTGATTTCCCCTTTGGCTTTATCCTTTCTCAGATGTTGTCATTGTTTATTTTTTTCTTAGGCTTTCCCTGCCTCTTTGTAATGTGTGGGATGACAATAAGTTTTTATTTATTTATTTTTGAGACAGAGTCTCACTTCGTCAGCCTCGGTAGAGTGCTGTGGCCTCATAGCTCACAGCAACCTCAAACTCTTGAGCTCAAGCGATTCTCTTGTCTCAGTCTCCCAAGTAGCTGGGACTATAGGCACCTGCCACAATGCCTGGCTATTTTTAGAGATGAGGTCTCGCTCTGGCCTAGGCAGATCTCGAACTGGTGAGCTCAGGCTATCCACCCGCTTTGGCTTCCCAGGGTGCTGGGTGTGAGCCACCACGTCGGGCCCTGAAAAAAGGTTTTAAATCTCCTCTTCTCCTGAGCGGGTGGCACCCCAAGTATAGGCTCCTGCTGTGTTGTGCTTGCTCATTCAGGGTCAGAATTCCCCAGTAGACCATGAGCCCAATGAGAAGGCTTCTGCCTCTTTTGCTGTTTGCTTCCCAGTATCTGGCATACAATAAACTAATAAGGAAAAAGGTACATTTAGAACATATTGACCTTTGTGTTAAATGATTGCTACATTGTCTTTGGTAGACTTTTAGAATGAAGTTACACAAATTTTTTTTTTCAGGTTAAATGGCTATTTTTATTCCTCAGTGTCATATTCAGAATATTCACATAAATATTTATTTTCAAAGCACTTTTTAAAAAACTGGAAGTGACTTAAATTAAGAGCTCTAAGGTGTATTGTTTCAAGTATGTGTTACTACTCACCCATTTATTAAGCCAAAAACACTCCAGGTAACTTTTAAGTTCATAAATAACTGAGATATACAGAAGCCTAGCCAGGATGGGACAGAATGTGCTCCAAGTTAGAAGGGGACAGCATAGTTCCTTAATGATGGCTCCCCTAGAGCACCTGTGCTCCATTATAATTAAGATTTCTTCTCAAAAATTTGAATGTGTAATCTTAGCACTCTGAGAGGCGTAGGCAGGCAGATTTCTTGAGCTCAGGAGTTTGAGACCAGACTGAGGGAGAGCAAGACCCCATCTCTACTGAAAAAAGAACAACCTACTGGGCGTTATGGCAGGTACCTGTAGTGTCAGCCATTTGGGAGGCCGAGGCAAAGAGAATCACTTGAGCCCAGGAATTTGAGGTTGCTGTGAGCTATGATGATGCCAAGGCACTCTACCCAGGGTGAACAGAGTGTGGGACTCTGTCTAAAAAAAAAAAAAATGGAATATGACATTTTAGATCCTCTGGCTGTGGCTGGTTTGGTCCCCAAATTCTTTTTTTTTTTTTGGTCCCCAAATTCTAATGATGTGTTAGAGTCAAGTGGTCGCCTAGGAGGCCAATCCAAGTAGGCCTCAGTTACCCGCATACGGCTCAGGAGGGCTGACAAACCTGCATGTTGGGAAAACTTGCTTAAAAGAGGAAATACCATTCCAGCATAAATTGTTCTTAATTTTACTGCAGAAATTGTTTTCATTCTGCAAATGGTTGAGTCCTAGAAAATAATGGCCAAGAAGATGTCCTAAAAGTGGCTTCCTCTGGGAGTTTATCCCCATCTGGCCACTTACTTTTTATCACATTTCTAATAGCTGCCACATTTCTTCAGTGGCTGCCGTAAAATCATTTAGTTGATGGTTAAATAAGGTTTGCTGTTGTAGGAATTGGATCCTTTCTTCTTCTTTCATCTTCAACTAATGCCTGTAACTTCCTCACTCTGCTTTTGGCTGTTTTGTTAAAAAGCTTCAGCTCATCTTGGGAAGTTTCTAACAGCAACATAGAGCCTGATGTGTGGCCTGTCCTGGAGTCTTGCTGTGTTGCCAGGTCTCACTGCCTAAAGCTGGGATGAAGCCTTTGCTCTCCAGAATTGCCAGTTGTCCTGAAATTTGTCTAGTGGTTCTGCCTCCTGGGTCAGGTCCTTCAGCTCTCCCTGAGCTTCTGGTGCTTGTTGCTGGCCTCTCAGAGCTGATTCTTACCCTTGAGCGCTTTCTCTGACTTTTGCTTACATGGGGTTTGTTGTCCTTTCTGACATTCCCCCTGTAGCTTTCATCTGCCCATTCTCTCATCTCTGTTTGGTTATTTTTGTAACATTATTCTCTGAATCTCTTGAATGATATGTCTGGAAACTTGGACTTCCGTGGACCTTGTAGGTGATACTCTTCTTAGAAGTGGCTCGAGTTTGTGTGTCTGTGGGCAGGCCGCTGCTTGGCACAGAGGGGGGCTGCAGGCTGTGTGCTGCCTGACCCACTCCAGTCATCTTAACCAGGCAGCACAGGAGGGCCCCAGCTGCCCATGGTTCCTGTCCACAGTCCTTGTTACCCTTGTTCAGAAGATGCTCAGCTGCAACTGTTGTGCCGCTGGCCAGGTCTCCACAAATTTTTTTTTCAACAACATAAAAGCTTAAACAATAGCTGAAACAAATTTAGACTGCAAGAATATTATAATCTCAATATGGTTATTAGAAAGAGATTTATTTTACAAACATTAAAAACCAGGCCTCCTCCATAGCAGCTTTACTTTAATAAAGATGAATTAAAAATTGTGAGCATTCTGTACCAGTTCAACACAATTCTGATAAATGCACACAAACTGGAAATAGCTAGAGCTTACTGAATCCATAAAATCCCAATACTGCACCGTGACTATGGAAAGTCTTTAAAAACAAGTAAAATAAAAAACATGGCTAGGCGCAGTGGCTCATACCTCTCATGCCAGCACTCTGGGAGGCCAAGGGGGTGGATTGTTTGAGCTCAGCAGTTTGAGACAAGCCTGAGCAGGAGGAAGACCCTGTGTCTACTAAAAATAGAAAAAATAGCTGGGCATTGTGGCAGGTTTGTAGTCCCAGCTATCAGGAGGCTGAGGCAAGAGGGTCACTTGAGCTCAATAGTTTGAGATTGCTGTGAGCTACAGTACTGTACCAAGGGTGACAAAGTGAGACTCTGTCTCAAACGAAACAAAAGGAAGCTTGGCAATATCACTGACTCTGTAATGAAAAGCCAGTTCCATTTAGGTATATTACTAGAAATAAGTATGTTAGAGTTCAGTTCCTTCAGGATCCCTGACTTCGGAGATAGGTATTAAAATGGATGGGGGCAGGGTGACGTGCCAGTAGGGAGCTTTAGTAAGATACCTGGGTGCTCCACCAGGTGAGGTAAGCCGTTACTGGGTTATATTTTACATTTTCATAAGATTAAGGATTAGGAAAGGTTGAAGGTAATTTGTCTTGTCCTAAAAATAGAAGAATAATCAAGAAAAAAAAATCAGGAACAGTTTGATTAAATAAGTGAAAATCAAGTGATTTTTCTTTGGGTTTAGAATGTTGTCTCAGGTCAGGTTTCCTGGGGAAAAAGATTCAGAGATGAAGATGAGGATGCAGAAAATTTAAATGAGAATGCTAGCTAAGATCAGTACTCTGAGGGAATCAGAAGCAGGACTGGGACAAAGGGAGACTTGAGCTGGGACGCAGTCAGGAAAGTGCTCAGCTAACTCTTTAGACCTGGGATGTTCCTGTATGGACTAGCCATTGGATGCAGGAGGCCTGACCTTGGGCTAGAGATAGTGCTTGCATCAGGACTCAGTAGCTATCAGCCACTAGCATTCCCCGAAGCTGGATGTATTCCCAGAGCTGCTTCGGGGGTAGGGGTGGGATGTGAGAAGAGAGGGAGAGTAAATACTTGGGCAGCACACTAGTGGCCACTGCAAATGTCAGCGAAGTTGGGACATTTTTTACTTATGTTAGATGTTTTAATTTATCCTATAAATGTACATTTTAAGTGTGCTTTTGTTTTGTCCTCAGAAAGATACAGAAACATTTTCTTTGAATTGTAACATAGTTTTAAGTTATCTAATAGGTATCAGTAACTTTTCCCTCAAGATCAAATACTGCTGCCAAGAGGCTATGTTCAAATAACACACATGACACCAGGTTCTTAGAACTCCACTATAAAGAATGTTACTATGTTATAAGTAACATATGTTATAACATATAAGTCACCTCTTAGGGATAGCTCACAATAGATGGCCTGGGCATCATTTTCAAATAGTTTCTAGTTGAACATTTATTCTTTTAACAAAAAGATCAAAATTCTAATTGATCAAAATACTTAACTAGACACTAGATTGAAAACAGGGCAGAACAGTAACATTGTTTAGAATGTTTTATCTTAGCACTTTATATCTCAAGTGTTAACACATGGTAAAGGACAAGTTTTAAGGGATATATTTAGGCACAGTGGCTCACACCTGGAATCCTAGCAGTTTGGAAGGATGAGGTAGCCAGTGGGTTGCTTCAGGGTAGGAATTCAAGACTATCCTGGACAACCTAGCTAGACCTCATCTGAGCTAGGGACAAAAGTCATCAGTTAGCCGAGGTCAGTGGCTTATGCCTATAATCCTAGCATTCTAGGAAGCCAAGAGGGGGTGGATTGCTTGAGCTCAGAAGTTTGAGACCAGCCTTAACAGGAGTGAGACCCCTTCTCTACTAAAAATAGAAAGACTAGCTGGATGTAGTGGCAGCCCCTGTAGTCCCAGTCACTCCCGAGGCTGAGGCAAGAGGATCCCTTGAGTCCAGGAGTTTGCGGTTGCTGTGAGCTACGATGATGCCAACCCATTCTAGCCTGGGTGACAGAGTGAGACTCTGAAAATGAAAAATAGTCATCTGACATTCAACCAAGATAGACAGAAAAAGAAATTAAAGTTAAAAAATAGCATATTCTCAATAACAAAATTGCCATGAATTTCAGCAATTAATTCACTCATAATCTTCACTTCAGCAATTAATACAATTTACTTTCTAGTTAGTTTATGGGATGCAATTCTTTTTTTCTTCTTCACCCAGGCTGGAGTGCAGTGACACAATCATAGCTCACAGAAACATATAAATCCAGGGCTTAAGAGATCCTCTCTCCTGCCTCCACCTCCTGAGTTGCTTGGATTACTGCCACTGGCCCAGCTTCTACCAATTCTTAATTTAACAAAAACCAAAAAAAAAAAACAAAAAATCTTTAAAAAATTACTATGTATAGCTGGGGGTTGTGGTGAGCAGTTACTTGGGAGGCTGAGGCAGGAGGATTGCTTGAACTCAGGAGTTTGAGGTTGCTGTGAGCTGGGCCGACACCATGACACTCCAGCCTGAAATAGATTGTCTCAAAAAAAAAAAAATCACTATATAATATACCCAATATTGTTAAGTAGTCCTATTTACCTGAATAGTTGGTAAAATAGATATGCAAGTCCTTTTAGTGTTAGAAAAATGGTCATAATCTTAGTGCTTCCTAGACTTTCTACCTAGAGAGTAGATTTTTTTTTTTGAGACATTGTCTCACTTTGTTGCTCCAGTGGAGTACCATGGCATCACAGCTCACAGCAACCTCAAGCTCTTGGGCTCAAGCCATTCTTTTGTCTCAGCCTCCCAAGTAGCTGGGACTACAGGTGCCTGCCACAACACCTGGGTATTTTTAGAGACAAGGTCTGGCTTTGGCTCAGGCTAGTCTTGAACTCTTGAGCTCAGGCAATCCACCTGCCTTGGATTACAGGCGTCAGCCACCAAGCCTGTCCAGAAGTAGCATTATCAAAGTCCTTCACAAGAATGAGGTGAGTCAGTGCAGTAAGTATGGGTGGCCGTGCTCTGGGAAATGAAGACTTGTGTTCTCACAGCACTAACATGGATAGCGTGAGCAGTCCTCAGCTGTGTTCTACTTCAAAACTGGAGGATCTACTAGCTCTTTCTGCTCCAAAACCATGTTTTGCTTTTCTGTCTATATCCAGGGGAGGGTTAAACATTTAGTAATAACAGAAAAGATGGCACACGGAGAATTTTCTTTTTTGCTGAGAATAGTTGTCTCTGAAGGAGATTAGAAGGAGAAATAGTATACTAAGTGTTACTTCTAATTTTTCTTCCTGAAAAAAAAAACAAAAAAGACTATAAAGTTTGATGTTACTATACTAACCAATATGATAATAAAAATAATTTTTTTAGCCAATTCTTAATGCTTTTAATATGAAGAGAACCATACTTCAGAAATAATTTCTACTCAATATTCTGGAGATATACTAATTTGTGTATATCTAGTTACTAACTTGTGCACATATGTAACAGTCAAAAGTTTCAGACAACATAAATGTCCACAGAAGAGGGTACTGGTTAAATTAAAAGATATATTGGTACAATGAGAACAGTTTATGAGCCACGAATTGTGGAAAAAGGGAGCTGGAGGACAAAATGTATTACATTTGCACATATATGCACAGATTGACAATAAAAGGGTATACAAGAAATTGCTATTTACTGTTCACCCTTTGGCAACGTTTAATTTTTTACAAGTATACATATTTAAAAACAACTAAGAAATAACATCAAGAAAGCAAAAAGAAAACTTACAGAAGAAAATACTGTAAGGGTCTAGTATTTAGAATATATAAAGGACTCACAACTCAACAAAAAACACAATTTAAAAAATGAGCAAAGGTAGGCTACAAGGGGTGGTCCCCACCTATAAATCCTTGACTCTGGGAGGCCGAGGTGGGTGCAAGGCAATCGCTTGAGCTCATGAGTTTGAGACAGCTTGAGCAAGACCCTGTCTCTAAAAAAATAATGGCTAAGTATTGTGGCAGGTGCTTGTAGTCCCAGCTACTCAAGGAGGCTGAGGCAAGAGGATAGCATGAGTCCAAGAGGTTGGGGTTGCTGTGAGGTATGATGTCATGGCATTCTAACCAGGGAAACAAAGTGAAACTCTGTCTCAAAAAAAAAAAAAAAGTGAGCAAAGGGACTTAACTGACATTTCTCTAAAGATATGCAAATGACCAAACACACATGAAAAAATGCACATTAGTCATTAGGGAAATACAAATCAAAACTGCAGTGGGAGGCCATGCCTGTGAAGATGGCTATAATTTTTTAAAAGGCAAAGTTAAGTGTTGTGAGGATGTGGATAAATTAGAACCTTCACAGATCAATGGTGGAATGTAAAATGATGCAGCTGCTGAGGAAGTTTCATGGTTCCTTGGAAAGTTAAACGTAGAATCACCATAAGACCCAGCAATTCCACTCCCAGGTACATAACCCAGAGAAATTTTATTCCATGGATAGCTTTTGTAATGCTTGATTCAGGACTATGAATGTGTCCAGAACCTGAACAGTGTTGCACCCTTCCCCCATGCTCGATTTCCAGTGACTTTCATTTCTCTCTGTCTACCTATTGGTTAGTTCCAATTCGTTAGAGTACACGTGGTGTTTGTTTTTCCATTCTTGAGATACTTTGCTTAGGATACCCCAAAGAATAGAAAACAGGGACTCACTTGTACACAAATGTTCTTTACAGCACTATTCACAACAGCCAAACAATGGAAGCAGCACAGATATCATCAACAGACATAAACTTGTGGTATGTATGTACAGTGGAATGCTATGCAGCTATAAAAAGGTCCGAAGTACTGACACATCGTACAACGTGAACGAACTTCAAAAGCATGCTGAGTGAAAGAAGCCAGACACAAAGGTCATATACATATTTATGTGACAGTAGGATTCCCATTTATATGAAATGCTCAGATGTAAATCCATAGAAACAGAAAGCAGAGGTGACTGCCAGGGGCTGAGGGGACAGGGAAATGGAGAGTAACTCATGGGTATAGGTTTTTATTTTGCAGTGATGAAAATGTTTTGGGACTAGATAATGTGGTCACAACATTGTGAATATATTAAATACCACTTAATTGTTCACTCTGCTATGGTTAATTTTATGTAAACTGCATCACAATTAAAAACAAGCAAAAATGGCACTCAAACTCCTGGAAATCACCATTTCTTTTCACATTAGACCTTCATTAGAATTCTCAACCCCTTTGGTCACTGCTTTCAAATGCACAGTGAGATCAAAGATAACACTGATTAAAACTGTGCTTTTCCTTAAAACACAATGGATATTGGAACTATTTACAAGACAGAAAAACCAACTGAAGGATTTGGAGGAGAAATTAATTTGTTCTGGGCCTGTGTTTTCCAGTGAGTGGAAATGACAAACTTAGAGTCTAGAATTCAGAACTAAAACTGTTTTAAATGTTACCAGAATTGTGTCCCTAGATGTGTGTCTTAGCTTCTTGAAGACAGACTTTACTTTTTTGTCACTTTGCTGCCCAGAAATGTCCTGAACAAATACTTGTCAAGTGACAGCAAAGGGATCGATAAAGATAGGCAATCTTACTGGAAGTTCAAGCACCTGAACGCAACTAACATGTAGGGTGACCAAAGATTCTGATTTGCTCAGCACAATCCTGATTTATCCTGTTGTCTCCTATATCACTCTTTCCCTCTCAAAAATGTCTGATTTTGTACGATAAATTCTTTGTAGAAAAGAAATGAAATTGATGTAATTCTTTGAATACAATGGCAGGTGTACCAGGCTTACCAAATACATTTTGGGAATTAGAAAAAAAAAGAAAGAACATACTTAGGAATAAACGTAGCTGCTTATTTCAGAAGTTCAATAGCACAGGAGAAAATGTTTTATTCTTACTAAGCAAAAATTAACCACATCTTCCTTCATTTTATAATATCACAAAATTTTAGAATTGCACGGGGACCCAAAATATTAATCTGTTCTTATTGTCTTTTCAGTGTGCATACGCATTTTATGACATTGGAGACAAAGCTGGCTGCATGTCTCCATTAGTCATCTCAACAGGACAGTAACATCTCCTAATCCTCAGATACTGTTCAATCTTACTGAAAAGAAAAAAAAAAGTTTATGCTAATAATGAATGCAGTGAAATGAAGTACTTGATGATATGTTCCTGTTACTTGAATTTTGTTGCTGTGTAACACAATTTTGTGATAAATTCTAACATAACTTTTGCTCATTTAACCTAAATTCAAGAAAGTATGGCTTCAAACTAGCAAAAAACAAGACAGAGATCCCACTCCCAAAAATGAGACTTGCAGAGTTTTTAAAAGTATGTTTATGTGACTGCACGTAAATGTTTGTGAAAAAAGGGCATTAGACAGTTGATACCACAAAGATTACAGTAAGAAAAAGCACTTTATGACAATATTTCACAAATTCACAAGGATCACTTTAATATACAAAGCAATTGCTACCATTCTGAACACAAAGCAGCTAATATGTACATAGTGTTAATAAAATGCATTGTAACTCAGTACATTTTTATTCTTTACATATAAAGCACAACAATTTAGGTTAAAAAAATTAAAACAGGGATGTTTCTAGAATGTAGGGAATTTTATTAGAAATGTATTTCCCTCATGGTAGTTATTTATTTAGTATTCAACTCCAATAGAAATATCAGAGTTAAAAATCAATACCCTGTTTTGTGCTGATAGTTTGGGGGGAAGTATTCTTTACCCCAATCCTCAAGGAAAAACCAAAAAGCCAAATATCATACTCTCTAGGAATTTCCCTGATAATTTTGTTTTTAAAAAGCTTCAAATGATACATACAGGTTAGAAATAATTCCTCTTGGGGGCGGGTTCAACTGACGTGGACAAATCAGTCAAGGACAATTTTACATGGAAAACTGCTAACTAGCACTCTTTTTTGCCACCTCTAATAAATCTACACTCAAAATAATGACAAATTATTTCCCACTTTTAATATAAATAATTTTATTACATACACAAATTGGAGTGGCACCTGGATAAAAATACATCTATAAAGCATTTACCAATTTTAAAAACATAAGAAAATAAAACCTCCCAAACACAATGATAGATCATTTCACTTGGGCAACTAACTTAAGATCATTATTTGCAGGGATTTTCTTCCTTCCCTACCAATTTTAAACTATCTTATATTTACTGTCACATCTCTGAGATACTCCTCAGACGGAAGCTTGGAAATGCCATGCTTTGATAGGCAACTATTAAATAATGCCACATAAAGTAGGTAAAATCTGAATTTCCTACTGTTTGATTCTTTTCAAAGACATTTCCTGAAGATTGTTCATTTTCCTTTTACTTGCTGGTGAGTATTATTAAAAATCATGTTATACCCAGCTGGGACCTGCATCCAGAGTACCAGAATGCAGACAGGTCAATATTTAATATTTTCTCTCTGTGCTAAACAACTCTGCCTGTTTATAGTATCAACTTCCATCACAGGCTTTGTTCTATTTTTTTTTTTAATTTTTCTTTTTTTAAAAAATAAATTTCAAGTTAAAACACCTGAAATAGAATCCCTCCATCCAAACGTTATCTGGTCCCTCTTAAAAGTTTGCCCCCTGAGGACACATACAAAGGCTTAAGCTACATTCACTAATCAGTAAGAACTTACCACAAGCAGATGAGACAGATGGAACTTCAGCACCCTGTTTGATTTATTTGAAATTCTTCCATACTGACTCAGCTGCATGATATGTTCAATCCCTCAAGGCTTAATGCCTCTCCTAGCCATTGATTCTAGGAAGTCAAGGAAACCAGTTCCTAGTACATACAGTGACTGTGTAGTCAACATTATTAAATATTAAAAGTATTCAAGATGTATGTAAGCCATCCAACATCAAGTTCTAGTTGTGCTTTGTACAGCCAAGTGAGCACATTTATCTATCTCACAACTCTCCCTACCAGACTAAGCACACTTCACTTTCTCCTTCTTATCTGAAATCAAATTCAGGCAATATTTCCTTGATGTCAACAAAGCCAATTTAAAATGAAAATAATTTAGTAAAATGATAACTACATGTGATATCCATAATTTACTTGCTTAAAAAAATCTTTTACTATTCTGGAAAAAAATAATGGGTATTTTGGCATACTATATATACTAATGTTGGGATGAGAATAAAATCTCATGTAAAACTGGAAATATATTTACTCCAATTACTTTTCATTCAATACTTACCCATGATAAAAAAAAAGAATAAAATAAGGTTTTAGCCCATCTTCACATTAACTGGGCTAGGCAAATCTAATTTTCTGGTTATTTTCTTTTACAGCTATTTTTTTAAGGCTAGCTTCGAGGTGCTAAAATATTTCAATCCATGAAAAGCTTCTAAAGTCACATGATTTGAAGACAGGAGAAAGACCAAAAAGCCAGTTGATAATTAACTGATGAGGGAATTTCATTAAGTTGCTAACACCCAAACTGGGTCATTTTTAAAAGTGCAAGTTACACCTAACATTTACAAAGAATATAATGTAAATATAATCCAAATAAATATACAACTTTTGTATTAGGTCAGTGAAAAAAAATATACCAACAGTTTTCAGGGCTATATAGGCGACAAAATAAAGCCTCTTGAAAATAACTGGAAGGCATGTGACCACTATATCTAAAGCCCATTTTAATTCAAAATCCTAAGTTTAATAATTTTAGCCTTATAAAATCCTACAAAATGAAGCAGCCTTTGATCTTCAAAATAAACAGAGACCTATTTATGCTAATAGCTGACTCTCGCAGATCACAGAATTACAAACCTATTACATATGAAAAGAAGAAATCTAGATTGAAGTCACTTCAAGTAAGTAAAAGCATCCTGGTTTAAACAAACTTGTTTGTTCCTAAGCCTTTGTATGATTCCACATGCCACCCCAAAAGGTTAAATGATAGTAGGGATTAGTCCTGAGAGACAGATAAGCTTCAGCCAGATGACGTCTGATGGGACAGGCTGCCTAACTGGTATTGTGCTTTCAGACTAGCACTGCCACTGACTACTGTCAAAACACACTTTCTGAAAAAATCCCTGCTCAAATGAAACATCAACATTCCTCCCCCAGGATGATTTTTGAAAAGTCAGTGGTTCATTATAAAAGCTATCTTTAAAATGTTCTTAACCACTGTTATAGCTGCCAGAGACAAAGCATAAAAACCAAATACTTTTAGTGGGGGAAGTTTTCAAGTGACTAGTTAACGTATTTAAAAGTATCAAGCCAAAGAAAACTAATAATAAAATAAAATTCTTGGAAGAAAATTCAAAGATAAAAAAATCAATCATGAGTGCTGAAGTAATGCAGTCATAGAAACTACCAGAAGGGGGGCAACAGAACACACAGAAATGTAAAATTTCATCTGACCTCAATATACTATAATACTCAGCATTCCTGACTTAAGAGCTCTCAGAGCTTTAGATTATATACTGTATGTATATATATTTACACATATTATACAAATGCCACCCCCCAAGATATCTAAATGAACAGAGCACCTATGACAATATATGGTTGCCAATATGGTACTTGAGTTTGAAAAAGAATGAACTTAAAATTATATCTGATGCCAGTTTTTTAATAATGAACACATTGGATCTAGCCCTTTCTAAACCACTTTGCAGTTAAACACTATCAAAGCTCAAAACTCATAAGAGTAAGATATCAAAAATAAACCCCTCCCCACTTCATTTTTATTAGAGTTAATCTGTCCTATAGATAAAAGTGCCACATGGCCCTATATTTGCAAAGTGAGCGATACCAAACTTGCTATTTTCTAGGCAAATCAGTAGCATATGTACAAATTCCTATGATGACACTTTCATTCCCTTTTGGCCAATATGAAGAGAAAAACATTACTGGTAACGTGGCCACATATGTTCTTGGCTATAGGATTTTTTTTTTTTTATTATCTCATTTTCTTAATAAAGGTTCTCAAAGTTTCATGCTTAAAAACAAACACCTCCCCCCCATTCTCATATTAAAAAAAAAAAGTCTGCATAAAAGATGCTTGATTTCCGTTTGTATAAACTGAAATCTTCAAGTCTTTCCAAGGGTCTAAACAGACTTAGTAACAGGATACATTCCTCACCTCACGGTTCAATAACTGACTTCAAACCAGTGCAATCTTCCTCCAAGATATAAAGGACCAGGTCTTGATAACTTAAAATTCATCCAGCTTAATATGAATGTGATTGCCTTGATTTATCACAGGGACTAAGAGGACCACTGACTTCCTAATAAAGCAGAAAGCTTCAACTTTTGAAAAACAGACTTTAGAGAATACAAATCTCTAAACATCAGGCAATTTTTCATTTATAAAACATGACATTCAAAATGTTCAATATAGCATTCTGACTCAATAAGCAAATAATTCCAGTTTGTGAACAGATTTGTAACTTTGCTTGGTTTCTATTAAACCAGTTTTAGAAAATGACGTATCTATGCTGGTATACAAACAATTTTTATGCTATAACTCTCCCCATTTGCTCAGCAGGACAAACATCAAACTTTATAGTCGTTTGAAAGCCTTCTTGAGAATCTGGTGAATTGTCCAAACATAAAGACTACATCACTCAATTCTTAGAATGATGCTCCTTCATAAACTGTTCATCCTTGAAAAAAGACAATGGTTTGTTACAAACAAAAATACACCATTTACAAATATTAATTAAAAATCTCTTTAAAATGGACCCAATAATTAACATGTAAGCTGCACATTTTGTAATATTATTAACCTATGATTAAATATAAAACATTAATTTTCTCAATTTCTTGACTCTTGGGAATTTCCTTACCAAATGAGAAATCATAATCTAAACATTATGCCAGTCTCCAATTTTTTTTTAAATCTACCTTAGTGGTCTTATCTTTCTTTTAAAGGACAACTTTCAGATTTATCAGACTTAGTGAATAAAGTAATAATAATTATTATGAGGAAACAATGTATGATACATACAAATATAGACTGTTATAGTCAGGAATTAAAATAGGTAGCTCCTTTATAAAATGACAAAGGCAACAGAGTGTACTGGAAAGCTAAAACATAACTACCCTTTTTAGAGAACAACAAAAAAAATGTTTTATAAGAATGATAATCCAAATATAGTACAGCTGTCATCCAAATATGTCTGTAGAAAACTGCTTTCCTTGTATACATCTAACACTATACTTTTTAGAACCTTATCTTTACAACTTCATTTAAAAAATTCACTAGAGATTCTCTGTTGAAGTTTATTAGTGTGGAAGGATTTATAATCAGTATTTTTCTACAACATGTAACATTTGATAAACAAATACATCACTTTGCTTTAACTTCTTGAAGGCTTTCCTCTTGGTGGTGTAATGTAAGTGCAAAGGGTTAACAGTAAATTAGAAATTTTTTTAAATGAGTGACAATATAAATATTTTTGAAAGCGAGGACAGAAATATTTATTTAAAAACCTTGTTTATATAACTCAAGGGGTTGGTTTACTAATCATCTTTTTACTAAGAATTTAGTACTAACTAAAATAAGCTTTGTACTTTTATGTACTTAGATTTAATTTAAAATTCAAATACCATGCTTTTTCATTTAGTTGATTACTTCTTTTAATGTATTCAAAAATGTTGAACACATACAGAAACTGAGTTAAGAAGCAACAACTGACCTAAGGAAGAGCTGTTGTTAATACAGAATGTTTTTAAGAACCAAGGACAGATTTTCAGTACTGAAGATAACGTACATAGAAAGCACCCGGAATTCATTCCTGATTTCTTCAACACCATCCTAAAATTCTTTTCTAGAGGGTATGTCTGTTAACAGTTTTACATAATTGATGATGAAAATGTGAAAACATGTCAATTTGGCAATCAACACTTCTTCATTGTACCTTACTTACTTTATGCATGCGGCCCACACATTACTTCAGCTCAAGAGGCTGGGGTAATTCTGTCCCTAAGGCAATCAAGGAGCTCAGCACAAACCTCGAAATCGTTTTTTTAAAAGATTTCCTTTTTCTTACTTCCCCCATCAATTTACAAGTAAATGAATTATTACTTCTTGAAGAGTGTGGGGGTTGAAAAGCAGAGAAGTCTCTTCATGATTCCTGGTGCTGAAAATTTCTTGAGGGGAGAAGTGGAGGCAGGTGTTGGACATTCACAGTTTAATGCAAAAGCACAAATGAATGAAATTCTGAAGTTGCTTTCAGGCAGTTTTGCGCATAGAAAAAAAGAAATGTTTAGAAAATAAAATGTTTATTTTGTCTTTCTGGTTGTGGCCAAGCCAGTTCATTTTCCATCTTAACAGGTGAAAATTTAAATCCCAAATTAATCTGATTTGTGGCAGTAAAGGTCCTTAAGTGCTTTTAGCTCCTCAATCAATGTCTTGTTTTGGTTTTCAAGTACTGCCACTCTGTTTTCTAAACATTTCACATATTCTTTCTTCTTTCTGCGACACTCTCGGGCTGCTTCCCTGCAAGCAAAAAAAAAAAGACAGGAAAAATTATGAAAACGATTTCTGTATCATTTATTTTGAGTCAGAGCACTTAATATTCTGTTTTTTTTTTGAGACAAGAGTCTCACTCGGTTCCCCTGGGTAGAGTGCCTTGGCATCATAGCAACTTCAATCTCGTGGGCTCAAGAGGTCTCTTGCCTCAGCCTCCTGAGGAGCTGGGACTATAAGGCCTGCCAAAAACTTCCAGCTAATTTTTCTATTTTTAGTAGAGATGGAGTCTCACTCTTGCTTAGTGTGGTCTGGAACTCCTGAGGTGAAGTGATCCACCTGCCTCAGCCTCCCAAAGTGCTGGGATTACAGGCATTAGCAACCACACTTGGGTTACTTTTTAAATGAGAACTATGATAGCTCAAAGCAACAAACATTATCAAAACAGATCAGACACTGGAAAAATATATAGAATGATTTGGAAATGATCTTATGTTAAATTTTCATATACCATAGAAAGTTAATTTGAAAAAACAAACATGCAGAGCATTTATAAAAACCTAACAGGACAGTCTTTTTAGCAAATGGTGGTGGGAAAACTGGATATCCACATGCCAAAGAATGAAGTTGGACCCTTACCTTATACCATATACAAAAATTAACTCAAAATGGATCAAAGACCTAAGTGTAAGACCTAAAACACTATAACCTTTAGAAGAAAACATAAAGAAAAAGCTTCCTGACACTGGATTTGGCAGTAACTTTTTAGATACATCAAAAGCACAGAAAAGTAAGATGACATAAAATTTAAAAACTTCTGCATGTTAAAGGATACAATAAACAGTGAAAAGGTAACTATGGAATGAGAGAAAAGATTTGCAAATCATGTATTTGACAAGAGAACATATAGAAATTCTGACAATTCTACAATAAAACAACACAATCAAAAGAAATTGACACAGGACTTGAGTAGGCACTTTTCCAAAGGAGATACACAATGGCCAATATGCATATAAAAAGATGCTCAACAAGACTTATCATTAGGGAAATGCAAATCAAAAGTACTAGATATCACTTAACCCAGTGATCAGATGGAACCTGGGTTCGAGACTCCTTTGGGGGTAAAATGACCCTTTCACAGGGGTTGCCTAAACACATCCTGCATATCAGATATTTACATTATGATTCATAATAGTAGCAAAATTACAGTTATGAAGTAGCAACAAAAATAATTTTATGGTTGGGGGTCACCAACATGAGGAACTGTATTAGGAAGGTTGAGAACCACTGACTTAACCACTAGGATAGCTATTACCGAAAACCACCACTATTGCCACCAGAAAATACCAATTGTTGATGAGAGTGTGAAGAAATTAAAACCCTGGTGTACTGCTGGTGGGGTTGGTGGGGAATGTAAAATGGTGCGGCTGCTATGGAAAAGAATCAGGGTTCATAAAAAAATTAAAACAGAATTTACCATATGTTCCAGCAATACCACTTCTGGCTACATATCCAAAAGAAATGAAAGCAGGGTCTCAAAGAAATATATGATCCAAAAGAAAAGAAAGTAGGGTCTCAAAGAAATATATGCACACCCACGTTCACTGCAGCATTATTCATAATAGAGAAGAGGAAGACACACAACCTAAATGCCCAGCAAGAAGAAATGGATAAACAAAATGTATTTACATACAATGGAATATACAGGGTGGCCATAAAGTTCGTGTGCAATTTAAACTAAAAATAAAACTAAATTTAAATTTAGTTTAAATTGCACAGGAACTTCAGGGCTACCCTGAAGGAAGGCAGGCCTATTGTAAGCTACAACATGGATGCACCTCAAGGGCACATGCTAAGTGAAATAAGCTAGTCTCAAAAAGACAATTTATAATCCCACTTATGAGCTATCTAAAGTAATCAAATTCATAGAAACAGGACTTAGAATGGTGGTTGCCAGGGGTAATGGGTGGGGAAGGGGGAAATTGAGAATTGTTTAATGGGTACAAGTTTCAGTTTTTTAAGTTTTGGAAATCAGTTATACCACAATGTGAATATATTTAACACACACTACTAAATTGTTTACTTAAAAATGGTTAAGATGGTAAATTTGAATTAATGCTGTTTTTTAAACCACAATTAAAAAAATATTAATAAAACTAATACATATTAAAAATAATGAAACTATTTTTCTTTAGCAAGCTAAGCCTAAACTAATAAATTTTTAAATTTATATTTAGCTTTACATGGTCAAGGGCCACATCTTATTCTTTATAACCTCAGCCAGTAGCATAGGGAGTAGAACAAGGTGGGTTCTTGTTGAATGAACGCTCTAAAAAAACAAGATTGTATGTCTTTAAAAATGAAAAATGTAGCAATTTACAATCATTCATTTATAGCAAGAGAAATGTAGTGTAGCAGTTAATGATATCTTTAGTGTTAAGATTCCTGGGTTTAAGTGGTTCTGCCTCTTACCAATTATGTAAGGCACAAGAATATTATTTCACTTTTCTGACCGTGAAAAAGACACAGTAATATCATCCATCTCAAAAGGTTTATGAACATTAAATGAATAAATATATGTAAAGCACTCAAACAGTACCTGGCATTTTGTCAATGTGTTAGCTATTATTATTCCTAGAAAATTCAAATGGTGTAGCAATACTATAACTCCCTTAATGTCTTCATTCTCATAGGGCCTATCCTCATACAGCCTGTTTCAGAAAGAATAGCACCTGGTTATAATGCAAGCTCACTTTGGAATAAAACACCCTGTATCTAATGTATTACCCGTGATAGAGAGATACAGACAATATGTAATCAATAGTATTGCTTAACCACTGGAAGAAATGGATTAAAAATGGCCCAACACTCCACCAAACAGTGAAGACAACAGGTTCTTTGGAGTCACAAGGAAAATAGTGACCTAGAAAAGATGACAGTGGGAATGATTATGAGATCAGTTTGGACATTTTATATTTGGTGAATTCTAACAATATAGACAATATGTAGGATGAATATATACTTACAAATCTAATTTTGGACAGGGCCGACTAATCTATTTAACATGCTTTCTCCTCTCCATTACCTGAAAATATGTCCTTAAGTACAGTGCTCATATGAATGGAACAGCTACATGCTAATTTCTAAAATGAAACTAATACAATCCTATAGTTATCTCCTAACTTTGTTCCACCATAATCAGTATTAGTGTGCTGTGAAATATTAAAGTATGTGATTCTCAAAAGAAAAAATATATAAAACACTAGGCTAAGAAAATCAACTTATTTCTTTAATGCAAGATCTCTTGGACCCTTTCAATATATTAATGTTAGTTGAGATTTTCTATAAAAAGTCCATGTAGTATGTCTATATTTGACTATACACAGGGTGTCCCAAAGGTCACACATAAATTCATCATATGAGACCGGGCAATTAGGTTTTAAGTTTACAAACTCATCTAGAAAAAGTTCCACGTTCCTTCTACATAGGGAAATTTTTACAAAGTGGCCAATACTTTCAGAAAATATTCTGGAAAATTTCTTAAGGAGTATTTTGTAAATAAATGTACATTTAGCTACAATTTCTCATTTTCTCTATGTGCGGTGACTTTATAGGTAACCTTGAGATACCCTATAATAAATACTTCATTGGACTATGTAAGATTAATACTTCTTTTAAGGAGAGATGTGGAGGGTGAATAAATTTCAGAAAACCCTATGTTAGCAGAATGATGCTCAAGTTAGTCATAGTTTAAAGTAAGCAAACTTGGATACAAATTTAATAAAATATGATATACTAGGAATTGAAAATTAGGGTTCAGACTTTGGTTTAGGTCCCTTCCATTCAAGGACCACCTCCTGAAGGTGTTTGAAGAAACCTATTTGAAGAAAAAAAAATCATGAACATTTCCCAACCCAAGCTACTGTTTAGCTTTATCTTAAGAAGTAATGCAAAGCCAAGAATAAATGTGGCATGTCATTCTAAACCACCTATTTTAGTTGATAGGTGGCAGGCATTATTGTATTAAAATAAACAGCACTGTTTTTCAGAGTAGAATACAAAATTCAAATGAACTTTAAACATTTAAAAGAAATTTCTAGCATGGAGGTTTCTCCAAAATTATCTAAATTTTTAAGAACAGAAGTGAATGAAATGACCTTCCCAGTGGATTGGTCCTGAGACTTGGTCTGAAGAGTAAAATGACCTCTGATTTTTTTTTTTTTCTAGTATGGCAAATAGGATTTTATGATTCTAAGCATTAGGTAAATAGATGACTTAAAAATTCTTAAACTGACCTGGGAGACATATTTTTCCAAAATAGCTCTTTCACATAAATGTGTTTCAACATCCTCCTACCACATTTACTAAACTGGTTTTTTTGCTTCTGTCTTAGTCTGTTTTGTGTTCTGATAAACAGAATACAGGCTGAGCATCCCAAATTTGAAAACCTCAAATTCTTCACATCTGGAACACTCATTGCTGTTATGAAGTTCAAAAGGAATGCTCAATTTCAGATTTGCAGTGCTCAACTGGCAGCATAATGCAAATGGTAAAAAATGTAAAATCCAAGACATTTGGTCCCAAGCCCTTTCAGATAAGAGTTACTCCACCTGTATTCACTAGGTAATTTATGCAGAAATTTATTTCTCACAGTTCTGGAGCCTAGGAAGTCCAAGGCCTAGGGGTCTGCATCTGGCAAGGGTCCTTCTGCTCCATCATCCCATGCTGGAAGGTAGAAGGGTAGGAGAGTAATTGCGTGCAGGGGAGCAAAGAAGGGAGATGAACTTATCTTGTTCATTAGGAACCCACTCCAGGGATAAGTAATCCAATCTCTATTCCCATGATAACAGCATTAGGTCATTCATGAGGGCGGAGGCCCTATGAACCCAATCACCTTTGAAAAGTACCACCTCTCAATACTGCTGCATTAGAGATTATGTTTCTAACACATGAACTTTGGGGGACACATTCAAACTACAGCAAACTCTATAGATACTCTTATTTTATTTCACTTATTCCTTCCTTCTGTGGCATCTTCAGTTCTTCCACATTAACTACTTTTTTTCTTTTGTCTACAGATTTGTACAGGTCTTTCAAATCTTCATTTATACAAATTGTATTAGTTAAAAAAATATTTGTACTGGTTCTGGCTTCTGCACGAGGATCAAGAGAATAAAAAATATTATTTGTACCCTTAAAATGAAAAAGGGGACTAACTTCAAATCCATGAATTTTTTCAGACATACCAGACAGCTATTTTTTTCACACCTATAGCAAACTGACCCACAATCTATGGAGACAGTGCCTCAGGATAGAGTGGTATTTATCCTCACCTGAGACAGAGGAAACTGGACAGTGGACAGGTGGAAATATGATGAAGCCCAGAAGGCAGGCTTGTGGGTCATGTGTATCCTCTGGGGACTGTAGAAATTGGAGGAGTCTACATGCTGTTGAGGGCTTTTTCTCCACGAACCCAATCCTGTATTCAGAAAAGACTACAAGAGTCCTAAGAAGTATACACTGTGGTTCAGACTTGAGGGAGGGGAACAGAAATAGAGTAGGAGGATCAAACAGCTCTACAGGGAGCCTATCTCTACTATAGAACAAAAGACTTAATCTGAGGAGAGAAGGCAAAACTTCTGGCCTCAGAGGCTGGTAAGCCTGCTCTGCAGCTGGAGGGAATGTGGGAGGTCCTACCTTTTTGGGGAGGGGCAAGAGAATGGTGATTGTACCCCAAAGACCCAGAAAGGTACAGTGTGTGCCTAAGACTGAGCCTGATGTAGAACAGATTCCCCCTACCCCATCCCCACAATCTCCCCCTGAAAACAAACTCCAAACAGCAGAATACTGCTGGAAGAGGGATAGGAAAGAAAAGAACTTGCAAACAGACCCTAGCGAAGGTACAGCATGAAAGGGAGATAGGAAATTCAGCCATCAAGTAGTCATAGCTCTGGAAACTTCCCATCCTAGAAACAAGCTAGCCCTCTAGCCTATCTGAAGCTTTTGGACACTGATGGTAAACAGAACAACTCACAAATAGCCCAACTCCTCTCCTAGATTACTCTCTTTCCCCCCACACTACAGTCCTCACAGAAGGAAATAATATGTCCATTTCCGGGTATAAAAACCACTCCACCTCATCGTAGCATCTACTTTTCTATGCAGCACGTCTGGTTTCCAACTGAACATTACAAAGCACATGAACAGGCAAGAGAAAACACAGCACAATCAACAGAACTGACTTAGATATGATGCAGAGGCTGAAAATATTTGATAGAAAATTTAAGATAATTGTGACCGATATGCTAAAGGCCATAAGAAAAGGTGGATATGTAAGATCAGACAGGTTATTCTGGCAGTGAGATGGAAATATAAAAAAATCAAACGGATGGATTCATGGATGTGCTCATGAATAGAATTAACACAGCTAGGGAAAGAACCAATGAATTTGAAGAGAGGACAAAAGAAATTATGCAAATTGAAACACAAAGAGAAAGTATATGTGTGGGGAGAATAGAACCAAAAGCTGTGGGACGGTATCCAACATTCTAACATATTTGTAACTAGAATTTCAGTAGAAGAAAAGAGAGAGGGCAGTTTTCTGTTTGTGTATCTGAAGAAAGTATAACTGAGAATTTTCCAAAATTAATGACAGACACTAAGTCACAGATACAAGAACACCAAATAGGATTACCTCTGGAGGGAGGAGTGATGGGAAAAACCCTAGGCATATCATATTTGAATTGCTGAGAATCAAAGGCAAAGAAAATCTTGATGTCAGGGAAAAAGGAAGCATTACATGATACACATTGCTTATCAGAAACTCAGAAAATGGGGAGCTTTAAAGATTAATATCTTTAAAGTGCTGTGAAAGAAAAAAAATGATCTGCTTGGCGCCTGTGGCTCAAGTGGCTAAGGCGCCAGACACGTACACCTGAGCTGGCGGGTTCGAATCCAGACTGGACCTGCCAAACAACAATGATGGCTGCAAAAAAAAAAAAAAAAAAAAAAAAAAAAAAGCCGGGCGTTGTGGCAGGCACCTGTAGTCCCAGCTACTTGGGAGGCGGAGGACAATTGCTTGAGCCCAGGAGTTGGAGGTTGCTGTGAGCTGTGATGCCATGGCACTCTACCCAGGGTGACAGCTTGAGGCTGTCTCAAAAAAAGGGAAAAGAAAAAGAAAAACAATGATCAGCCCAGCATTCTGTATCTGCAAAAAGTATCTCTCAAATATGATGAAATAAAAACTTTCTCAAAGCAAAACTAGAGGGAATTAATTGCTGGAAGATCTATTTTCTAAGAAATGTAAAAAAGTTTTTGAGGCAGAAATAATGACTAAAAAAAGACCTATACAAGGAAATGAAGAGCTGACGAGTAAATATATAAAAGTAAAATTTTCCACTTATTTTTTATTGTTCTAAGAGTAACTGTTTGAAGCAGAGGTAGGAAAAGTTGTTCCACAGTTTCAGATAGTAAGTACTTTAGGTTTTGTTGGCCTATAATAGCCTCTCTCTGTTCCATGTGTGTATAAACAAACAAACAAACGGGTCATGAGCTAGACTGGATCCAGGAGTCATGGTTTGCTAAGCCCTGGTCCAAGTAAGTTAAGACATAAAACTCAATAAAAAAAGCAAAACTTTTAAATACAAAGACATAGAGAAGAAAAGGACATACTATGCAAACCTAATCCAAAGGAGCCGGTTGTTTTATTATTGTTGACAAACCAGACGTCAGAAGGAATATTGTCAGGTATTTAAAAAAGGGCATTAAATAATAATAAGTCAATATTATAAAAAGATGTAATTCTAAATCTTCGTATTTTCAATGTGTATGGTATTTTTATTTTTATTTTGTTTTACTGAGACAGAATCTCATTCTATTGCTCTGGGTAGAGTGGCGTGCTGTCACAGCTCACAGCAACCTCAAACTCTTGGGCTCAAGCAGTCTTCCTGCCTGAGCCTCCGGAGTACTGAGACTATAGGTGCCTGCCATGATGCCAGGCTCATTTTTCTATTTTTAGTAGCAACAGGGCATAGCTCTTGCTCAGGCTGGTCTGGAACTCCTGAGCTCAAGCAATCTACCTGTCTAGGCCTCCCAGAGTGCCAGGATTACAGGCGTGAGCCACTATACCTGGCCTCAATGTGTATACTCTTAATAGAGCTTCTACATACATAAAATAAAAGATGAGTACTAAAAGGAGAAATGAACAAATTCATAGGTAACATCTGAATACTTCAACAGACTTTTTTCTCAGTGAAGACAGAATAAGTAGAAAATTAAAAAAAGATATAGAATACCTAAATGACATACTCAAACTATACCCACTTGACATTGATATAGTACTGGCAAATTTATGGGACTGGAAATAACACAAAGTATATTCTTGGGCCAAGGTACTCGGAGAATCCTCATTTGGAAATTAAACAAATATTAAACATTTCTAATTCTGTACATTAAAGATGAAGTCTAAAGGAAATAAAAAATAGTTTGAACTGAATGCAAATAAAAATATGACAAATTAGGCTGGGCATGGTGGTTTATACCTCTAATCCCAGCATTCTGGGAGGCCAAGATGGGAGGATCACTTGAGGTGAAAGCAGTGTTTTCAACGATTTTTTAATCACATGGCACACTTGAACCTATGGTTAAACTTCTGTGGCACACTTACATTGACTAAAAAAAAAAAAGAATAAAAAATATACCTTTTCTGATTTGTTCATTAACACAAACAAAATGCACCACCATGACCCCCCAAAAACCCGTTTATTGTAATTTGTAATAAAGATAATTAAATTTCCTTAAAAACTTATTTATTTTTTCTATTTATTATAATTTAGCATTTAATGAGATATCTGAGCTTGACTTTTTTACGATTATCTTTGCAAGGTTGAATTTGGGACAGGCCATACTCTTAAATCCTCTTCCAAGGATTCTAGCTGTAATTGATTTTTTATTTTTAATATTACTCATTGCCGAAAAGCTTGCTTCGCACAAATATGACGTTGAGAATGGAAGAAATATTTCTGTTGCTTTTTGGGTAATATTTGGAAATTCACCCTTGAGAGATAACCAAAAGGTCATAATATCTGTTGAGTATTTTAACAGCAATCCTCTGTCATTTCTTACTTGTTAATTCTTCCACTTCTGTAATATTTAAAGTTGCTGACATACATACTCTTAAAAAGAAGAGATTTTTCACCCAATCCAGAAATGTTATGTCAAGAATAGGTGCAAGAAAGTATTTTTCAAAAATTGTGTACAATAAATCTAAAGTTTATAAGATTTGTTGAGAGATGGGAACAGTTTTATTACACTGTTGAGGTGGCCTGCAAACTAATACTGTCTCTTTGGAAAGAAGTGCGGAGTATCCTCAAAGAACTCAAAATAAACCTTCCATTTGATCCCACAGTCTCATTACTAGGCATCTACCCAGAAGAAAAAAAACCCATTTTATCATAAGGATATTAGTACTAGATTGTTTATAGCAGCTCAATTTACAATTGCCAAGATGTGGAAACAACTTAAATGCCCATCAACTCAGGGATGGATTAATAATTGGTGGTATATGTACACCATGGAGTATTATTCAGCCATTAAAAAAGATGGAGACTTTACATCTTTTGTATTAACCTGGATGGAAATGAAACACATTCTTAGTAAAGTATCACAAGAATGGAAAAGCAGGTATCCAATGTACTCAATACTAATATGAAACCAGCAGATGATCTGACACATGCTCACATAAGAGAAAAACTCAATTTAATTCAAGATGGGGGAGGGAGAGGTGAGAGAGGGATAGGAATGGGTGTGCTGCCACTTAATGGGCACAATGTAAGGGTATATGGCACACCTCCTGGGTGTGGGACACAACTACAACAGGACTGTACCTAATAAATGCAAACACTGTAACTAATTGTACCCTTACATTAATTGGAAATAAAAAAAAGTTTATAAAATTCGTTCACTAAGATTTTTATCCAGTTTACACCTTTTCACTAGTTCAAACATTTCCAACTTGATTTTCTTTTTTAATCCTTTACTTTCAGAGCAGTAATTTTTCTCTGAAAGCATTAATTTTACCAGTAGATATGAGAATATTTTCATGATTTCTCTGCATACTCTTAAGAGTATGCCAACACTAAAATAAATCTGCAAGAAATGCAACCTTATTTTGCCAAACTGTCTCACAAAGTGAACTGCCTAATGTCACATTTTTTAAAAGGTTGATACTACTCTTAATTCATAAAATCTTGACAGAACTCTTTAAGACGACCATCTCACTTCCATGTGCAGTAAGAGCTGCATATGAGAAGCATCCACTGAGGAACGCAATTCTGCAAATAATCTTGATTGCAATGTCCTGCTTTTTATATAATTAATAATTTTAATAGTGTTGTCTAGGACCTTTTGTAATTTAGGCACTAATGATTTTGATGCTAGCTAGCATTTCTCTGTGTGGAAAATGGTATGTAAAAGTAATTTTTGGATTCTTTTTCTTGCACAAGTATTAACAAATCCTTTTACACATCTGGACATAGACGGGGCTCCACTGTACAAATACTTACACACGAATCCCAAGACAAGTTATTAGAATTAAATTAATTATTGATTAAACTTAAAAATACCTTGGTCCCTTTGTTGTTGTTTGGAGTGGTCAAAAAATTAAAAACTATTCTGATTTCTTCTTTATAGACAAATTTACAGATTGCTGAAAATTGGCGTTTACCCCTGATACCAACAGATTCATCAAACTGAATTGCAAACATGTTTACTTCTTTGAGGTGAGATAATACTTGGGATTCTGTATTTTCTGATAAATCCTTAACACAACAAGAAATGTATTATCTGAAAGTGGAATTTTTAAAATTCTTTTTTGTATTCTTCACCAAACATTGTTTTTATAATTGTACAGCAGGCTGGTAAAATAACAAATTCTGTTAATTGTATGTAATTTCATTTTCCTAGCTATGATTTCCAAAACTGCGTACTCACTTCTTATACTTTTATCTGGTATCACTGCATATTTGGGCTGTATTTCTGCTTGTTTAGTATTACTGAGTGCAAGTCATTTGCCAACCTCTCATCTAACATCCACTCTTAAGCAACTAGAAAATAATTAAAACCAAAATAAGCAAAAGAAAATAAAACAAAGATGAGCGTACAAAAATCAGTGAAACTAACAATTGGTTGCCTAAAACAAAAGAGAAGACATCCCTACTAATCCTATATACATTAAAAGGGTAATGAATAAATATTACAAACACCTCTTATATATGGACAATATGCTTATGAATTTGACAACTTAGAAGAATAAACCAATTTCTTAAAGACATAAATTTCCAAAACTCAATGAAGTAGTAGTCTGAACTGTCTCATATTTGTTAAAGTTAATCTATGGTTTGGGGGGGAGGGGAGAAGCTGCCAAAGACAGAAAAACTCCAGGCCCAGATGATTTTGTTGACAAATTCTACCAAACATACAAGGCATAAATAATACCAATTCTTCACAACCTATTCCAGAAAAGATAAGGGAACACTTTCAGCTCATTTGATGAGCGCAGTATTATCCTAACAACAAGCCGTGGTTGAGGACTCAAGTATTTCAATTCTGTAATGTGACAGACTGACATGGCTTCAGGAAGAAGAAATGACAGCAGTTTATTGAATGAAGGGACTCACTTCTGAGGAAACGAAGAAAAGTGACAACTGTGTACACAATTCAGAAAAATGAAACACCTCTTAATACGGGAAACATTTTTTGTACAATGCTCTAGGCTGGGTTGACATCACCTCCACATTTTTGAAAAGTCTGTCAAGGCTGGGCACAGTGGTTCATGCCTGTAATTCTAACACTCTGGGAAGCCCCGGTGGGAGGATTGCTGAGCTCCAGACCAGCCTGAGCAAGAGTAAGACCCTATCTTTAACAAAAAATGGAAAAATCAGCCAAGCATGGTGGTTCATGCCTATATTCCAGACTACTCAAGAGGCTGAGGTAAGAGGATTGCTTGAGCCAGGAGTTTGAGGTTGCTGTGAGCTAGGCTGAGGCTATAGCATCCTAGCCTGGCTGGCAGAGCAAGACTTTGTCTCAAAAACAAACAAACAAACAAACAAACAACAACAAAAAAAACAACAGAAAACGGGGTGGTGGGTGGGTGGGAGATTCTTCTCAATTTGATCTATAAACACAACATAATTCTACTCAAAATCCTAGCAAGCTTTCTGTAGACATCAAAAAGCTGATTCTAACATATATAAATACGCACAAGGAACCAGAATAGCTAAAACAATTATGTACAAGAACACAGTAGCAAGACTCATTATCAAATTCAAGACTAACTATGAAGGTATAGTAATCAAGACAGCATTCTATTGGCTAAAGAATAAACACAAAGATCAATGGAAGAAATTAGACATCCCAACAACCCAGATAAATACAGTCAATTACTGAAAAAAAGAATAAAAGCAATTCAATAAAGAAAGAATACAGTTTTAATTATGGTCTGGAATGAATGCATGTCCATATATAACAAATTAATTTTCACACATCCCTTACACCTTAAACAAAAATTTACTTGAAACAGAGTAAGTCCTAAATGGAAAACATAAAGCTTTGCCACTTCTAAAGGAAAACCTAGGAGAAAAACCTTGTGAGTTCTTGGGTTAGACAAAGAATTTTTTTCTCTTTTTAGTGGAAACACAATTATACATATTAAAGGTATAGCGATGTTTTGATACATATATACAATATACAATAATCGAATCAGGGCAATTAAGATATCTATCACCTCAAACTTTTATCATTTGTGTTTGTGAACATTTAAACTTTCCTAGTTTTCTGAAAGTAGACAATAAATTGTAGTTAACCCACATTCACCCTCCAATAGTGTCAGAACACCAGAACCCATTACACCCATTAGTGATGATTTTGTATTCTTTAACCAATCTCTCCCTATGCTCCTTTTTTCCTTCTCTTCCCAGCCTCTAATACCAAAATTTTACTTTTTTTTTTTTGAGGCAGAGTCTTAGTATGTCGCCCTCAGTAGAGTGCCATGGCCTTATAGCTCACAAGAACCTCAAACTCTTGGGCTCAAGCAATTCTCTTGCTTTAGCCTCCTGAGTAGCTGGGACTACAAGAGCCCGCTGCAACGCCAGCTATTTTTAGAGATGAGATATCACTTTGACTCAGGCTGGAATTATAGATGTCAGCCACAGGGCCTGGCTGAAAATTTAACTCTCTTCCATGAGTTTAAACTGTTTTTTTTTTTTTTTTTTTTTCAGCTTCACATAAATAAATACGTGATATTTATTTTTCTGTGCCTAACTTATTTTGCTTAACCCATGTCTTCCAAGCTCATTCATGTTGCTGTGAATGACAAAATTTCATTCTTTTTATGGCTGAATAGCATTCCAATGTGTATATGTCTATACACCACATTTCCTTTGTCCATTCATTTGTTGGTGGATATTTAGGCTGATTCCAACTATTACTATTGTGAATTGTGAATAAACATGTTGATTAAGAATAGTAAAAATGAGCATCTTTATTCCAGTCCTAACAGGAAAGGCTTTTAGCTTTTCTCTATTTAATATGCTGTAACAGAATTTATGCATTTGAATAAATACCTGGTAGTAGGATTGCTGGATCATATGGTAGTAAAAATATTTTAAAAGAAATCTAAAGTTTTCTACAATGGCTGTACTAACAGGATATAAAAAGGGCTCCCCTGTTGTCCACATCCTTGCTAACACATGCTATTGTCTTTTTTGATAATAGTCATTCTAACCAAGGGAAGATGGTATGTATATCATTGTAGTTTTGATTTGCATTTTCCTGATAGCTAGCGATTAGTATTTTTCCATGTATTTATTGGCCATTTGTCTTTAAAAAATTGTTTTTATCATTTACACCTTTTATATTTGTCTTCTTTTGAGAAATATCTACTCAGATCTTTGCCCATTTTTTTTTTGTTGTTGTTGATTTTCTTGTATATTCTGATTTTTAGTCCCTTGCAGGATAATGATTTCCAAATATTTTCTCCCATTCTGCAGGTTATATTTTCACTTTGTTGTTTAGTTTAATATAGTTCCATTTGTCTATTTTTCTTTTTGTTGCCTGTGCTTTTGAAGTCTTAGCCATAATATCTTTGCCAAGACTAATGTCCTGAAGCATTTACCCTGTTTTCTTCTAGTTGTTTTATAGTTTGGGTTATATGTTTAAGTCTTTAATCCATTTGAGTTGATTTCTGTATATGATGACAGAGATCTAGTTTCATGCTTCTTTATGTAACAGATATACAGATAACCAGTTTTCCCAACACCATTTATTGAAGAGGGGAAGAAGGTGTTCTTTCCCCAGTGTATGTTCTTGGCACTTTTGTTTGAAGATCGGTTGGCTGGAAACATGTGATGTGTCTGTTTTTAATACCAATACCATGCTGTTTTGGTTACTGTAGCTTTGCATCATATTTTGAAGTCAGGTAGTGTGATGCCTCCAGCTTTGTTCTTTTTGCTCAGTATTGTTTTGGCTATTTAGGCATTTTTTGGTTTTACATGCACCAGAGAATATTTTTTTCTATTTATGTGAAATTTCACTGTATTTTGATAGGAACTGCACTGAATCTGTAAATTGCTTTGACAGTATGCTCATTTTAGCAATATTAATTCTTCTAATTTACAAGTATGGGATGTCTACATTTGCTTACGTCCTCTTCAGTTTCTTTTATCAGTGTTTTGTAGTTTTTATTGTAGAGGTCTTTTATTTCCACGGGTAAATTTATTACAGGGTCTTTTTGTAGCTATTGTAAATGGGATTGTTCTCTTGATTTCTTTTTTAGCTAGTTCATTACTGGCATATAGAAATGCTGCTAATATTTGTAGTTGCTTTTGTGTCCTCCAACTTTACTGAATTCACTTATCTTCTAAGGATCTTTAGGGTTTGTATGCATATAAGATCACGTCATCTTCAAACTGACAATTTGACTACCTCTTTTTCCAATTTGGATACCCTTCACTTTTTTCTCTTGCCTAATGGTTCTTTTTTTTTTTCTTTTTTTTTGGCTGGGGCCGGGTTTGATCTCGCCACCTCTGGTAAATGGGGCTGGTGTCCTACTCCTTTGAGCCACAGGCACTGCCCCATTGCCTAATGGTTCTGACTAGAACTTAAAAGTACTGTTGATTAATAATAGTAAAAACGGGCATTTTTATTCCAGTTCTAACAGGAAAGGCTTTTAGCTTTTCTCTATTTAATATGATGTAAGCTGTGGGTTTCTCCTACATGGCCTATATTGTGTTATGTTCCTTCTATGCCTATCTAATTTGTTGAGAGTTTATCATGAAGGGATGTTGAATTTTATCAAATGCTTTTCCTATGTCTGCTGAGATGATCACATGGTTTTTGTTCTTCACTCTGATGATGTGATTTATCATGTTTATTGATTTCTGTATGTTGAACTATCCTTGCGTCCTTGGGATAAATACCACTTGATCTTGGTGTTTTATCTTTTTGATATGTTAGATTAGGTTTGCTTATTATTTTGTTGAGGATTCTTTTTTTTTTTTTTTTAATAACACTGAAAGCTCAGTGTTTTGTTTTTTTTTTTTTAGTTTTTGACCAGGTTTGAACCCACCACCTCTGGCATATGGGGCCAGCACCCTTACTCCTTGAGCCACAGGCACTTCCCTTGTTGAGGATTCTTAAATCTACGTTCTTCAGGGATAATGGCCTATAGTTTTCTTTTTTTGTTGTGTCTTTGTCTGGTTTTAGTTTAGAAATTCTTCCTCTTCAATTTTTTGCAGTAGTTTGGGGAGGATTGCGTTAGTTCTTCTTTGTTAAGTCTCGAGATTTTCTTTATTGACAGACTTTTATTATTGATACCCAAGTGAATTGAAAGTTTATATAAAAAGCTTTATGCTGCTATTTACTTCATGAGGTTGGGAAAAGAAAACAAAAAGCTCTATGTAAGTGTTTATACTGACTTTATTCCCCACAAACTAGAAATAACCAATGTGAATGGATGGAATGGAATACTCTGTGATAAAGCCATTCATTCATGCAATGATATCGATGTGACTAAAATGCATCTTGCTAAGTCAAAGAACCAGACCTAAAAGGCTACATATAATTCCATTTATTTGAGATTTTGGAAAAGGCAAAACTTTAAGGGTTCAGTGGTTTCCAGGGCCTGGGGGAGAGGCTGACTGCAAAGTTATATCACAAAGAAATATTTTAATATGATGTAACTGTTCTTTATGGCACTATGGTGGTAAATATATAATACTACGAATCTGTCAAAACCCATAAAAACCACCCAGCACAAAAACTGAACTTAACTGTATGCAAATTTAAAGAATAAAAAATAGGATATCAGGGAATCTCAGAATTTTATGAAGATGGTAACGAATCTAACTGTTCTAAAATCATGGTATAACTTCCTTGAAGGAAGTGGAGAAAAAAGGAGCAGAGCTAAGTAATTTTAGAAAACAGCATTTTCACTGAATACTGAAAGGCTAAAAACAGAAAAGTATTTTGTGTGTATAATAGCTTTAAGCCACTATGTAAGCCATACTGTCATTTCTGTCAGAGAAAGAAATTACCAATGAGCATATGGGGAAAGTCTAAAATGAACCCTCTGGTTATAATAGATTAGAGTCAGATACATTATCACAGTTGTGTGCATTTTTCCATCAGTTTCTATGGGAGATTGGTTGCAGAAACTACCTTGAATACCAAAATCTACAAATGTTCAAGACCCTTATACAAAATGGTGAATACAACCTATGCATTTTCCTGTATACTTAAATACATCTTTAGATTACTTGTAACCCTGAATATAAATAGTTGTTATAATGTATTGCTTTTTTTTATCTGTTTTTCATTATTGTTGTATTATTACTTACATTTTCAATCTATAGTTGATAAAATATATAGAAGCGGAATCTATGGAAACGGCCAATATATAAATACATATGCAGTACAGAAATAAGGTTGTATGCATACATGAAGACACATTTCCCAGCTCTGTCTTTGTGAGGGCCTACAAATATAAAACTCCTGTGTAAGGAACATACCTAATCTAGTGCCTAATTCTTGACTTCTAAAAATCATTTTGTAATAAAAGGAACTAGGGTTCACTGGAGAAATGGTTGATTTCAAAGCTAAGGAAAGGAAAACATAAGAGAATTTGAGCCCGAATAACCTTGTAGTGGCAGAAAGTAAGGAATGTGCTTAGAAGAGGTGGCAGGGTGGGGAGAGGCATTATCAAAGGACACAGAAGGAACCTCAGCTCCCAATGGACAAAGCGGCATCTGAACAGCATAATAAACAATGATATTGGGTTATAACCCCCATTCAGCCCACACTGATGTATATATATGTATATGTATGTATATAAATAAATAATGCAGAAAAGGACAAATTTGACAGGATGGGGAAAAATGAAAATTTCTATTAAAATATCCTGGTAATAATTAATGTAGCCAAGAGTCACTGGTCAGTCCTAAAATTAGTAGGTAAAACTTTAAAGAAAAAAAGATACTTGTATCTCCTCCAAGTATCTCCTCCAAAATACACTTACTACTTACTATAGTGGTTTTAACACATATGATCACAAGGTCTTTGATATTCTCCCTTTTAGGACTAGGTGGAATTTTATATTCCTTCCCTGAATGTAAGCAGGACTTAGTGGCTCATTTCTAAGTAAAAAAGTATACAAAGAGAAAACTGGTAGCTCTACAGTGGGGACAGCAGAACACTTTAACCAAGTGATCAAAGTTTACATCACCAGTAACTAGTTATACTGATATGTGCTCCCTGGTATGATGCTGTGAGATGGGCACACGGTACTTCTGTGGTATTCTCCCTCTAAACTCATCACCTTAATTTAATCACAAGAAAACATTGGACTGACTTGAATTAAGGGATATTCTAAAAGAGAGAATATATTGGAGGTGGCAAGTTCAAACCTGGTCCTGGCCAAAAACTGCAAAAAAAAAAAAAAAAGAAACCTGACCACTACTCTTCAAAAGTGACAAAGCTACGAAAAGAAAAGGAAAGAGAAACAAATTAGTGGAGACGAAGGAGACATGACAACTAAATGCCGTATGGTACCCGAATAGGACTACGTAAGTAGAAAAACTGGGAAAATCAGAATAAAAACCTATCATTTAGTTAATGGTATATATCAATGTATTTCTTAGTTTTGCTAAATATATTTTGGTTATGTAATATATTAAAATTAGATGAAACTGGATGAAAGATATCTGGAACTCTATCGTACTACTGTTATAATTCTTTGGTAAATCTAAAATTATTTCAAAGTATGTTAAAATCATAATTAAAAATGTATATTTATCTTTTGTACTGGGAAAAAATTGACTCTAAAATGTCAACATTTTGGATGGTGTAGTTAGTAGTGATTACATTTTTAGCTTATGTTTTCTATTTACTTATAATCAACATATTTTACTTATAATAATGATGATGAATTTTTTATAAGAATTGTAATATGCACGCTCTTTGGCAATCTGCTTTTGTCAACCAAGCACATCTTCCACATCTTCCATAAAAAGCCGTTTTCATTATTATTCTTTTTGTCCTGTCTTCATTCTTTTTTTTTTTTTTTAAGAGACAGAGTCTCACTTTATCACCCTCAGTAGAGTGCTGTAGCATCATAGCTCACAGCGACCTCCAACTCCTGAGCTTAGGTGATTCTCCTGTCTCAGCCTCACAAGTAGCTGGGACAACAGGTGCGCACCACAAAGCCCGGCTATTCTTTTGTTGCAGTAGGGCAGGGCCGGGTTCAAACCCACCACCCTTGGTATATGGGGCCAGTGCCCTACCCACTGAGCCACAGGCACCACCCCCTATCTTCATTCTTTTTTTTTTTTAACTAAATCATAGCTGTGTACATTAATGCGATCATGGGGCACCATACACTGGTTTTATAGACCATTTCACACATTTTCATCACACTGCTTAACAATGCCTTCCTGGCATTTTCTTAGTTATTGTGTTAAGACGTTTACATTCTACATTTACTAAGTTTGACATGTACCCTTGTAAGATGCACCACAGGTGTAATCCCACCAATCATCCTCCTAACGCCCATCCTGCCCACTCCCTCCCTTCCCTCTCCCCCTTCCCCATACTCTTAGGATATAACTGGGTTATAGCTTTCATATGAAAGCCATAAATTAGTTTCATAGTAAGGCTGAGTACATTGGATACTTTTTCTTCCATTCTTGAGATACTTTACTAAGAAGAATATGTTCCAGCTCCATCCATGTAAACGTGAAAGAGGTAAAGTCTCCATCTTTATTTAAGGTTGCATAATATTCCATGGAGTACATATACCACAATTTATTAATCCATTCGTGGATCGATGGGCACTTGGGCTTTTTCCATGACTTAGCAATTGTGAATTGGGGTGCAATAAACATTCTGGTGCAAATACCTTTGTTATAATGTGATTTTTGGTCTTCTGGGTATAAACCTAGTACAGGAATAATAGGATTGAATGGCACATCTATTTTTAGATCTCTAAGTGTTCTACAAACATCTTTCAACAAGGAAATGTATTAATTTGCATTCCCACCAGCAATGTAGAAGTGTTCCCTTTTCTCCACATCCACGCCAACATCTCTGGTCTTGGGATTCTGTGATACGGGCTAATCTTACTAGAGTTAGATGATATCTCAAAGTAGTTTTGATTTGCATTTCTCTGATTTTGTCATATGTCTGTAGGCCGTGAGCCTGTCTTCTTCAGAGAAGTTTCTCTTCAAGTCCCTTGCCCAGCCTGATCACTTGTTCCTTTCTTCCTTATATGTTTGAGTTCTCTGTGGATTCTGGTTATTAAACCTTTGTCGGAGACATAACCTGCAAATACCTTCTCCCATTATGAGGGCTGTTTGCTTGCTTGCTTTACTTAACTGTGTTTTTGGCTGTGCAGAAGCTTTTTAGTTTGATCAGGTCCCAGTAGTGTATTTTTGAAGCTGCTTCAATTGCCCAGGGGGTTCTCCTCATAAAATACTCGCCCAGACCGATTTCTTCAAGGGTTTTCCCTGCACTCTCTTCTAGTAATTTTATACTTTCATGTCTTAAGTTTAAATCTTTAATCCAGTGAGAGTCTATCTTAGTTAATGGTGAAAGGTGTGGGTCCAGTTTCAGTCTTTTACAGGTCGCCAGCGAGTTCACCCAACTCCATTTGTTAAATAAGGAATCTTTTCCCCACTGAATGTTTTTAATTGGCTTGTCAAAGATCAAATAACGGTAAGTAGCTGGGTTCATCTCTTGGTTCTCTATTCTGTTCCAGACATCTACCTCTCTGTTTTTGTGCCAGTACCATGCTGTTTTGATCACTATTGATTTATAGTATAGTCTGAGGTCTGGCAGTGTGATTCCTCCTGCTTCGTTTTTATTTCTGAGTAATGTCTTGGCTATTCGAGGTTTTTTCTGATTCCATATAAAACAAAGTATTGTTTTTTTCAAGATCTTTAAGTATAACAGTGGAGCTTTAATAGGGATTGCATTAAAATTGTATATTGCTTTGGGTAATATGGACATTTTAACAATGTTGATTCTTCCCAGCCATGAGCATGGTATGTTTATCCATTTGTTAACATTTTCAGCTATTTCTTTTCTTAATGTTTCATAGTTCTCTTTATTGGAGATCTTTCACGTCCTTTGTTAGATAAACTCCCAAATATTTCATCTTCTTTGGCACTACTGTGAATGGAATAGAGTTCTTAACTGTTTTTTTCAGCTTGACTATTGTTGATATATAGAAAGGGTACTGATTTATGAATGTTGATTTTGTAACCTGAGATGCTGGTGTATTCCTTGATCACTTCTAAGAGTTTTGTAGTAGAATCCCTGGTGTTTTCCAGATATACAATCATATCATCTGCGAAGAGCGAAAGATTGATCTCTTCTGACCCTACATGGATACCCTTGATCGCCGTTTCTTCCCTAATTGTGATGGCTAAAACTTCCATTACAATGTTAAAGAGCAGTGGAGGTAATGGGCAGCCTTGTCTGGTTCCTGATCTCAGTGGAAATGATTTCAATTTAACTCCATTGAATACAATATTGGCTGTGGGTTTGCTGTATATAGCCTCCATCAGTTTAAGAAATCTCCCTTCTATACCAATTTTCTCAAGTGTTCTGATCATGAAGGGATGCTGTATATTATCAAAAGCTTTTTGTGCATCAACTGAGAGAATCATATGGTCTTTGGTTTTTAATTTGTTTATGTGAATTATACTTATAGATTTACGTATATTAAACCAGCCCTGAGACCCTGGGATAAAACCGACTTGGTCATGATGTATAATTTGTTTGATGTGTTGCTGGATGTTGTTTGTTAGGATCTTGTTGAATATTTTTGCATCTATATTCATTAGTGATATTGGTCGATGATTTTCTTTTCTTGTTGGGTCTATTCCTGGTTTGGGGATCAGGGTGATGTTTGCTTCACAGAACGTGTTGGGTAGTCTTCCTTCTTTTTCTATATTTTGAAACAGGTTGAGTAACATAGGTACTAGTTCTTCTTTAAAGGTTTGGTAGAATTCTGACTTGAAGCCATCTGGTCCCGGGCTTTTCTTTTTAGGGAGATTTTGTATGGTTGATGCTATTTCAGAACTTGATATTGGCCTGTTCAACATTTCCACTTCATTCTGGCTAAGTCCTGGAAGGTGATGTGCTTCCAAGTATTGGTCAATTTCCTTCAGATTTTCATATTTCTGAGAATAAATTTTCTTGTAATATTCATTAAGGATTTTTTGAATTTCTGAGGAGTGTTGTTATTTCTGATTGATGAAATTAGAGATTTTACTCTTTTCTTCCTGGTTAGGTTAGCCAAAGGTTTATCTATTTTATTGACCTTTTCAAAAAACCAACTTTTTGATTTATTGATCTGTTGTATAATTCTTTTGTTTTCAATTTCATTTAATTCTGCTCTAATTTTGGTTATTTCTTTTCTTCTGCTGGGTTTGGGGTTGGAATGTTCTTCCTTCTCCAGTTGCTTGAGATGTCCCATTAAGTTATTAACTTCCTCTCTTTTCGTTCTCTTGAGGAAGGCTTACAGTGCTATAAATTTCCCTCTTAGGACTCCCTTTGCGGTATCCCAGAGGTTCTGATAATTAATTTCTTCATTGTCGTTTTGTTCCAAAAATTTGGCATTTTCCTTCTTAATCTCATCTCTGACCCAGCTATCATTCAGCATGAGGTTATTTAACTTCCATGTTTTTGTATGAGTATGCAGATTCCTGTTGTTACTGAGTTCAACTTTTATTCCATGGTGGTCCGAGAAGATGCAAGGAATAATTTCTATTCCTTTAAATTTACTGAGGTTAGACTTGTGACCTAAGATGTGATCGATTTTGGAGTATGTTCCAAGGGCTGATGAGAAGTATGTGTATTCAGTTTTGTTGGGATGAAATGTTCTGTAGATGTCTGCTAAATCCAAATGTTGGATGGTTAGGTTTAAATCTAAAATTTCCTTGCTCAGGTTCTTATTGGAGGATTGATCCAACACTGCCAGAGGAGTGTTGAAATCTCCGACGATTATGGAGGTGGAAGAAATCAAGTTGCTCATGTCTGTTAGAGTTTTTCTTATAAACTGAGGTGCATTCTGGTTGGGTGCACAAATATTAATAATTGAAATCTCATCATATTATTACCCTTAAGAAATATGAAGTGACCATTCTTATCCTTCTATACTTTTGTTGGTTTAAAACCTATTGTGTCTGCAAATAGAACTGCAACACCTGCTTTTTTCTGATTACCATTTGCCTGAAATATGGACGACCATCCTTTCATTCTGAGTCTATATTTGTCCTTTAAGGTAAGATGTGACTCTTGTATGCAGCAAATATCTGGCCTGAGTTTTTGTATCCAGTCAGCTAACCTGTGCCTCTTTAGAGGACAGTTTAAGCCATTCACATTAATGGAGAATACTGATAAGTCTGGTAGAATTTTGGGTATCGAGTTTTTTGAAAGGACATTTTTAATCCTTTTGCCACTGTGGAAGTTGAAGTTTGATCAAAAGTTTCTGAGTGACTTTACTTCTGGGGTAGAGGATTGGGCTTATGGAGGATAGGTCTGAGAATATCCTGAAAAGCTGGTTTGGTTATGGCAAATTTCTTCAACATGTGAATGTTACTATTTAATTTCTCCATCATAAATGAAACTCAGTTTAGCTGGATACAGGATCTAGGGTTGAAAGTTATTTTGCTTTTGGAGATTAAAAGTCGATGACCACCCTCTTCTGGCTTGAAAAGTTTTAGCAGACAGATCTGCAGTCATTCTAATATTCTTCCCTTTGTAGGTTATGGATTTCTTACGTCTGCCTGCTTTCAGAATTTTCTCCTTCATATTAACTTTAGTGAAGTTAAGTATGATATGCCTGGGGGATGTCTTATTGAGATTGAGTCATGCTGGGGTTCTGAAACTGTCTGCTATCTGAATTTCAGAATCTCTTGGCATGTCTGGAAAATTCTCTTTCATAATTTCATGGAGAAGGGCCTCTATGCCTTGCGAGGCCATTTCATCACTTTCAGGGATTCCAATGAGGTGGATATTAGCCTTCTTCGAATTATCCCAGAGCTCTCTGAAAGAATTATCCGTTTTTGCTCTCCATTTGTCTTCCTCTTTGAGAGTTTGGGACCATTCAACAGCTTTGTCTTCAATGTCATAAATCCATTCTTCTGCTTGCTCCACTCTGTAACTGAGGGATTCTATTGTATTTTTCAGATCTTTGAGGGCTGCAAATTCTTGCTTCCGTGCGTCAAAATCTTTGGTGGTTTTCTCTTTAAATTCGTTAAATTCTTGAGACAACTTTTCAATTTCTCCTCAAATTTCTAATTCCGACTTTTGAATTGCTCCTCAAATTTCTAATTCTAAATTTTCCTCCATTCTATTAATCTTGTTTGCAATCCAAATCCTGAATTCGGTTTCTGACATCTCGGCAAGCTGTTTATGAATGAAATCTTCAGTTACATCTGACATATCTTTCCTTGGGGGGGTTGATCTATTCTAGCTATTCATGTTACCAGAGTTTTTCCACTGATTCTGGCCCATAATTATTTTACACCATTTGACTTTTTCCCTAGAGCTTTGTCAAGGACCCGTACAGTGCTATAGCCTGAGAAACTGGGGACCTGTTTGGTGTGGTGGGGTAAGTGGTTCTGTCTTGTTTTCAGCTGGTCTCTGTCCGACCCTAGTGAAACAGTTATTCTGGGTTGAAGTCTCAGCTGGGGAGAAATACCAGCAATTAAGTCACCCTGCCCCGCACAGGTAACAGTTGGAAAAGGAAAATCAAACCTTCCTACAACCACACACCCAGGGCACCACTTGCATAGTCCTCGGGTGACTGGCTCAGTTCAAAAGGTCCAAATCAATTGTCTCAGTCAGCACCTGTCTCAGGTGGGAAGAGTTTAAAAGGTCTCTGGCAACTGGATCGCAGGGGTCTGGTGACAACTCAGATATGACTTGCTCCGGTGCTCTGTGAAGTGAAGAGGACCCACCCAGCAAATAGATTAGTCTGGGAAGTCTGCAAGGTTCCCCACCTTGCATCTCTGTCACACCCAGTCACTGACAGCCCCACAGGGCTATGACCCAGTTGCCTCTAGTGAACAGATGTTTGCACCTGCCTGAATCACAAGGAAATCTCTATCTGTTCAGCCAGGCCGCTGCACTCTGCCTCTATCCAGCAGGGGGAGTTGAGGCCTGACAACCTCGGAGGTTGCTGGAGGCTGGGGAGTGTTCACTCAGTTCCAGTCCCACTGCTGATTGATGTTACTGACCGAACAGAACAACTTTGTGGAATTTGTTTCTGTCCCGGCTAAATTCCCGGGACCTACGTTTCCGTCCCAGATCTGTTCCGTGGTGGTTGCCACCTGAGAAGATGCCCGGCCTCCTCTGATTGCCCAGAGACAGGGGCTGTGGCTTTGGAATATCTGGGGGTGAGCCCTATTGTTGCCAAACACAGCTGCTGCTCTGTGTCTTGGGCCACCGCCGCTATGGCACGGTTCCCTCTCAGCTGACTGTTCCCTCCTCACTCCCCTGCTGCAGAATCAGCACTAAACCAGCTGCAGTCCAGGCCCTTTTGTTTGTATCCTTGGGGTCGCAGCTTGCCTCAGCAGGGTTGGTGTGCGTTCTTTAACCTTCTCTCTTGGTGTAGCTCTAATCCACCTGGTTACTTGCTAAATTTCTGTCCTTTAACTGTCCTTCCCCTGTCTTCATTCTTAATGGCTGGTTGTGTAGAGTAGAATGGCTGCATTTTAAGTTACCATGAATACAATTTAATTTAGGACCTTGCCTGTTTACATCCCTCAACTCAGTTTTTGCTTTGCTATTTATCTTTTTCTTAGGTGAACAGAGGTTTTGTATTTTTCTATGATCCAATCTATTTAACTTTTGCCTTTATTCTGCCTTTAGGAAATCTGCTATTGAAATCCTCCTACACTCTATTCAATGGTGGTATCATTAAAATTTTTTTATTTAAGTTAAAAATAAACAAATAAAATTCCCCTACACTCTAAAGTTATATAAAAGCAAGGGAAGCAAAGTTGTTATTACTTCCATAATTTTCCACTATCCCCTCCCTGTGGGAAGAGCTCACATTTCCACACTACTGACTTTAGGCTTGTCCTTAGCTGTGCTGTGCCCAATGGGACACAGGGAAACATGATGTTCACCACAATCAAGCAGATGCTTTAAAAAGCACTCCCTTTTTCTCACTGTCACAAGAATGGCATAGTCTAAAGAGGTGCTGCTTTAGGCAGGAATCCTAGAATCAGACAAGTATATGAGGAACAGCTACATGAATAAGCCACAGCAACTGACTTACAGCTGCCAAAATATTAAGTAAGAGAGAAATAATGTTCTAAGACACTGAGATTTCGTGATTGTTACTGCAGCAACATAAACTAACCACCATCTATATTTTTAGAATGTTTATCACTTCATTTTGGAATAAATGGCAAACTGGACATTGGTGAATTTTTCAATTATGTTTTCCCATTAAAGTTCAGTTCAAGACAGATTTTGTTTGATGTGCATAAGGGACATTCACTCTACAGAGTATGTTTTAGGAGGAGAGTGTTCTTTAACTTTTCCTCTGAAATAGCCTCAGTGGCTGAGGAAAACTGAATATGGGCGTTCTGTGGGCACAGCTCTAAACCACCACCGCTGGTATAAATTTCATATTTGACTTTAAAAACAATGTTTATTTTCCCCAAATCTTTGAATAAAATGAAGATTCAAAGAAAGATTCCATGTTTATTTCCTGGTGATGCTAGGTATTGCCAGCTTGCTGCTCTAGTTTGAGAGGCCCAGCAGAAGATGGTTGTGTACTGCAATCAGTGAAGTAGCATGTTCACAGGCTTTGTTGCCAGACACAGGTTCACATTTCAGTTCTACCAATTTCTTAAAAGGAGTGACCTTTGACAAGTTATTTAACTTTTACATTTACCTTCTCCTCCTCTATAAAGGGGGGACATAAGCTAAACTTCTACTTCACTGTAGGAAAATTAATAAAACAATACATATAAAGAACCTAGGTATACTGCCTAGTATATAGTAGAACTTAATAAATAGTAACTTAGGGGAAAAGTCAAAGCCAGAATATACAGAATTAGGAGGTATCAGCATGCAAATGATGCCTGAAATATGACGGTATGGATGACGGTTCCAAGGAAAATTTTGAAAAGTAGTTAAAAACCAGGTAAGTCAAGAAGAGTTTAGGGTAATGAGCAGTCAAAAGTGTTGAATACTCCACAAAGGTAAAATTAAATGAAAAGCAAATACTAGACTTGCAAAGTGGGAAGGAATGTGTATCTTTTTATAAACAAAGGAGTGGCATGGTAGTCACAGAAACCAGACTATGGTGAATGGAAGCTAAAGCAGTAGAAGCAGCAGTAATCTGGTGATGAGGAAAAAATGGACTACAACACAATCAAAAAGTTCCCATTTAAGGATGGTGTAACAAGCGTAATTTTTTTTTTTTTTTTGTAGAGACAGAGTCTCACTTCATGGCCCTCGGTAGAGTGCTGTGGCCTCACACAGCTCACAGCAACCTCCAACTCCTGGGCTTAAGCGATTCTCTTGCCTCAGCCTCCCGAGTAGCTGGGACTACAGGCGCCCGCCACAACGCCCGGCTATTTTTTTTTGGTTGCAGTTTGGCCGGGGCCAGGTTCGAACCCACCACCCTCGGTATATGGGGCCGGCGCCTCACCGACTGAGCCACAGGCGCCACCCAAGCATAAGTTTTTTTTAATCAAAAACAAACAACAACCAAAAAAAAAAAAAACTCCACATTTTAAAACTCCATTTTTTAAAAAATCCATTCCCTGAGGTGAAATGCAAAATGTTTTTACTGAAGAGTCCATGATAAATCAGGTAGCTTTTCTAAATACCTAATGCAAGCAAAAGTTTGTATGGAACCGTGGTTATGTATGCCCTGTGCCTAACTTGGTAGTAGTGGTGGTTGTGGAAAGGTCATAAATCTGGAGGAAAAATGAGTGAAGAAAAAAGGAGATTTGGTCTGATAGTCAACGTCAACAGTCGTCCCAAAGAGGCAGTGCCCTGGGCTGCCTCTACACAGTGGAACACACAAGAAGCTCCAGTGCTGCCTCCTCACCCACTACCATTACACTGCATAAGGTGGCAGGAAATGCTTTTGTTCCACAAAGACAAGCTAGCTAGACATAATCTGAAGTCTCTCTGTTGTTTTATAATCAGAATAATTTATTTTCCAATCACTGTCCTATGTCTCTTAGAACTGTTTACTTTAGCACTATTCTCTTCAATTTTACAACTTAGCCTTGAATTCTTTTTTTTTTTGTTTTTTTTGAGACAGAGCCTCAAGCTGTCCCCTTGGGTAGAGTGCTGGGGCATCATAGCTCACAGCAACCTCAAACTCCTGGGCTTAAGCCATTCTCTTGCCTCAGCCTCCCAAGTAGCTGAGACCACAGGCACCCGCCACAAGGCCCGGCTAAGTTTTTGCTGCAGTTGTCATTGTTGTTTGGCAGGCCAGCTCTGGTGTTTGTGGCTGGTGCCTTAGCCACTTGAGCCACAGGCACAGAGCCGAATTCTCGAGAATTCTTAATCAGGCTCGCTTCTAATTTTAATAGGTGTAAAATGCTTCCTTACATTTTTTACTCATAAAACCGAAAAGATTTATATTTTAAAGTACATTTAAATATGAATGCAGTTTTTAATACTTCTGTGTACTAATCTAACTTAAATACTCAAAAGAAAAATCACAAATTGATGGAGCACAAAAAAAGTAAGTTACTTGGCTTGTTTCTTGTTATTCCAGAAAAAGCTCTTTCTTTTTTTCTTTTTCCAGGAGACAGGGTCTCACGATTTTGCTCAGGTTGGCCCTAAACTCTTGGGCTCGAGGGATCTTCTTGTCTCAGTGCATCGCTACACACAGCATCTGCCATTTCTCATAGGTTAGATGTAATTTATTTATTTATTTATTTTTAATTTCAACTTCCTTGTTCATTCTTCTTTGTTTGAAGTACTCTTTTTTGTCTTGCTCTGGCGATGTTCTTGATGTTAGTAGAGATGGGGTCTTACTCTGGCTCACTGCTGTTCATACTGGTCTCGAACCTCTGAGCTCAGGCAATCCACCCGCCTTGGCCTCCCACAGTGCTGGGACTACAGGCGTGAGCCACCACACCTGGCCAGATGTAATTTATTAACACTGTGACAAACAGTATTTTAGGAGCAATAAGGTTGATCTGAACTAAAATAGGAAATTGCACATACAAAAAACATTTCAATAGAGTATCACAGATACAAAGTGCTTTCAGGGAAATTATCTTGACCCTAGAACACTTTAGGTAGGTGCTGGAATCCCTATTTGCAAAGGAGATAACTGGGGATTAGAAGATAATTATTTTCTCACAAAATCATGGATGAAGGATAGAGCCAAGACTTGAAGTCAGATCTTCCACATTCAATTTCTGTTTCTTTTACTTTATATCATAGTGTTTAAAGTAGCTGGGTGAATGGCAGGATATTTTCACCATCATTCCATATTAAAATTCTAAGTTAAATATTTAAATTTAAAAGTAAGTATAAACTTACTTTTATACCTTTTTAAAGTTAAATTTATATACTTTATAAATTTATAAATTTATACTTTATATAAATATATATACTTTTATACTTTTTTAAAGTTAAATTTAAAGTTACTAAACTTACTTTTGTATTGTTTTCTAATGGCAAAACCTTCTTACAGCAATGAACTTATTTTCTGAGAACTGCTTTATTCATATTTCATAAATTTTGATTTGTAGTATTTTCATTGTTGAAAACTATATTTTAGTATTTTTGTCAGTAACCTGGTATTCCTAGAAATAATGTATTTTTGAAGACTCCTTAGATATTAAATTATTATCATTTGAGTAAAGATAACATTCATTACAACACAGACTGGCCATCATACATATACTTTATATTAGGTAAATTTAGTATCAGTAAGACATTTAATGTTAATATACATATACAAAACTCTTGATTTTTTTGAATACTACTACTCATGAAAAGAAACATTTTTAAAATAACTAGGATAGTTGTTTGGAGCAAAGTGCAAACAGAAAAGATGAACATTAATCTCCCGGGGGAAACTGCATGAAAGAAAACTATTCTACGGTCAAAAATTGACATATGATCTCATTAGTCAGACAGCTTACTAATGAAGAAATTTTACCAAGATGGATCAATTCCAGGAAAAAAAACAAAACAAAACAACCCAATACAAAGATTCTATTATCAGTACATGTAAAGGTATCTGCCAGAAGTTGAGAACATACCTAACCCACAACAATCTAAGTAAATGCAATTTATGTACCTGTTCTTCATCAGACGAACCTCTCTCTTTCGAGCTGCTTCTTCTGCAGGCTGTGGGGGAAGTGCTGGGGAGGATGCCATAACAACTCCAGGGGCAATAGTGCTAGTGGGTGCTGTGCGAATCTGGTATGTTTGTACATCTCCAGAGGCAGCTGAAACGAATAGTAAACATGGTATATAAGATAGGAACACTGAAACTTGATTCAACTATGAGTCAATCATCTATCTAAGCAAACATTTTGGATTAAAAGGGAAGCAAAAAGAAACACATGATTCTGGCTAACACTGAAAAAATAAGCATTCTTTGGGTCATTACTAAGAAATAATTCCCAATTTATAGTATTTATTAGCAGAGACACTTGGGTGAAAAGTTTTAACCTCAGTCTTATAATTATTTTTCATTGGAATGCAGTTCTATTCTGTTGTTAACATGCTTACCAACCTTAAGTCTAAAAGGTAAGTAGGGCACAGCTTGGATGATCTTCCTAGATAGAGTATAGTCCTCAATGTCTTCCTTTGATATTGGTAAATTCATATTAAAAAATTTCAAGTAGACTCTTGCCACGACATAAAAACGACCATGATTTTTCATAAAATAGCAAAATGGAAGAGAAAATAAAGCATTATGGTCAACTATTGTAGATTTCTAATTGAAACAACACTGAAAGTATGAAAAAGTGTACCACTTGATGCCAATTATATAATCTGTAAACATAGGTTTAATGTAAATTATAATGGCTAAATAAACTGAACTTTTCTTTTCCTAACTGATCCACCATTTGTGAAAACAAACATCATCACTATTTTTCAAACTGCTTCTAAAAACAGCTTAAAACAAGGAACCTACCATTACTTAAGAGAATTTGAAGGTATATAAAATCATTCATATTAATTGTTAATATTAATTAAAATATGTGTAGTGTGAGTGGAAAAATTTATATACTAAATGTGTTACCATCTTCAAAATGACGTTCAGAATTCAAATTCACTGACATCCTGCTTTACAATATTTGAGTACCTGTATGTAAAGTGAAAAGGTGTTTTACTCCCATCAATATGGAAAATATTATCTTTTTCAAGTATCTGTTTAGTAACAGAATATATTCCATAAGTATTAGGGCTCTTTAAGTAGTTATGACACTAGAAACAACTTTGGCTTTTTAGGAAGAAAAATGAAAGTTATGACTCTCCCCAGTTGGTATTTTAGGATCATTCAAAAGTTACTACATATTATCCACAGTAAAGGGATATAAATGTCATTAGCTAACATAGGTACAATGCATTATTTATGAAAATTTTTAACAAATTTATTTCTTCAATCTGCAAATTTCTAATCTGGTGCAATTTATATTCTTGAAATAGTTAAATGAATTCAGAGAAAATTGGTCAATTTCTATTCATAAAGATTGCTAAAATTAAAAAAAAAAAGCAAATTCTATGATTCACTAAGGATTTAACTACTACCTTTTCTCTAAAAGACCAGCAGATGTGCATACTGGCATAGTATCTTTTGGAATATAATGTTTTCATTCAAGATAAAAATTGATGGTTTTAGAATAGAGGACCCAAATTTCTACTCTTTGAAGATTCATCAGTGATGCAGCATATCTCTCACTTGACACATGGAACAAAAAGGAGGCCCAGAGAGGGCCTTGGATCTTGCTCAAGGTGACACGACAGATCTAACCAGAGTTGGATCTTGAATCTATTTTTCCCAATTTCTGATTTCCTTGTCTTTCCTTCTAAACTACCCTACTTCTCTTATCCCAAATACTAAAGGTGTTGAAGACAGATGTTCTGTTTTAAAAACTGTAAATAAAGTTGTTTTTATGCCATGACATTTTGGTCCAACTGGAATAATGGAAGCGTTTATGGAAAATATTTTCTATATTAAAGAAAAACTAACTACATTTTAACAGTGCTTTGCAGTGTGATACTTACTTTTTCTGAGTTTATAAATTTTTCATATTTCAAGGAATTTACCACACTTGTGAATTCTGAATTCCCTTACCTTGAACAACAACTTGGTTGCTGGGCACTAAGATCTGTTGTCCATCAGTGGTCTGTGCATACTGTAGAATAGTAGTACCCGGCTGAGTGGCGGCTGCATTGGTCATGGTTAAAGTTTGCAGGCCCTGTACCCCATCGGTACCATTGTTAGCCAGTTGTATTGCTCCTCCCTGGGTAATGGCAACTAAAACCCAATGGATTTTATTGTTACAAGTTTAATTAATACCATATAAGACATTTAAAACACACTAAATCCAATGTAGAAAAATTTGTAGGACGTCATCTTAAAGAAATTATAGCAAATAACATCACCAAGGAGAATCCTATATATTTAAGTGACCTGCTGCCCAGGAAACCCACATCCAACTTCTACAATAGAAATGCACTCTATGAACCACATTATAATTTGTAATACTTATGCCAACTAATAATTTTAAAACAGGTAAGTTAGAAAATGTTAAATCCCTTTGATGCTGTTTGATTATGAAGAGGTTCCACTTTGTAGAAAAGGAATTAATGGCTATGATGTCGTTAGTTTAGCAAAATAATGCTTGTGGAAATTAAAACATTAGCATCATCATCTATCTACTTTAGCTAATCCCAGAGTTTTACTTATCTTAACCGAGAGGAAAAATATGGAATATGTAACAACCATTGTAAGATTAATTCTGTGTGATTACTTAAAAAAATCAGAAAGTTAACAGTATTAAACTTCAAATTTTCCCATACAGTTAATAAGCAAATTCTACCACATATAACACCCTCACTTTTTGGCATAGGAATGAACTCAAGGTGTAGGAGCAAGGAAGTAGTAAACCATAAAGAAGACCTGAGTTCTAGTCCAATTCTCACTAAACTTATTCTGTTACTTGATTCTTCAGTCTCATCTGTAAAAGTAAATGCATGTGGTTTTAGCCACTAAGTACAATTGTTGTAAATATTAAATGAGGTCATACATATGAAAATACTTTGCAGTTTTTGGCCAGGGCCAGGTTTGAACCTGCCACCTCCAATATATGGGGCCAGCACCCTACTCTTCTGAGCCACAGGCACCGCCCCATATGAACATACTTTGAAAACTGAAATCTGACCCTTTTGAACATGGGTTTTTCTTTTTAATATTTATATACTTCATTATTTGAGATAGTTTTTAATAAAACACAACTCATTAAAACAAGAATAAAATTATAGAAGACACTGATGTACCTTTAGGTATATACAAGGGCTGTCTGGAAAGTATCCAGCCATTGTTAATACTACTTTTCATAGCATATGGCTGGATACTTTTTGGCTAGCCTGCCTATAACAATTCTACCAGAAAATCTAGACCAAGGAAAGTATACAACTAACCATAAACTTAGGTAAGATTCTAAGTATCCAGAATAAAGAAGAAAAACATTATGAGTCATAGTTTTACTTAGTAAAATAAAAAATTCAAATCCAAAATGACAAGATAAAATGTTTCTCTACCTACAAGTAGAATCTCTAACAAAACTTCAGTATCACAGACAGTGAACCAAGGAATGAATAAATCTACTAACAGCATGTATGAAAAATCATAACCAATTTATGGAAGGAATATAAATTGATGTGTCCAACTGGAAGGGGCAATTGTGGAAGGATATGCATTAATTCAACAATTCCATTCTTAGTATGCTATCCCACTGAAACACTACTACATATTTAAGGGTGTTTATGTATAAAAAAGTAGAAATTTTTAAGAAACATATTTAAATGTCTATGGTATATAAGTAACATAGGTTTCATTTGTTTAAAAAACAGAGTAACGTGTATATGTAAAGAGAAAGAGAAAGAATGGAGGAATGATACATACCACTCTTACTATTGAGGGATGACAAATATTTTACTTTTCATTAATACCGTAACCCTCTAGCATCTGAATTTTGACAATCGTATATTCATTTTACAAGTTAAGAAGTATGTATTGCTATATATGTGAGTATTCATTATATTGCTTCTTAATGAAAAATCAAGAACATAATGTTAAATCATCATCAAGAACATAAGTGCATATACAGAGAGGATAAGGGATAAAGATAATGAATAAAGTTTTAAAAATCCCTATGTATTAATCTCTTAAAACCAGCAGTTTTCAGTAGTGGAGGAGAGGGGTGTACCAAATTAAACACATGGGGGATGGTGGTACTTCTCTAAACTTCAATTCTCTTTTTTAGATTGTGATAAGCCTCTTTTCTAAAGAGCATGATTTCTAGTTTGAGTGAGAATCTTTGTAATAGTGCACCTCTGTTCCTAACAGGAGAATGCTATAGACCTCAGGTATGCTGAAGTAGGGAAAAAATAAAAATTATGTTTCAGTGTTGTAGAACATCTTGAATAATAATCAGGATACACACTTAAACTAAAAATACACACACAGGTATAGTTATATACCTCTTTATGTCTGCCAACAAAGGAAGAACTTAAGAAACAAGATGATGGAGCTCATTGAACTTAAATGGTGAGTAAGACATTTAGATGTTTAGTGAATAACACATTTAGCATTTTAGTAAAAAATGCCTTCTTTGTACTTACTATCACGAGTTTCAGCTTTGGGAGAGCTAAAGAGTTTGCTACTTGAAACCTGTTGATTTTTAAACATTTATTTCAAAATATTAAGGGAGTACAAATCTTTTATTTACATGGATTGTTTCTGCAGTGCTTGAGTCCTGGTTATAAGTGTGCTTGTGGCACTCATAGTGTTCATAGTACCCCCACCCCCACCATCCCCTGTTGCTTTCCACTGGAAAATCTGTTTTTAATAAGAGCGGGAATGCAAAATAAGTTGTGCAAACCAAGGCTGAGCTGTAACTAAAAAATCAGTGTCTCAGGGGCAGGGAAGGGGAGGTCATACTTTCACACAGATCTCAGCTACAGATCACTTCAGGGCATTAGAAAACTAATACAACAAAGGCATTTCAGTGTGTACGTTCAATGTGTAATTAAGAGAAAGGGAAGAAAACAATATAATGGGCAGCACTGAATTTAATGAATAAATCAATGAACGCATGAGACACTGAGAGAGGCAATGATATAGAGAAAAAAAGAAGGAAAAAAGGTACCTTCACACAAATTCCTTTGATCAAATAAAAGCAGAATTCTATTTTATGATAGAAAGAGGCAAAAGTTATAAGATAGGCCTAAGCGTCAGGGACATCAGAGAAATAAAAACTTTAATAATTTTGTAACTTTGTTTTCTGTGAACCAAAATGCCAAGTGTCTTAATTTCAGCAGTCCTGAATTCAGGAAAGGAATAATGAAAAGGAATAATGGTTGAATATGCTGGTGGACTACAACCAAGTCAGTCCTTCCCCCACTTGAAACATTATAAAATACAAAGCTTTTTAAATGCTACTTTTAGAAAGGAAGACAAATTATTAAAATGAATAAGACCATTTTTGGCATTAAATATATTCAAAGAATAATTGTTTTCCTTATCGTAAAAAATTTACGTTCTCTCTTACCATATATGAAGACTAAAATCTAGAGGGCCAATTAATGGTTCAAATATTTTAGACTCTTCATGCATCTGCACAAAAGAAAGGGACATCTAAAGGGCTTACATACTTGATTAATCCTAAATCAAACTCTGAAGAAAAAAAACTTTATTACAGACCTTTGCATATTAAAGAGTAAAGGAAATATAATATTGGCAGCAAAGCTGAGAAAAGACTTGGCACTTATATGACTCCTTTACAGAAATGCAATCATTAGTTTTTCTTCTTGCTTTTCAAAACAGAAATTGTCTACTACTCACTATACTGTCCACTGCTAGTTTGGTAAATTGGAGTTGGCACCGTTACAGTGGTGATGGCAGGTGCTGAAGTCTCCTCTTCAGACTTCTCTTCTTCAATCCTTGGCACTCCTGGTGCATCAGAAGATAAGTCATTCAAAATTTTCCTAGAAAAACAGATAATTGTGTTAATTAAAAATGACAAGTAAAATTTACTGGTTAAATACAAGTAATAGTTCAAGATCAAAAAACTAACACAAAGCTGCCTAATGCTTACAAGTTTAAAATACATGAATTAAAAGAATAAACTCCCAATGGATCAGAGATCAATCCGTATGTCAAATGATCCCAAACAAGTACTGAAAACATCAAAGACTGGTGGAGCATAGTCCAGGTCTCTAATCCCAGCATGCTGGGAGGCTGAGGCAGGAGGATGGGTTGAGGCCAAGAGTCTAAGACTACCCTAGGCAACACAGAGAGACCCTATCTCTACAAAAAAAATAGAAGAATTAGCTAGGTGTGGCAGCATGTGCACATAATCCTAGCTATGGAGAAAGTTAAGGCAGGAGGACTACTTGAGTCAAGGAGTTTGAGGTTTCCATGAGTTATGATTGTACCACTGTATTCCAGCGTAAGCAACAAAGTGATACCATTTCAAAACAAAACAAAACAAAAGATAAATTTTTTACCTGAATATAGGTAAAAGCTAACTATTTCCTAAAATCCATATACAATTAGAGATAAATAAAACTGACTACATAAAAAAATTCATTTACATAGCAAAGAAAACCAAAAGTAAAGTTAAAAAAAAAATCAATAATGGACAAACTAGGAGAAAATGTTTACATATATCAGAGATCAAGGGCCAATATCCCCATTTTATGAAAGAATTCTTAAAAATTAAAGGCTGGATCAGGTATGTGGCTCACATCTGTAATCTTAGCACTTTGGGAGCCCAACCTAGAAGATGGCTTGAGGTTTGGAGTCCAAGACTTGCATGAGCAAGATCCCCTCTTTACAACAGAAAAAATTAGCTGAGAGTGAGTAGCACAAGACTATAGTCTCAGCTACTTGGGGGGTTGAGGCAGGTAAATTGCTTGAACCAGGAGTTAGAGGTTACAGTGAGGTATGATAATGCCATTCATTGCACTGCTGCCCCAGCAAGAGAGCAAGACCCAGTATCAAGCGAAAGAAAACAATTAAGGGCCAAAAAAGACCAAAAACCTGACTTCTAATTATCAGATTGGTAAAAATTAAAAAGCATAACTATTAGCAACGCTGTGAGAAAACAGACACTATTCCTGGGAATAAAATCAGCACAACCCTAATAGAAGGAAGTTGGTGACATTTAAGAAAACAACATTTATACATCAGTCCCACTCCCAGGAAGTCTTCCTACTTCCCCAATGGTATGGGGAAGGTCACTCACCTAAGGTTATTCACAGTGGCACTGTTTGTAACTGCAAAATACTGGAAATAATCTATATACTCACACAGAGGAGAAAGGTTGAATAAACTATGGTATATCCAAATAATGGGTATAGCATGACATTTTTCATGTAACAAAGAAAATATGAAGAAAACATAGATGTATCTACTATCTAGTGGAAAAAAAAAAAAAAAATCAGATTGGATAACCCAGACCTGAATGAGTTCAGTTAGCTATTGCAGGTTGGTGGGAAAGAAGTGAAAAAGATAGAACAAATGGGTGGTGAGTGTACTATTGAGTATACTTTTTTGAACAATTCTGGTATATGGGTGGCGCCTATGGCTCAAGGAGTAGGATGCCAGACCCATATAACAGAGGTGGCAGGTTCAAACCTGGCCGTGGCCAAAAACTGCAAAAAAAAAAAAATCCTGGTATTTGGAACAGTGTTAATGTTTCATATACTCAAAAAATTAAAGTCAACATGGATGGAGGAAAAAAATTCTAAAATGGAACACAAAAAACAAACAAATCTTATCATATTTCAAATGAATAACATAATCGCAGTGAGAAGGGGGACAACCCTAACCCAAGTAATTTTTGTCATTTTAAATTTGTAACAATATTCAGCTTCAACAGTCTATCCAAACTATCCCTTTATGTTATAGCTTAAAAAATGGCATCTTCTGCTGGCGTGGACGTGGAGAGAAGGGAACACTTTTACACTGCTGGTGGGACTGCAAACTAGTACAACCTTTCTGGAAGGAAGTATGGAGAAACCTCAAAGCACTCAAGCTAGACCTCCCATTTGATCCTGCAATCCCATTACTGGGCATCTACCCAGAAGGAAAAAAATACTTTTATCATAAGGACACTTGTACTAGACTGTTTATTGCAGCTCAATTTACAATCGCCAAAATGTGGAAATAGCCTAAATGCCCACCAACCCAGGAATGGATTAACAAGCTGTGGTATATGTATACCATGGAATACTATTCAGCCATTAAAAAAAATGGAGACTTTACATCCTTCGTATTAACCTGGATGGACGTGGAAGACGTTATTCTTAGTAAAGCATTACAAGAATGGAGAAGCATGAATCCTATGTACTCAATTTTGATATGAGGACAATTAATGACAATTATGGTTATGGGGGGGGAAACAGAAAGAGGGAAGGAGGGAGGTGGGTGGGGCCTTGGTGTGTGTCACACTTTATGGGGGCAAGACATGATTGCAAGAGGGACTTTACCTAACAATTGCAATCAGTGTAACCTGGCTTATTGTACCCTCAATGAATCCCCAACAATAAAAAAAAAAAAAAAAAAATGGCATCTTCATACACTGCTCACTAACAAGATTTATAGTTATTGTTTTTATGCCTAATAATATAGAAAATATTCTGCAATTATCTCTCTTTAAATCCTTCCTTTCTCCAATTTCCTCCTCTGGAAATGCTATAAATGCTTCTCTTAGAGCACTTGTTCTGTTCTCCATGACTCTTCACCTCTCTTTCACAGTCTACTTGTTTCTGTTCTCTAGTCTCAGTTATTTTCTCAGTTCTCTTCCAGTTTACTATTTTTCTCATCAGCTACTTTTATCTAGTTAACCCTAATTTACTGTTTATTTTTAAATTTCCCATAAATGTACTTCTCATTTCCAAGATTTACTAGTTCTTTTCTGTGGCTCTTTGTGCAGTAAACTCCCATTCTTATTGTAAGGATGCTTTTCTCTCATTTATCTCTTTGCAAATGAAAAAGATAACTATTTTAAAACACTTAACAGACTGGCAGCTGGTCAGCAGATCACACACCAGGCAACAATGCTCTAGAACAGAACTTCTCAAACTTAGCATGCAAAAGAAGTATATTAAAACAGATTTCCTGGGTCCTTATCCTAGAGAATCTAACTCATTAGGCATGGGGTTGGAACCCAATAATTTGCATGTCTAATCAGATGCTGCTTTACCAGTGTAGTCTGTAGAACGTATTTTGAGTAGTATTGGACTCCAGAGCAATTGTTTTCCAAATTAAAGTCATAACCTACATGTGGGCCATGAAAGCAATTAAGTGCACTGTGAACAACATAAGACACCAAATAAGAACTAGCTGAACCAGAGGGTGAGAAAAGCAGGGGGAAGAAAAAGAAATGTAAATATATTTATTACCAATGAACTATACACTTAAAAACAGTAAACCCGGTACCTTTTGTATGTATATTTTACCTCTGAAAATATAGCTGAACATCACACATGAAAAAGGTTAAGTGCTGCTTTGTGTAACTTCTATTTCAAATGTTTATGTATGTATGTATATACATTACACATACGTAAATATATGGTAGAACCTCTGTAAACTGACTACTCAAGAGACTAACAAACTGGTCAATAGAGGTGGTCAACATAAGGAACTAAGCCTACTGTACTGATACATATATGTGGTGCATGTCTGGTCTATGAGAATCAGGTCAAATTAAGAAGGTGGTCAATGCAGAGAGACACTCAACTATGGAGAGTCTACTGTACATATAATTTACATGTGCATACGTATATGTATTATACAGAAAACTGTAATTTAAAGAAATATTTCTTACCGTGATTGTGGCCAGAAAGTTTAAAAGGTACTAGACTTGTAAATAAATCTCTTTTGCATGACAGTGCAAACATATGAAGTGATTATTCTTTGTCTTCTCTTTCCAGTTTCTTACATTATTGCAGACCATTGTGGTCATCCTTCCTGGATACAGTTCATTTTCTTTTAAAGTGTATTCTAGATGTGTTCCCTAAGTTTTTACTAGTGTAATTTTACAACAAATTTGCTTCCCCCCCCCTTGGGCAATGATATCACATTAATGATAATTAAAGAACTTAATTATCTTTTACAAATGAATTTTGATCTGAAATCCTATACTGAATAACTGGTTTTGTTTTATTTTATACTCAACTTCAGAAACTTTACAGTTACTGTTAACCATTTCATCTTATTTATTTCGGTCTACTTCCCTTGGCTACTGTGATCTTTTACAATACTTATTTTTCCATCCATCAGGGTATTTTTAAGGTTCTGGTCTGTCATTTACAAATTTGATAACCATGGCTTCTATGTTTTTCAGATAAGCTGTTGGTAAAAATACCAAGCCAAATGAGACCAAGTGAGAGCCATTAAGAACTACTTCTGGATATAAATTAATCACTACTAAGGTGGGTTGTTCCAATAAAAACTCATTTAGTATTTTCAATTATCACTTATGCCCCATTTCTCTAGCATTATCAGAAAACTTTTATTAAATAACTTGCTATAAATCAAGACACACAGCTAGGTTTTAAGAATTCATACATTTAAAATAAAAGTACCCCAGTGTGGAAGTCTGATGGTAAGGGAAGGTACTATTATCTTTCATGACAGTAGTCCTTTCTCTACATATGTATGGTCACATGCCATCTTTCATTTCATTATTAAGGTGTTATTATTTAAATGTCCTCTGCTAAGACTTAGGCTACACACCAATTAAAGCAAATAAAATGATTCTTTTCCAATATAAAGCTTATATTTCTAAAGTATACAGTTAAGATTCCCTAGAATTTATGCAAAAAGAAGCCACGTTGACTTATTTCTTGGTATTAAAATGTGTCGTATACTAACTTATTTGGTTCAGGAACAAATGTGATAATATATATTAACATAAGACATACTTCAAAGTTAAAATTTAACACTAGCTATATTTATTTATTTGAGACAGAGTCTCACCCTGTTGCCCTTGGTAGAGTGCTGAGGTATCACAGCTCATAGCAATCTCCAACTCTTGGGCTAAAGTGATCCTCCTGCCTCAGCCTCCAGAATAGCTGGGCCTATAGGTACATATCACAACACCTGGCTAGTTTTTCTATTTTTTAGTACAGATGAGGTCTTACTCTTGCTCAGGCTGATCTTGAACTCCTGATCTCAAGGAATCCACCCACCTCGGCCTCCTAGGGTGTTAGGATTACAGGTGTGAGCCACTGAGCCTGGCCTAACTAGCTACATTCAAAACAAAAGAAATTATGAGTATAAATGCATATAACATATTTGGTAACATACAATTTCTTAAGACCTCAAAATCAATTTAATGACATTCATTTGGAATCCTTCATCTAATTGTGAGGATATAGAAAAGGCTAATTTAATAGACACGTGAGGGGGAGAAAGAAATTGACCACCCCTTTGAAAAATAGGAATATAAATAGAAATAATTTAGACTAACAAGGAAGATAATTATGAACCTGCAGTTTATTAAACTCTGAAATAAGCTGCTCAAGATTTGTGGAATTGCCCTTCCTAGAAATATTTAATATGGAACTGATCTGTACATATAAAAAATTGTGTTGGTCCAGTATGGAGTCAAGGCAGTACCTATAGCTGAACACAAACTATTGTAAGGTGCCCCTAGAAGTAGGGGATGTTAGCAAAGCAGAACCCTGAGACAGCTATTAGTTATCTGCTAAGTACCATGGCATATAAAATGGTTTGCAAATGTGTTCCTAAGTAGATAAATGACAGCTTCAGAATTGACATATAACTAGAAAATTCTGTAACCTTATCAAATGTATTCCAAATTTTTAACAGAAAGGCAGCAGCCAGCATAGCCTACAAAAACAAACAGAAAAAATATCAGTATTTACCCAGGACTGTTCAGAGTAAGAAGTGTTCTCATTCTGTATGATAAGCTTCAACTTATTTGAGAGAAATAACTAAAGATGAAAGGAACTAATCTATAAAGTAGGTTTGATTTGAGGAGCTAACTGATTTTCTGACATTTCTACCTGCAACCACCTAAGGCTTCCTGCACATCTTTGATTCTAAATTCTAACTATTAAATTTCATACCTGTAGGAAGGCCTCCTTGAAAGAATTTCCCTTCGTTTCTGGGAATCAGTTACACTATCCACTGACTCCTGTGAATCTTCACTTTCTGCAATAGTTGAAATCTGAAAATAAAGAAGAACTTTATCTTGATAATCAAATTTAATTTCCATAAAAATTTTATAAATCTTAAGAAAAAGCCAAACCCAAAAAGAAATGTATAAGCTTTATATATGCCTCAGTAGGTTAAAAAAAAAGTCAGTTTTTATGGGAGATAACCATGCTATTATCACTCTTCCTTTCCCTTTACTTACCCAATAGACTATTTAAGATGAAGTTAGAGAACCTGAAACATCTGCAGCTTAATTACTTTCAGGACTTCATGATACCGATTCTGCATCAGTATTACTTATCAATTTTTCTTACATTTATTTACTGGACCAAAATCATCAATTATCATAAAACAAGGCTCCTGATATGTGCTATAGAACGAATGACTAGATTATTTAGTCAAAAGTCTAGAAAGTGACTACACAAATATTTAACTATTGGGTCAACACTTTTGAACATATTTACAATTGTACAAATAACATCAGCAATCCCTCACTACATCCCAGACAGCTGTTTCTAACAATTTAAGAAAAAGTCCACTTCTGGATATAGATATGCTTCAAAGGTGATCTATAACTATTTTTAAGCAAAAATTCAAAGCAAGGAAAGAACAATACTTTTCTGGTAAGTGTCCCTAGACTGAAAAGTAATGGGATAAGTGAACAAAGATTTTATATGGGATAATAATAGAAACTAGAATTTACTGATAATTTACTATGTGCCAGGTATTATGTACTTAGATATATTACATTATTTGATACTCATAATAAAATTGGTGCCAGAGGGGTAATTTACTATTATATCTATTCTATAGATGGAAGAATTCAGGCACTAAGAGGTTAAGTAACTCACCCAAGTCCCATTGCTAGGAAAAAGTAGTGAAGTCACTGTCAAAACTTAGCATCTCCATTTTAGATATCCTTACTAACATCAAACTCCTGGTGGTTCCAGTCTCAAAAACCAATTTTGTCAGAAGCAGCAACTGATGGTATTTTTAGACCATTTCTAGACTCAAAGTTCACTTACCTAAATATGCTTATCTGTTAAATTTACACTGCCAAATTTCTCTAGTCTAATCAGCAGTAGCCTTATACTTTTTCCTGAACGAGGTGCACATGACGCTGTCAGACAGAGAATTATATTTATAATGAAGATAAAAGGGTCTATGTTGGAAAACTCTCCCAAAACATATGGCAAAGGCAGTAAGAAAAAAACACATTCAAAATTACTTGAGAAATTCCAAGGGTATTGTGCATGTGGTCTGAGTGTGAAGGTTCTGGACAGTGAACACTCATTTCAACAGGGCTTTGTGATATGCATGTTCACTTAAAAATGAAATCAGATGAATCTAGTAAAGTTCTGCAAATATAAGTAATATTAATGAGAGTGCCTCATCCAAATACTGTATAGTGTAAGTAGTATACTATGAAAGACCTAAAAATCTATGTGCAACATTTAAGGAATCCAGAAATTACAAATAAAAAGACAGGCAAGGATGAATTTAATCTGATTCTCAGAAGAGTAATAATGCTATATAGTTATTGCCAAAGGAGTATGTAGAAAAATTCCTCATTTGTCAGTATCTGCTGTAACTAGCTATGCAACAGTTTCTGCACAGAATTTTTGTAGCGATAGAGAAGATTAGGAACTATGAAAAGGCCTTAGCAAAGTGTCAGAAATTCAAGGAAAAGCAACAAGTTTGAGTCCACTGAACTCAAAGTGGACAATACAATGACAATCATTGTTTACCTCCATTAATCCTCCACTCAGAATCTGCTTAGTTTCTCTGTGGTTCTTTCTCTCTCTGCCCTCTGTTTGACACTTTAAAAGTGCTATCCTGCTCATAAGGATATATAGCAATTCAGTAATATTCTTCTCCAACGTGAAACTCATTAGGACAACAACATTAAAATATGCTATCTAGTGTATTTACCTAGTGTATTTTCATCTCCCTGGCTCTAAATTACCCACAGGATAGTTGTGAAATAAATTAATGTTATCTTTTAATCTGTGATCTTTCATAGATTAAAAGGCTGCCTTTCTTTGATCTAAAAGATTTTGTCAATTCAGACAGAAGAAATTAACTTATCATTATTTAGTGATTACCACTTTTTAAATGTAAAGGCAATTCAGAACTATTCAATACCACATTGTGAATATAACATTTCCTCTTGGGTAATTCTATCCAGACACAAGTAAGAACTATGAACCAATTTCTATGGACTCTCTAACAAAAATCCAAAAATCCCCAACAAAACAAAACAAAAAAAACCTGCCAAACACTATACCAACACCTACAATGAAATGTAAACTACAGACTTCGGGTGTTCATGATGTGTCAATGTAGGGTTGTCCATTATATCACTAATGTACCAATCTGGTGGGGGATGTTAAGAATGGAGGAGGCCATTCATGCAGGAGGCAAACGGGAAGACTTTGAACCTTCCTCTCCATTTTGCTGTGCATCTAAAACTTCTCTAAAAAAAAAGCCACATTTCTGAGACTAATAAAAACCACATGAAAAATCCATTTTATAAATTATTTATTATAGTTCAATATATATTTAATAGATTATTAAAAATAGCCCTATAAAAATTGTATCTCAGTTTTATTTATTTTTTTGTAGTAGAGACAGAGTCTCACTTTATTGCCCTTGGTAGAGTGTCGTGGCATCAAAGCTCACAGCAACCTCCAGCTCCTGGGATTAGGTGATTATCTTGCCTCAGCCTCCCCAGTAGCTGGGACTACAGGCGCCCGCCACAATGCCTGGCTATTTTTTGTTACAGTTTGGCCAGGGCTGGGTTTGAACCCACCGCCCTCAGCATATGGGGTCGATGCCCTACTCACTGAGCCACAGGCACCACCCTGTATCTCAGTTTTAAGTATCACAGATTACTATGACATTCAGATAATAGAAACTCTTCCTCTGATCTTCATCTACTTTCACTTACCTTATTTATGTTATTTTTTTATTTACAGATTATTAGGGGTACACGTGTTTTGATAATTTGCTTTGCATAGATTGACTAAAAGTTTACCCCTCTCCTTTCCCCTCCTCCTACCTGCTTAATTTCCTTTGAGTTTTACTTCCCTATGTGTGTATTTCTCTTATTAACCTCTTCCTAAGTTCCTTAATTTTGGCCACTGGTAAGACAAGAAATTTTCAAAAAGCCAAATTACCACTTGTAGATGTAGTTTTTAGATGTGTATTTCAGAACTTTGGTTTAAAACCCATACCATCTTTTCACATGAGGGAAGAACTTCTAGTTTTAATTACTTGAAAATAAATTAGTTTAATTATTTGAAAATAAATTATTACGATTGCTTTGACTTTGGCTCTAGTGATTATAGCCAAAGTCAAAGCAATAGTAATATTAGATGTTTTCTAAAATATACATTGTTTCCTGTAAATGTAAATACTTTCCTTGGGTAGAGCTGATACTTATGATTTAGATAACAGGTTTTTACTCAATGGTCAAGTAGCTTAGACTGATGATTTTCAACCAGTGTGCTGTGAAAAAAAAATTTTTTTTTTCTTTTTTTTGGTTGTAGCTGTCATCATTGTTTGGTGGGCCTGGGCTGGATTCGAACCTGCCAGCTCTGGTGTGGCTGGCGTCCTGGCCGCTTGAGCTATAGGCGCCAAGCCTGCTGTGAAAAATTTTAAAGATTATTGTGCCTTCACAGTAACCTGAAATAAATTTACTTTTAAAAAAATTAAAAAAAAAAAAATAAATAAATTTTAAAGATTAATTAAATTGTTTTTGAAAGACGTTCAAAGCACAGTAAGTATATTCTTTTTTTTACCCTTTTTTTGGATCAATATAAGTATGCCTCGCAAGTTTAACTATAGGTTCGAGTGTGCCAGGAGATAAAAAAGGTTGAAAAACACTGATCTAGAGCAGTCATCTTCAAACTTGTAATCTGAAGAGTTGTAAGTTATTTACAAGATCTCCCTTGTAAATAAGAACATTTTATACCTGGATCCAATGGGACAGGGAGTAAAAAGAAAAAAAGAGAATTTTGCATAAATATCTGTATCTTACTTACAAATTTTTAAAGTGAACTATTTATATTTTAAAGCCAGAGTTCTGGCTAGGCCCCTGTAGCACAGTGGTTACAGCACCAGCCACATACACTGAGGCTGCGGGTTTGAACCCAGCCCGGGCCAGCTAAACAATGATGACAACTGCAACAAAAAAAAGCCAGGTGTTGTGGTGGGTGCCTGTAGTCCCAGCTACTTGGGAGGCTGAGGCAAGAAAATCACTTAAGCCCAAGAGTTTGAAGTTGCTGTGAGCTGTGACGCCACTGCACTCTAGGGTGACATAGTGAGACTCTGTCTTAAAACAAACAAAAACCAGAGTTCTTAAAGAGATAGGATTAAGTATATATATATATATAAAACTAATTTCAACATTAAAGGTAAATCATTTAATTTTTCACTATGTTGAGAATGTGATTTAATACACTTCATTAAAAAAATCAATAATTTCTAACAGTAATTCAGAAATCTGATTCTAAGCTTGGGTTTTTTGAAATGTGATTTAATACAAGCTAGAGTTGGAGAAGAAAATTCATAATATGTAGATAAAACTAAATGCATTTTAAGCTGTGCTTACTAAATAATCATTTTTCACTTTTATCTATATACAAGTTTTTAATAAGATTTACCTAGTATATTTTCATCTCCCTGGCTCTAAGTTTATCACACACTCGTAAGAGGGCTAACTATATCATATTTTTTTAAGTAAGTAAGTTCAACACCTCCTGAAACTTTGGAACAGACGTCCGAGCAGTTTAGAACATTCCATTTGTAGGGTTTTTAAAGTGTATAGATACGAGTTAAAGGAGACAAGTTTACAATGCGAATCTATGTCCAACCTCTCATCCTTGCTTACTCCATTCCAGCAACATCTTTCTGCTACTCCTTGTTATCTGAAGCATATATTCACTTTAAACCTTTGGGCTTCCTTTTATAGATACTAGCATGGCTCTCTCACTGCCTTCTGGTCTTTGCTCACTGTGTTCTCTAAGCATGTTACATAACTAGAACACCCTTTCCTCCACAGCATCCTCTGTCCCTTTCCCCTGTTTTATTTCTCTCTCTAGCACTTATTCTCACCTGACATACTTTATTTTTTTATACTTTGATTCTCTTTCATACCATCTAGAACAGTGACTGGCACATAGCAAGGGATCAATGAACACTTGTCAAAGGAATGGATATAATACATAATTTAGAGTAACATAATCTATATATCCTCTCACTGGCACATTTAAACTGTACTATACTGAAATGAAGCCAAAATTAATGAGTAAGAAGTGAGGATGTCACTGTCAACCCCTATACACAGTACAACTCCCATTATGTTTGCAAAGATTTTCACATAATCTACTAAGGGGTGGTTTATGTATATACATACAGATATGAAAGTTAGGACACTAAAACCAAGCCGTATTTAAAACATTACTGCAGATTAGTTTCTACAGTAATTACACAGATTAAACTATACAAACAGAAGTCTTAATATCTTATTCTCACATAAAGAGAAATGCATCTTGTATATTTTGGAAATTTTGCTCTGGACTACTAACATTCTCCCATCTGGAAGTATGAAGAACCTCCTTGTTTAATCACCTCTCTTGATATAAACTACTTCCTAGTCATTAATACTAGTAACTGTTAACCAGCTGAAATGACTGATAAAGTTTAATAGATTTTTCCATGGTTTAGACCCTTTAAAGGAAAACAAAAATAGTCTATTTGTATCTCTATTATAGAATCCAGGATTCAGAAAATTCAACTTTTCTTTTGCAAATACATACATTTAAAATTATATGAATAGCTCGCCTTAATGAAAAAATGTGTTCTTCAAAAAACAAATACATATCTTTTTTTTTTTTTTTTGACAAATACATATTTCTAAAAAGTTAATGGCCATATACTTCCCATTTATTTTTTTAGAGACAGGGTCTCCCTCTGTCACCCAGGCTGAAATGCAGCAGTGATCACAGCTCATTGTAACCTCAAATTCCTGGGCTCAAGTGACCCTCCTGCCTCAGTCTCCTAAGCAGCTGGGACAATTAAATATTTTTTTTTATTTTTTGTAGCGATAGATTCTCACTATACATCCAGGCAGGTTTTGAACTTTTGGCCTGAAATGATCCTTCTGCTTTGGTTTCCAAAGTGCTAGGTGGAAGCCACTGTACCTGGCCTCCCAGGTTCAAATATGTTGTTCCAAATAAAGATTAAAATTAACAATATAATCAACAGTTAAATATCACATATTATAACGAAAAATTAGTCTTAGTGTATTTTGTGGTTATAATTTTAATAATTTTTGTTATGTTCTTTATAGAAAGACCTTCTTCTATATGACTATATGAGGATGATGTTCCCAAGGTCATTTGCCTTATAAACATCCAAACCCAGTCTGGAATCTGGTTATAAGAAGGGAATTAGTAATAGTATAGTATGGAGAATGGTAAGTCGGCATTCAATGGAATAAAAACTGAGGCAACAGACCAACACTCACTTACTGTGATTTCTTACACATATCAAATTCTTAGATCTTTATGTAGACAATTCTATCTCCTACTTGTTAACGAATTCCATTCTCAGTGTCTTATGGAAATTCATACACCTTGATGAATTCACTTAAAAACAAATCTCTCCCCCCAACATAAGTGTCTAAGCAAACCAAAAAGCACTTAACAGACTGAAGCAGAGGTAAGTAATTCAGCTCAATGACTCAACAGTATAAATGGCTAACATTAATAACAGAATGCTTGCAGGACAAACAGAGCAGTTCTCTCACTACAAATATCAACCAGTCCTGTTTGCAACACTCAAGGAAAATGCAATAGCTCTCATCCAGAAGAAAGCCACCAAGATTGTGAAGAGGAATCAATGTTACATCATATAATAAATGGCTGAAGAAAAAATAAGAATTTGTTTAGTCTGGAAATTTTCTTAAAAATATGAAGGGTGTGGGGATAGGGAAGAGGAAGCAGTCCAATAGAAAAGGAATTAGACTCGCTAACCTAGTTTCCAAGAACAGAACTGGGATCACCTGGTAAAAGTTATAGGAAGATATATTCTTGCTCACCATGGGGAAGAGTATTTTGCAATCACCCCTAATTGTAAATAGATTACTTTACGAAACTCCGGAAGTGTTCAAATAACTTTCTACTACCATTTAGAAAAGGGGAGAAATGTTACACAGGGGAGATAAGTAACAGACTAAGGACTAAGGGCTAAATAGGTAACATGTTTGGTCTAGACCAGAAGATTTCTGAAGTTTTTATTATTTAAGTTGAAATCCCATGTTTATAGGAGGACAAAGACATAAAAGAATAATTTCTCACCTTCCTTTCTAATAATAGATCTCTCCAAATCTAGGACCTAGGACTCACCTGTGTTCCGGAGAAAAGTCTTTTTAAGTCCTTACAGGAAGACTGTGAAGCAAAAAAATATGAAATGGGAGGCTGGGGTTATGGCCTACTTGAATGAACGTTCAAGTCTTTTTATTTTTTATTTTTTTCAATAAGCTCAATTGCAAAGATCTACACTGCTCTTGGTACCCTACAGTTAAACAGAGTAGTCATTTTTAAATATTTACAGTGCCTTTATTCCCTTTTGGATCAAAAGAAAAATCTCCTCAAAGAGTAAGATAACATGCATAGTATAATCTCTGACTCTTAAGATGAATCTTCTGAATATATTATTATTTCAAAGTTATATACTCTAAATGATTTTACAAATGCTTGTTGATTTCTGAGTTCAAACAGTATCTCAAGTAAGGTCATTAATTTTTGATCTAGGGTTTATATTTTTCCAATTGCAGGCTTAGAAAATTGTAGTTATTTTTGTATCTCAGTTTTCCTTAACTGAAATGTATCAGCTCTACACACGCTCCCAAATAATTCCTCTTTATAACATGTACTTAAATACTTTCCCCAATTCTTTTTTTTGTACCTGAAGAAGTCAGGTTTTTTGTCTGTTCTTGTGTTTATATGTTCCTATACATAAGGCCTATGCTATATAGATGCAGTATATTCCTTTACTGTGGAGTAAAATCAACTCTGAACTACATGTGCCCTTATTTTTGTAACTAATGAAAGGAGAGAGATATGGCTATAAACAACAGTTATAGAAGCAGATGCACTTTTTATACACATACCTGAACTGTCTGGACTTGTGGAGACTGAATAACTGAAGGCTGGGCCGCCTGAATAACTCCATGGACTTGAACTGTCTGCCCATTGGGCAGCTGTACTAAAGTTACGGTGGGAGCAGATGATGTTGCATGAGCTGCTGGCATAGATACCTATGGTGTTAAACATAAAAAAAAATTACCATCACAGATACCTTATTAGGCAAACTTTTGTTCAATATGAAATATCTTTTTATCAGTAAAAAAATGACCTTTCTGCTAGAATTTCACTGATAAGAATGAAAGTAATTATGTATGTATATAAAATTTTAGAGGCAAGGTCTTACTTTGTCACCCAGGCTGAAGTATAGTGGCATGGCCACAGCTTATTGCAGCCTTGAACTTCTGGGCTCAACCAATCCTTTGACTTCAGACTTCTGGGACTACAGGCATGCACCATCATGTCCACCCCCCCAAAATTTATTCTTAAAAAACAAACAAAAAGCCTACAAAAAAAGCCTAAAACTATAGCCCCCATTTTTAGCTCTTCCCAAACGACAATAAACGAAAAGCTATTTTAATGTTATATTAAAATGTGACTTCTTGTCAACATTTATTTGTAGGGTGCTTTACATTTTCCAACCTGCTTTTATATCCAATTTCTCATTTTGTTCTTGAAGAAAATTGAAGACTGGGTAAAAAAAGAGTATCTCCATTTGAAAGAAATAACAACTGCTCAAAATAGACTAAGTAATTTACTCAAGGTCAACAGATACAGTATCCCTAAAGAAACAAAAGTCATCAAAATATCATGTATTAAATGGCCATTGTCTAAAATATAATTATTATCAAATGAGCAGAAGTGGCCTATTAGATCTAGAAGTAAAGCAATTTTCATCAGTCAGTATCCAAGTAAAGAGTCCTTAAGTCATACATGTCTAACAGGTGGGATTCTTTGTTTTTATGCTTGAACACACTCAGGAGTAGAAATTTTATTTGCTCATTCAGTAAACAGTTCTTGGGGGCCATGTGATAGGAACAACATTAAAACTGAAACTATAAAAATGAGAAAGATATGGGTCTTTGACCTCAGGAAATCATTTGGGGTGTGTGCATGAAGAAATGAGGAAAAGAGAAACAAGTAAATACAATTCTATAGAGTAATGAATTTGTTTAGACAAAAATGGACATGTCCAAAAAAGCTATCCTACCCAATCTAACCAGGAAGGAAGGCTACCAGGGAAAAGTGAATTTGAAACAAAGAATGCAAATTAGACTTATTCTTATTACTTGCAGGTGAGAGGCATAGAATTTCAGGCAGCAGGCGCTGCACTGACAAAAGCAAAGAGGGATACACTGCCGTTCAGCACCTCTAGAGCACCTATATGTGCTACTGTAGATGTAGAAGTACCAAGAGAGAAAATAATAGAGGCAGGGGCTAAATGGGCCAGTCATAAAAAACCTTGTTCATGTCACATTACATGACTTACATTTTATCCTGAGGATACTGAGGAAGCCTCTGAAGGACTTTCAAACTTCTGACTACCACAGTAAGATTTGCATTTTAAGTAGACTATTTTAGTGGCACTGTGAAAGATACATTTTTCAGGTGGAAAAAAAACTGGTGGTAGGTATACCAATGGAGAAAGTAGTGGTTAAGGTATGAGATAATGAAGGCCAAAAATAGCAGGTAGAAAGAATCACAGATGACTTCATATTTGAGAAAGAACTGAGAGATATGTCATTAACTGAAACAGAGAATGCAAGGAGGATAAGCTTTCTGAGTTATAAGGATGGGTGACAAAACTGATCTGACATCTGAATTTGCAGAGATATTTGGCAGGGAGTTAAATATTTGATGGTGAAGCTTGGGGAAAAGACCCCTACTGAGGACAGAGTCATTGGCACACAGTTTAAAACTATGAGCATGTACCTTTGGACAGTAGGAGGATGTCCTTCCTTCTTAATTACTTCTCTCTGGCCACTATAAGTCTTGCTTAGTTTTACCAGGTTCTCAAAATGTGGTCCGTAGACTATATGTATTATAATTACACAGGGTGCTTTCTTTGTTAAGTCAAAATCTAAGAGGAGCCCAGTGATATTTTCCACTACACTGAAATTTGAGAACCACCACCATAAGGTTATTCAGAGTACCTTCATCTCAATTCCATATGAATGTTTTTCTATTATTTCTAGCAATTACATCCTCTTCCCCGAGTCTTCTCTAGAGTAATTATACCAAGCTAACTCAATGAATAACCACCCCCTTTCTACCCTGATTAATCTATGTAACAACTGCTTGAATTATGAATTTATAAAATACAGATACACAAAAAATAAGAATCCTGTATATTCTTATCAACATGAGCTGACAAGTGTTAATATTTATGCTATAGATAAGTGGTTCTCAACCTGTGGGTCATGACCCACAGGAACTTTATTAAAGGGCTGCAGCATTAGGAAGGTTGAGAATCACTGCTATAGATCTTCTAGGTGTTTAAGGCATATGCCTACATTCAATTTTTATAACACACTATTGTGGAATCTACCTTTCAAATCCATCACAAATATCTTTCTATACCATTAGTGATTGTTTTTAGTGGTTTTAATGGCTGAACAGAAAATTACATAATTTGTTAAAAATCTCCAAAAATTTACACTATCATGGCCAAACCAACAGGTTATTTTCTCAGTTTAAAAAAATTTCTGTAAATTCTCACAGTAAAATAAAGCTTACCCCTACCCCCCATTTTTTAGACAGACGAGATCTCATTCTATCACCAGGGTTAGAGTGCCAGTGGTGTTCTCATGGCTCACTGCAACCTCAAAACTTATGGGCTCAAGTGATCCTCATATCCCAGCCTCCTGAGTAGTTATGATTACAGACATATGCCACCACACATGGCTAATTCTTTTATTTTTTTGTAGGAATGAGGTTGCCCTATGTTGCTCAGGCTAGTCAAGTCTCAAGCAATCCTCTTACCTTGACCTGCCAAAGTGCTAGGATTAAAGATGTGAACTACCACACATGGCCTCATTATTGTTTTAGATTGACTTTCTTCCTATACTACTCAGGCTGAATTTGTTTTCTTCTATACAATGACCAAATCACAATCGTCTTGGATTTGTTTGACAATTTTATTGTATTTTTCTGGCATTTAAAGACTACCATTACAAAGTAATAAGAATCAAAATTATGTCAAAAATGTATGATGTATGTGTGTTAAAGAACCTGGATGAGCAAGTTAAAAAAAAACTCTATACAACTGGGAATAAAAAGAACTAAAAACCTACAAATGGGAACAGATACTAAAACTCACATCTGATCATGTCACTGTACTTTTAAGTCTTCAGTGCTAGAAGGCTGCCCGATAAAGATGATAAATTGAACATGTGTATATAATTTTTCTTCTCCTGAATCCCCAATTACACTTCACAAAACTGATTTTGTTTTCACAGGCATAAAGACACAAGCATAGGAGAATGGGAAAAGAGATAATAGTAATGGAGTTTGGGAGGCTAGAAAGCAGATGGATGAATTGTAACGAACCGAGAAGGCCTCAGAAAGCCAACTCATGTTTTAGAGCCAGGGAATGCCTGATTTTCACCACAAGACCGTCAAAAGGCTCAGGATCTATGGCACCCTAGAAGGTGGAATAAAAAGAGAGATACTAAAAATAAAGTTGGCAAAGTGGAGGCTTTTTGAGAAGCAATTATATCCCCTCCCCAAACTGTGAAAGAAAAACTTACTCTACCCTGATAAAAAATGAAGATGATTTATTTCTGGACAGGTGTTTTCCTGACTGCAAACAAGAGGCACTGCTAAAGGTGGGTATTAGACCCCAGCCCTCTTCTCTTAGTTGGCTCCCAGGCCTTTTCCCTATAAGCAGGGTATTAGTGAAGCCATCTCTGGGGAACCTGACCAATGCTCGGAGGAAAAGACCTAAAAGACATTGACATTAGGACCTCCACGGTAATCCTACGGGAAGCTCATAGTTCATACAGCTATTAGGGCCCATCCTCCAAAGAGCTTCCAATATAGCCTTTTGGTCCCATACTTTTAAACCTGAGCACACAACTACAAATTATCAAACATTTAAGTAAAGCCTCTAAAATGAAAACAAAACAAATGTAGTGGGAGGCAACATTAGAATAGACACGTGGGGAGAAGAAAACATAAAATGAAACAAACAAAACCTAATTAATATTCTCAGAGATAAGAGAAAATAATTGCCTTTATAAAACACAAACAGGATGCTATTAAAATACAGGAAGAAAAAAATAACTATTCTGAGGGAAAAAATAACTCTTAGAAATAGGATAACAGAAATAAGAAAGTCAACAGATGGGTTGGAACGTACTAAAGAAATCTCCCAGAAAGCAGAGCAAAAAAGATGTAAAATGGGAGGAAAAGATGAGAAAATTAAAGAAACAGTCTTGGAAGTATAATATCTGGATCACAAGGATTCTAAAGGGATATTAGAAATGATAAAGGAAAAAAAATCACCAACCAAATCATGTAAAGAAATTGCCCAGAATTGAAGACCTAAGTTTCTACTATAAAAGGAGCCCAATGTATATTTAGCTGAGTGGAGAAAAATGGATCCAAACCAATGACCCTGATAATGAAATTCTGAAGTACTATGAACAAAGAGAAGGTTTTATAAGATACCAGAGATAAAAGTAAGAAATCTTTTCAATAACACTAGAAGCTAACTGTGGACTGAGTTTTAAAAATTCCACAAGAATAGCTTTACCAAATCAAATGTTCTTTCTCAAGAAACTACTGGAAAACATGCTCAACTACACCAAGAACATATCCCACAAGAAAAAAGGCAGTAGGATGAAAAGAATTCCCAGAATGATACTACACAGTAGTGGACTGAGAGGACAACCAGACCAGACCAAATGGTATGACCCAAGAGGATAGTCACCTTCAAGATGACTGCTGGTATTGTATCTTCTTTTTACCAGAGGGCACAGTACTTAGACGAGCTTGGATTCTCACCTGTGCTTGCTTGCTTGCCCTGACCCTGCACCAATCAGGTCTTTTCTCTCTTCCCTTCATTCCCGTAGCCTGCCTCATCTGACTACATTAGGTATATGTAGCTTTGTCTTACTCTTAAGGGCTGAAAAGCCCAGACACCCTAACTGTGGTGAGCCTTCTATTTCCCGTAATTTATTCTTGCTCAGTGACTTCCCTAGGAACTTTTAAACTCTTGGGGAAACTGAAGCTTGGCAATGCCATGGCTTCTGCTAGGATTATTTTTTTTCCAGAGCCTTCATCTGAAAGAGGTAATATCATACTCTTACCTAGCAGGTTTATATTTGCTATTTGGTTTTTATGTTAACCACCTTTCTCATTCATATCTATGTAAATAAATAGATAGATGTTAACAAAATATTTGAGGAAAAATACATGAGAACAAAAAAATTAGAATGAGAGAATCTATCTTTAAAGATAGGATGTTTAAAACGAAACAAAAGAGTCAGAAATTAAGTTTAAAATAAACAGGAAACAAAAACCACTATCAACCTTAAAATTTACTTACATGTCATAATTTGCTTACCCTGTTTTTTAGTTTAAACATATACAAGGGCTATCCAGAAAGTATCAAGCCATTCTAATACTATTTTTCATGTTACGTAGCGGGATACTTTCCTCACAGCTCTCCTATTATAAACTCAGGTTGTTATCATCTACACCTGGATGCACCCCACAAAATCCACAATATTAAATAAAGCAGTTGTCATAACCAAAGGTTTTCTTTCCTTCAGAGCCAATTAATTTATTCATCAGTTAAAATGTAATTATTTCTTGTCACTAGAAATACCATATTCATGTTTAACAATACATTTTACTACATGTGACTGAATACTACCATTTCTAAATGTATGTTAATACTAAGTAAATAAGAATTTTGATATTCTAAGACCATCTCTGCTCATTCTATGTATACAGAACTCTGGAATAAAAACTAAATTCTTTTGGAAACAATTCTTGGAAGAGACACAACTTAGAATCTCTCCATATGTTTTATACCTGGGCTAATGTGGCAATCTGTGGCTGGGCTTGAACTGTCATTTGTTGGTTTTCAGCTTCTGTTACAGCTGCATCTCCACTCTGCTGGTTCTCTGCTCCAGATTCCATGGTCATTTAGTTACCTATAATAATATGGAAGAATGTTACAAGCACTACAATGCTTTGGGCTTTCATGTCTTTAAAGGCAAATTTCAAGTTATGAATAGTTGTATATGGTAATTAGGTTAGCAAATACAGCTAGAAATCTAAGTAAAACACAATGTAGCTGAACAGTTGCCAAACTTGACCAATTTACAGAGCTATAAAAAGTTCCAGACCCTTGAAAAAACAAAGTATCTTTCTTCTCTCTTGGTTGTTCTTCCCAATGATAGATATATTTACCCCATCTAGAAATGGGATTCCTCTTGTCCCTGAACCTCCCCTACTAACAAGGAGAGGAAGAGTGGCAGCAAAATTATATAATCTTTCTAATTCTACCTGTCGGGTACAGAGAGAGGGTAGAGAGTAGGAGTGAGCTAACCATTGAGTCTATGACATACAGGCTTCATGTTACTTCCTATAAAGGTATTTCCCCTGATAAGAGAAGAATCCGAACAATTGTAAGCTACTTCCACAAAAAATTAGTGGTGATAGCACAAAATCACACCAAGTTTCAAGACCCCAAGTTGTGGGACATAAAGTAGAAAATGGAGTAAATGGCCACAGAGCCAAATGGGAGACCCCAAACACTAAAGACGGTTAAGTTGTTCTGTCTGCACACGTATATACATACAGAGAAAGAAAATACCTTTAAAGATTTTAATTGTAAAATCAAGATTGATCATTGTCACGTTTTAGACCCTGCTTTGCTAAGAGCTTAGTGTATTTGTTAGGTAATCTGACAGTAGATGGCAAAGAAAGTCGAGAGCAATTCCTAGTAGCAGTAGCTGCTTTACATAGAAGTTAGAGAAGTTTCTGATAATTGGGGAAGTCATTCTGCCTAAAAGATTCAGAAAAACAAGCAATTATTTCTACTTAACTGTTGTAATTCAATGCCTAGCAAATCACCTGTCAAAAATAAATTTATCGATATTGAGGGACTGTCTATTGTGATTCAGAAACAATACAAAAACCCATTGCTTTTCCAGAACATATTTATTTTATAACTCCAAAATTGATAATCAAAACTGTCACTAATCCTTATGTGATTATTATATACCATCACAACGTATTACATACTAGTACATCTAGCAAGATTGCTATCATTCATAGGGTGCTATAAAAAGAAAGTGCTTTACAAGTGGCAGTTAAAAATGGAAATAAAAATACCTCAGTGGAAATGAATATAAACAGTTTAGAAATACTAGAATCCACAAAACACAGATGACAAAGGAAAAGATTAACAGATTTGACAGTGTTATTATTAAAAACATTCACTACTTCCTAAGACAGACGGAAGGAGGGATAAAGGAAACCTTTTAACATTCATAAACTCACTAAGGTTAATTGCACTGAGAGAAAATATCTGCCACATATAATCACCACAGTAATATTCAAGATACAAAATAACTAGTCAATACAAAACTTTACTAGTTCACAAAAATAAAATTCAAGGGTATTCACTATAGATTTATTATTTATTTATTTAATTTATTTATGACAGAGTCTCACTCAGTTGACCTGGGCTTGAAGGCTATGGTGTCATGGCTCACTGTAACCTCAAACTCCTAGGCTCAAGCGATCTTCTTAACCCAGCCTTCTGAATAGCTGGGACCCCAAGTGCCTGCCACAATGCCAGGCTAGTTTTTCAATTTTTAATAGAGATGGGGTCTGGCTCTTGCTTAGGCTGGTCTCAAACACCTGCCTCAGCCTCCTAGAGTGCTAGGATTACAGCTGTGAGCCACCACACCCGGCCTAGAATATTTTTAAAATAGCAAAACACTGAAAATAAATACCCATCATTAGGAGAACTATTAAAAATAGCCTACATATAATGTAATCATGTATTACAAAACAAACCCCATTTATGTTAAAAAAACAACTAGAATTGTTGTTAAGGTACATGCATGGAAAAGACATGGGAGGTTAAGTGGTAGCTCTGAAGACAACTAGGATTAGGCAGATATCTATGGATGAGGGCTATCACTTTTACATACATTGGTATTTAAAAAATTTTAGTGTGTATATATATATACACGCACACTAAATCATATATAACATTTTAAAATAATGAACCAAATATATATACTAAATCATATCTAACATTTTAAAATAATGAACCAAAAATATACTGCAATCATAATTTGGAGATACTCAAAGACAAAACATTTTTATTCCAGATACTTTTTACATGAAATTACCATTTCTGTTTAAATTTTGCCTCAACTGTTTATCCAACATTTCTAAATAATAAAAATTAACTGCTTTTAAAAATTATCAAGTAACTTCAGTTATCACTTATAAAAATTCACTGGGTTGGATACTTATACTCTGTGCTCTTTTAAACTAAAAAATTTAAGAAAGAGATCAAATGTAACAGAAAACAACAGAAACAGTTTATCTATCTTAAAATTTACGGTACTTTTGGTCTGGGAAAAAATGGTATGCGGAAAACAAAAAATTTCAATAACAATAAATGAATGAACCCATTCCAGGACAGTACTGAGTCAAGCTAAGTATGAGCAGACATCTATAAATTTTTCTCCATTTTCTCTTCTAAATCACCATTTTAAACTAGGAAGATAAATAGAAATTTATCACAATACCCCTGGCAGACGAAGTATACACACTCATTTTTAAAGACTTTCATTCCAAGCCACCTTTTTATGCTATATTGTCACTTGATATATGTAGTTTTACTCTATTATCTGATTAATTGCAATCTGAAGCACAGATCAGTCATACTTCTTTTGTTTTTGTTTGTTCTACAATAAATCAACACTTAAGGTACAGGGCATTACAACTTTCTGTTTTGGAAAAGAAAACATCCATTACCATATTATAATAAAGGAAGTAGTTACAGCTGTAAAGACACACAAAATAATTTTCATCCTCCTTCCCTCCTCAACAAAGATAAAAGTTCAAGGGTACTCACTGTAGAATATTTTTAAAATAACAAAAAACTGGAAACAAATATCCATCATTAGTCTATCTATAATTTAATAACATATTGTAAAGCAGAACCTCATTTATGTTAGCCAAAAAAAGACAAGTAAAACTAATTATTGTAGAAGTGTAGGCATGGAAAAGATGTGGGAAGTTAAATACTAAACCATAGGGGGTAGCTCCGAAGAGAGAACTACGATTTAGTAGAACTACAGAATGATGACTTTCGTTTTTTTACTCTTTACATAATGTCTTTTCTTAAAAAAACAAGGTGTTTCCAATGGATAGGAGACCTCTTGTTTAAACTGTTAGTGTTTTATTATCATTTCATTCAGGTGGACTACCGATTCTTTTTTTCAGTGTAGAACAGTGGTTCTCAGCCTGTGGGTCACGACCCACAGGAACTGTATTAAAGGGCCACAGCATTAGGAAGGTTGAGAACCACTGGTGTAGAGAATGACCTTCTTATTTTTCTAACTCTTAGCTTAAGTCGACACCAACTTCTTAGCAACAATACAAATACAGTCTTTCATCTGAAAATGCAGGCCTTTTCTCAAAGGGCTAGTAAGAATTAAGGAAGAACAATTTTTTCAGGTGAGAAACTCAGTAACAACTAAAACAGATACTGTTGTTATTTCATTTTAAAGGTATGAAAACAGCAATCTTCCAACTGGACTAAATCAGCATTAAAAGTGGGTCCAACTATTTTGACATCAAAAGTTTTAGCTTGAAGATATGGTATATTATCATATACCATATGTAGTGTGGTATATTATCATATACCATATGGTATATTATCATATATCATATGTAGGATCTGCAGTCTTTCTATTAACCCAGTATCAAGTCTAGCCAACAGTGCCCTATCCAGACTTAAGATTAGATATTAGAGGAAATATGCAGGTTCCCAACGTTGTTTGAAGAAATTCACTAACCATGGGCCAAAAAGAAAGAAAACGAATAATGTTAAAAAATAAGAAAAAGACTAGGTACATATGAAATCAGAATGCTGCATGAGTAATGGGCCTGTAATATTAGAAGCAGAATGGATCCTAGAAATCCCTTAAAATATACTAATGGCCTGATAATACTATAATGTTTTTTTCCTATCTTCTAACCCCCATCCCCCTCTGCTCTCCCCTCTCCCCACTTGCTCATTCCCCAACCCTTGCCCCTTGTATTAGCTCATCTGCTGCCTTCATATTAGGATAGAGTACACTGGATTCTTTCTTTTCCATTCTTCTGATACATTGCTAAGAAGAATGTGTTCCACCTCTATCCTGGTTAATACAAAAGATGTAAAGTCTCTATCTTTTTAGTGGCTGAATAATATTCCATGGTAAACATACACCACAGCTTATTGATCCATTCCTGGGTTGGTGGGCATTTAGGCTGTTTCCACCTTTTGGCAATTGTAAATTGAGCTGTGATAAACTGTCTAGTGCAAACATCCTTAAGGCAAAAGGATTTCTTTTCTTCTGGGTAGATGTCTAGTAATGAGATTGCAGGATCAAATGGGAGGTCTAATTTGAGTTGAGGATTCTCCACACTTCTTTCAAAAAGGTTGTATTAGTTTGCAGTCCCACCAGCAGTGTAAGTGTTCCCTTCTGTTGACATCCACGCCAGCATCTGCAGCTTTCAGACTTTGTGATGTGAGCCATTCTCACTGGGGTTAGGTGATATCTCAAGGTGGTTTTGATTTGCATTTCTCTGATGATTAGAGATGATGAACATTTCTTATGTTTGCTAGCCATTTGTCTGCCTTCTTTAGGGAAGGTTCTATTCAACTCTCTTGCCCAAGTACTATACTATAATTCTTGTTCTTCCAATAATTCTAAATTTTAAAATTTATTTAGGATTAATGTTTAAAAGTTGAATTATCACGATTTTCATCCCTAAAAATTAGCATAAGACTAATCCTTTGGAAACTATGAACCTTTAACAAATTTCAATATAGGGTTGTGCCTAAAGGAAATACATTTTTAATCAATTCACAAACATATATACCATTTTGCTATAATGGTCTCGAGGATTCTACCACCTAATTATATGAAAAATAAAAAGCAGAGTGATTCTATAATATTATTCACTCAATCTTACAAAAAACAAAAAATGCTACTATTAGTAGGTAGAAAACAGCTTAACACTTGGTGGAAAGCTGGATCTGTCAACAAGTGGCACTGTCACCAAGTGGTTGTCCGACAAATTAAACTTTTTGTATTTCAGTTTCTCATTTGTATAATACAAACAAGAGGAAAGAATTAAAAGTAGAAAAAGACCACAAAAAGATGTATGAACACAAAAATAATTACACAGGTCAGATGATTCAAGAGTATTTTTGGTTAAAAGAAGTATTTCCTTTTATTATACACTCATTCACACAGTAAAGAAAGATTGAATGATAATAGGTCACCTAGCATGTTGATCTTGGACAAATACAGAGATATTACTATTCATTTATATAATCATGAGCATGCAATACAACTTGAGATTATTAACAATACTTTAAAAACATGCTACAAGACCACACTATTATCCAATGTAGGGTCTCTCTCACCTAGTAGACACTGTCTCTTATCGTTACATTGCTCTGGTCTTAACTGTTGTTATAGTTACTAAACAGATTAATAACTCTTTAATCTTTTCCTAATTGTCAAAGATAAAGCTGTTATTGCTTTCTATCTTAGCTTCAAGGAATTTATCTGACTGGGTTTCCAAATAGTAAAGGGCTGTCTCACATCTATACCCTTTCCACAGTGAAGATAACAGTAGATATTAAAAAGTTCAAAATGTAGTTCACCTCTGCCAAGTGTCAAATGAGTGCTTCCGTGACATTTACAAGAAGAGAGTATGTTCTGCCAACAGGCTGGGAAGTAGTGGAATATCAAAGAGGCATTAAGGATGAATACATTATTGATAAATTTGGGGCAGAAGATCTTTTCTGACAAGAAAAACAGTATGAGCAAAGGCTTGAACTATAGGAATTTGGACTTTAGTATCAGACTTTAAATAAAAAGCAAGGAAAAAAACAGATGATAATTACTACTGGAGATAATACCATGGAAAATGCAATAAACAAAATTATATCTGCCACCAAAATTTTTTTTTAAAATTTGCTTTTAGGGAGCTTACATTCTACTGGGGGGGGGGGGTTTAGAGGAGAAAAAGTGAACAAGCAAAACATGGTGGGAAGTGTGCAGAAAAATAAAGCTGGGAAGGATGTTGAAGAGATTTTCAATATTATATAAAGGTTGACCACAGAACCCTTACCAAAAAAGTAGCATTTAAATTCAACTACTCAGCACCTGTGAGGAACTAGATGGAATCAGGAGCAAATTCTGGCAGCACTATTTCTGCATCTACCTGTCTATAACAAATTAACAAAAATCTTCATCTCATTGCAAATTAAAGCTCAATAAGGAAAGCAAGCCCGTATCACCACTTATGCTAATAATCATTAAGCAAAAAGAACGCTATTTATTTTCACCATGTTTTTTCCCCCAAAATATTTTTTAAAACTTTGCCTGTAGAGAGCTTGTATTCTAGTGTGGGGGGTTAGAGGACAGAACGTGAACAAGCAAAACATGGTGGGAAATATGTAGAAAAATTAAGTGGTGTCCCAGTCCACATAATCTCCAACATTCTAGTTAAAGGTTATGAAAAATCTTCCTTACAACTCAGTTAACTTTTTAACCTCCTAAACTTATGGCAAATTTCATCCTATTTAGGATAAAAAAACAGCTTGTCAGAGAAATGAATTGTAAATTTTGATTCTGAAGAATAAGATATTCATAACAGAACATATGCTATGACTTCTTAAAAATAGAAATGACCCCAGTTAGAAATGAGGAAAAAAACATTCCTCTGCACATTTATCAAGTGGGCAACTCCTGAATTCTCAGCAACTCAAAATTCCAGAGATTTAAGGAAATCACATAAGCAGGACTCCAAAATCTATTCACAAGGCATGTTTGGGCCCATGATATTTTATTTTATCTTATTTTAATTTTTTGAGAGAGTCTCAAGCTGTCACCATAGCTCACAGCAACCTCCAACTCTTGGGGTCCAGTGATCCTTTTGCCTCAGTTTTTCTATTTTTAGTAGTGACCGGTCTTGCTTTTTGTTCAGGCTGGTCCCAAACTCGTGACCTCAAGCAATCCACCTGCTTCACCTCCCAGAGTGCTAGGATTACAGGCATGAGCCACTGGGGCACATGATTTTAAAACTAAATGACTATTTTGTCATAGTCAAATATATTACAGAAAGCATTCTGCAATACTATACCTAGAAACACCAGTATGTGATACAGGCATATAAAATAGTTTCTACATAGTTACTTTATACCTGTCCTTTAGTTTTTAGAATAACCATTTGAAAGCCTTGCTAACACATACTTATACTTTCAACCTGTTTTGACTGATTTTCTAAGGTGCTATAATTGACTATAAAAAGTGGCAAAATGTTCAGGTGCTATACAACAGACTTTAACTTTTCAAGAGTCAGTACCTATATACCTACATTGCACTACCTATTTTCCTCTATAAACTTTTATGTATCTTTTAGTTGTTAACCTTGAAAAACTTGCTATTTATCTTTATCACATGCCCAATCTAGTAGAACTAAGTGCAATCCATATTAGAAATTTAGCAATGCTCCTGGTTTCTGATGCTAATTAACAGCCTATTGGTGTTAAATACAGCATACCGTCATTAAAACAGATAGGAAAAAAGTATATTCAAATGCTGTATGTACTGAGTATGTGTCAACTTCAACAGACAAACGTTAGATTAGACTCATCACACCTAACAAAAGGAGGTCATACACATTTCAAGGAACATGTCAGAAGAGGCAATGTGGTAAACTAAAATAAATTGGTATCTTTATTAAGCGGAGTATAATTCTGACAGATTTCAGAAACCATTTCCTCTGTGCTCACATCAAAGTCTTTCTTCCTTTGAAGAAATCTGTATTTCAGCCTCTAGTCCAGATATAACAGAAGGCAAGAAAGTTGTATACGAAGTTAACTCTTATTCAAACCTCATGAGATTTAAATTATATAAGACAAAAATAAAAGCTTAAAAATGTGTTTATATACTTTTATATAAATTCTTTGTATTAATAGTAGATACCAAAGTAACCGCTGCCACCACCACCAAGAAAGAGGATGGTGTATGGCAAAAGGAAATCTTTCCAATATTATTTAATAAATCACCTGCTTTGTTTATTGGATTGAACTCAGAAAAACAGTTTAAGTTCCATTTATTTCATGGTTTATTGCAGTCTATAGTTATAAGGGTATTTGAATGCCATCTTTAATAAGTTTATTTTTAAAATATACAGCATACTCTATGAAAAAGTGAATGTTTTTAAAGGACATATTTAACAAAAATTAGAAAAATTTCATTTGATTTTATAGAAACATCTTGCATGACTTCTGACAGCCATCCCAAAATAAATGACTAATCTTATAATACCTTTCAATGAGAAAACTTTAGTGCTTTCTCAGGTTTGTGGTTTTTTTTTTTTTAATAACTGACAAAATATACTACTTTGTTTTCCTAAAGGAAAGTAAGACTACACTCATAGCTCTGAAATAAGACTTCATGTATCCAGTCACCAAGAGAACGTTGTTGCTTAGCAAAGCAGCAACCATGACGATGCATTATTTTAGATGTTAACATTTTTATCCCATCTCTTCCCATTCCTTTCTTTCCAAACAACCACCTAATACTATGTTCAACCACCTAATACTGTGTTCACAACTTTCTACACTTTGACCCTTTCAAAGAAGTAATTCTACAGAAACTTCTATATATGAAGTGCTACTAAATGCATTTTTGGAGCTTTCTTTTAAAGAAAAAGTTATATAGCTCCTACATAGTTACTTTTATAAAAGCCATTTTTATGCTGACTAAAGAGTGAAGCTGTCTTTAAATTTTAAGTTCTGCTTCATAAAATAGCTCAATGCTAAAATTGTAAAGGACTCATGCTAGGTATTATAAGTAACCTAGAGGTGATTTCAAGTATACAGGAGGCTGTGTGTAGGCTAGATGCAATACTACACCATGTTACGTAAGGGACTTGGAACCAATCCCCTATGGATACCAAGGGAGGACTATACTTCAAGTTAAAATGTTTCGCTCAAAGTTGACATTTCTAGATTTTTATCTTTACCTTCTTTTCATCAGTCCCTCTAAACTATTCTAGACACAATAAAGGGAAGATCAGAGGAAGACAGATCATATTACTTCAAATATGCTTTTAGTGGCTTTAGTTATTTTTCATTAAATAATGGTATCCTTTTCCTGAGCTTTCACAAAGATATTTAGAAAATGTTCACAATTAGAATTTATGATGTATAAAATATGACACCAAAAGCATAAACAACAAAAAACAAATGAACAACTTTATTAAATTAATTAATTTAACTTAAATTAAAAACTTTTGTGGCTCAAAGGGCACCATCAAGAAAGTGAAAAGACACCTCACAGAATGGGAAAAAATTTTTGTGAATCATATATCTGATAAGGGACTTGTAAATAGAACAATAAACTATTACAACCACAAGAAGATAACCCAATTTTATAATGGGTTTTAAATTTTTCCTAAGAAAATGGCCAAATAAGCACATGAAAAGATACTTGATAAATCAGTTATTAGTCATCAGGGAAATGCAAATCAAACCATAGTTAGCTTCCTGATGGCACTCACTAGAATGGCTATAATAAAAAAGATAGTAAGAATGTGTGCTAGTGAGAATGTGGAGAAATTCAAACCTTCATACACTGTTAGCGGGAATGTAAAAAAGGTACAGTAGCCCTCAATGAATCCCCAACAATAAAAAAAAAATAAATAAAAATTAAAAAAAAAAAGGTACAGTAGCTTTGGAAAAGTCTGGCAGTTCCTCAAATAGCTAAACATAGCATTTCAGTCCTAGGTATATACTGAGGAGAAATGAAAACATAGGCACAAAAATGAATGTTCATGACAGCATTATTCATATTAGCCAAAAAGTCCAGATGTTCAGGAACTCATGAATAAAACATTGTATACCCATAAAATGGACTACTTGGCCATAAAAATTACCACTGCAACATACTACAACATGGACAAGCTTTGTATGATTCCACCCATACGCAATGTCCACAATATGCAAATCCAGGGAGAGAGCATTGACTAGGGCTGGGGCTACAGGGAAATTAAGTGATAACTAAGAGGTACAGGGGTTTCTTTTGGGGATAATAAAAATGTCCTAAAACTCAACAATCCCCCATCTTTTTGGCACCAGGGACTAGTTTCATGTAAGACACTTTTTCCATAGTGCGGGGGTATGTTTTGGGGAAGATCTCCACTTCAGATCATCAGGCATTAGATTCTCATGAGGAGCCCTCAACCTAGATCCCTTTCATGAGCAATTTACAGTAGGGTCCTTAAATCTAATGCCTATACTGCTGTTACAGGAGGCAGAGCTCCTGTAAATACAGATGAAGCTCGCTCCCTCACCCTCTGCTCACCTGCTGTGCACCTGAGTTCCTAAGAGGCTATAGACTGGTATCGGTCTGTGGCCTGGGGATTAAGGACTGCAGCTAAAACTGACTGTGGTGACAGATGCATATCCTTGCAAACATACTAAACAAATGTACACACCAAATGGGATGGAACATATAGTACGTGATTTATATTTCAATAAAACCATGAAAACAACTGTGATGTCCAATTCTTACCTGTAAAAATTACACATTCAAGTGTTAACTAAGATAGATTAGTCAACTTCATTAGTGTGCAAACATCAAAGTGTACTTACACAAACCTAGATGGTACAGCCGACTACACCTAAGCTATATGATATAGCCTCTGATTCCTAGGTCACAAACATTACACAGCACATTACCACACTGAGTGTCATAAGCAACTGTAACACAACAATAACTATCTGTGGATCTAAACATAGAAAAGGTATAGTAAAAATATCATATAAAAGATTAAAAAGGGTACACCTATACAGGGGCACTTGCCATGAGTGGGCTTGCAGAACTGGAAGTTGCTCTTGATTAATTGAGTGTGAGTAGTGAGTGAATGTGAATGCCTAAGGCACTGCTATATGGTACTGTAGACTTTATAAACATTGTACACCTAGGCTACACTAAATTTATAAGTTCTTTCTTCAATAATAAATTAACCTTAGCTTCCTATAACTTTGTAAGCTTTTAAAAATATTTTTAACTTTTTGTAATACAAAAGAATTACACATTGTACAACTGTACACTAAAATTCTTTAAGCTTTTTTCTATTTAAAAAATGCATTTTTAAAAAACTTTTTACACTTTTTGTTAAAAAACTAAGGACTAACACACACATTAGTATAGGTCTACACAGGGTCAGGACCATCAGTAGCACTGTTTTCTATCTCTACTTTTCCCACTGGAAGGTTTTTGGGGTCAATAACACACAGGGAGCGATCACCTCCTATGGTAACAATGTCTTCTGGAATACTTCCTAAAGGACCTGCCAAGGACTCTTCTTGAGGAATATGTTTGTTTTTATTAGTTTCACCACAAATGTTAATAAAACCTTGTACTAGGACTTTAGGATAGCTATGGTCATTAAGTGGTAAGAAATTTTTAGCTCCATTAGAATCTTAATGGGACCACCACTAGTGACACTGGTGGTCTCCCATTCACCAACAGGTCATTATATGGCACATAGCTATATATCTAGACCCGCCATGGAAGAGTACTGGGACTTTCAACTCAATTCATCCTTTCATTCCTGTTTATATCTTTCCTCCTCTTATATGAAATAGTTCCCTGCCTTTCACTCAGTGAAAGTTGTACATTCATAATGTACAACTACAGTTAATCTAATACTTTCTTTACCAAGTTCTAAGCATACCAAATTCATTCTACTTCCATGTCTTCATTTTTGTTCATTCCATTGCCTAGAAAATACCGTTTTATCTCTAAAGTTCTTCAGCATTCAATTTATTTATTTAATTTTTTAAATTAATTATTTTTAAATGAGACAGAGTCTCACTTTGTCACCCTCAGTGGAGTAGGGCCATGGCATCGTATCTCACAGCAACCTCCAACCCTGGGAATCAAGCAATTCTCTTGCCTCAGCCTCCCTAGTAGCTGGGACTACAGGTGTCTGCCACAACGCCCGGCTATTTTTTTTGTTGCTGTTGTTTGGCAGGCCCAGCCTGGGTTCGAACCCACCAGCCCTGGAGCATACAGCCGATGCTCTAACCATTGAGCTACCAGCACCTAGCCTCTGCATTCAATTTAAATTCTACTTTTCTCACAAGATTTTTCCTCACTAGGGTCCTTCTCTTCTGAACATTATAGCTCTTCAAGATGGTGGTCAAAACTGATATTTTGCCATGTATGTGTCTTTCTTTTTCACACCATTTCACCATACTCACCACATCATAAGTTCCTTGAGGGGAGGTACCATGTATTCAGGCTTTATTGTTTACAGCAACTGAAACAATCTTCATTTAACATCTATGTATTATTTTTATAAATATTTAACTGAATTTTCTTGTGATTATTTCACCAACTATAATAGTTGACAGCTAATAAATGTTCACTGAATAAATAATTAGATGGACAAATAGCTGTATATAAAACCAAAGTATTACTCTTATTGGTCACAGCAAACAATAAAGCTGTTACTGATATTTATAAAAATAGTGATACTCCTTTCAGAGCACTAATAGCTCAGAATAAGCAATAATTTTCACTTCAGTGATGAAAGACATTTCTCAGTCTCCTAATGCCAAACACTTACACGGAGATAACAGCCCTCCAAAATAATGGTTACTCAGCCTTGCCTAACTTAACAATTGTTTTAGTTACATCTATACTGCCATATTATTACAACCAGAAACTCACATGTACATAACCAGATCATTTTAAATTAACCAAAGAGAAAAAAAAAAAAAATTAACCAAAGAAATTTGTGTTTCTTTCAAAAATTCAGTATAGGTCAACTTTCAGATCTACCCTCCACTCCTACACCAAGGTCATCAACTTAGCTATTTAAACTTTCCATTTAACTCTCTATTCTCCAACTTAATGCCATTTCTTCTTCAATCCCTCAGACCTCCTCTTGTCCAAACTTTGCCCCTTGTTAGAGATCTCAGATTAATCCAACAGCAGAAAGAAAACTGGCAAGTGCTTTTATCTTTGTTTACATAGCTCATCTTGTTTGTGATAAACTATTACCTTACTTCACCCCTAAGAAAAAGCATCTTAGGAATTTATAAGTTTATCAAGGAGTACTACTATTTTTTTTTAAAGTCGAAATTTGTTTACCTAGCCTCAAAAATATACATTTTAGAAATTTTTCATTACTGGAGATGTTACAATGTATGTATATAATACATGAAATTATAATTATTCATCATTAAAGATAAACTTCTCTGTTGGAATAAACAACAGAATATGAAATGTTAGATAAACTTTTTATTTTTCCTTTTTTTGTAGCCTATAAGACAAATGAACAAAACTCTGGGTGCAGTATAATGTAGGCAGAGCACCCTTAAATCTGAAAATCCGAAATCCAAAATCCAAAATCCAATATGCTCTAAAATTGAACACTGACAGACATGACACCCCAAGAGGACAACTCTACATCTGACTACATGTGATAGGTCATAATTAAAATGGTTTCATTCACAAATTTAAAATATTGTATAAAATCACCTTCAAGGTGTTTGCATAGGGTATACATGAAGCATAAATGAATTTCATGTTGAGACATGGGTTCCATCCCCAAGATATCTCATATGTAAATATTCTAAAATCTGAAAAAAATATGAAATCCAAAACACTTCTGGTCCCAAACATTTCCACGAAGGAGTACTCAACCTGTAAAACATGTCTTTACAGGAGCTGGTATAAAGCTCCTGTAAAGACACTTATAATATAAAGCTCACTTATAATTACATCTCAAAATATTAGGAAATCATCAAGGTAGGTTAATGATCATGTAAAAAAAATAATGCAGGAAGAAATCTAGTATACCGGTAAGTCTTATTGGGTAACAATGTTCCCCAAGTTTCTTGCTTAAAACAACAACAACAACAACAAAAAACCTGGCCTTTATGAAATGTTCTTTCTCATTAAGAGAGAAAATTTAAAAAAAATTTTTTTGGTCAAAATACTAATTGAAAAAGGCAGTCTAAAAAAAAAAAAGAAGAAAAAAAGAAAAAGGCAGTCTATTCAGGACTGTAAGAACTTCAACAAAAGAGTTAACTAAAATCTGCTTCCTGAGTTAACCCTTACTGTCTGCTAGACTCCTCATACATAATATATCTTTAACACTTCACAAAAACTTTTAAAATGAGCTAAATAGGAAATAAGGCACTTCAACAATAAGGCACTTGTAACGATTTCCTTTTACAAGTTATTTGAAACTTTTCACTTTGAGTGAAAGTGAAACATTTGAAATGAAATGTTTTTCATTTAAAAAAATAAAGGCATGACAGATACTGTTAATTTGTAAGTTCACATGACACCTAAAAATAAAATCAGTTCAATAAGTGGTTAACAGACATTTCTATATAATGCAATACCTCAAAATTTCTAACTCTTCATGTACTGATACAAATTAGAAAGTCATACTAAGTGGGAAGAAAAAACATGATGTAGAACAGTATGTGTATAGAATACTACTACTACTACAAAGGGGGAAGAGTACATACATTATTTTGCCTGTGTATGGATAAAGTGCCTCAGAAAAGACAAAAAATTGCTAACATGTGGATGACAAAACGAGAATGTAGGACATTTTGCTATATTATTTTGTAATAATAGAAAAAGGATGACATCTGAATTATTCTAAAAAAAAATTGAAAATATAAAAAGTATACTTCTTAACTTCATCTAGGGTGATCTCTTTCCTTTTACTGCTTTCTATGATACATATTCTGCATTATTAGTCACTGTATCCCCAACAGTTCCTTGGGGGTTGAGATAAGATAATTTATCTTAGGATTTGCTGCAGCTTCTGACCCAGTATATTAAAGTAATAATGATAATAATTTTAAAAATAATAGGCAACGATTAAATAACTGGCACTTACTATGTATTAAATTTATTTAATCCTAACAACTTGGAAGTAGCTATTGCATGTTTTCTAGCAAGGAAAGTGAGGTAGTTAGGAAACTTGCCCAAGGTCCCACAGATAGGAAGTTTGAGATGAATTGTTACCATTAGTTGAATCCTTAAGGTACTTTATATTTATCTTACAACCCTTAGAGTAGAGGTATTATTCTAATTTTACTGATAAGAAACTTCCCTCAGGTCACAAAATTCCTTGAGGGTATTTACAAGATAGCAGTGGCAAGGTTGGGATTGGAACCCAAGCCTGTGATTCCAAACCTCATGCTGTCAACAATATTGTCATAGTAAATGCTAATATTTGAATTACTATAAACTGCTGTCTCACATGATACTGTGGTAGTGAGTTCACACGTGAGCTAAACAAAAAAAAGTTCCTGCATTTTTCCATTCCCTAATTCCCTACATCCTTAAATTCTGATTTGAGCTCTATTAAATAAAGCAGCTGTCATTGAAAGTTACAGGGTACATCAAGAAAAATATTTGCCTAACTGCGCGGGGCCTGTGGCTCAAAGGAGTAGGGTGCTGGCCCCATATGATGGAGGTGATGGGTTCAAACCCAGCCCCGGCCAGAAACTGGGGGGGGGAGGGTGGGGGAGAGGGGAATTGCCTAACTATGTCACAGGCTGGCTGTCACATAGTTACGCAAAAAACCTAAGTTAGGCAAAAATATTATAGAAACAAGTTTCTATAATATTGGATAAGTTATTTATGGAATAAATGAAATTATAAATTCCAGCAATACACTAATTGAGCATAAAGTTACACATAAATTCTCTCTCTTTATTGTCAAGAGAGAATTTGAAAATGTGGTGGAGGACACATACTTGGTTTTTGTTCTTGTAACTATTCTGTACCCAAACAAACAAAACTAGATGTCTTAGAATGAGAGACAAAATTTCAACTAATAAGATCTAACCCAAGAATATAAGTTTCAAAAAGGAGAACAAAAAAGGTGCCATTTTTATGGATCAGGTTTCTAAGTTTCTTCCGGGTCTTATGTGAAAAAAATTCATTCAAAACTTGTAACACTAAAGCTGTAAATTCTAAAAGACGTGTTCTTTTAACATTCTTCAGGCAAATTCTGTCAAAGAGCTTACTAGTTTTCTAAATGTAGGTGTTCATCCAAACAAATAAAAAAAGGATTCAAGCAGATCCCAGAGTGATCTTTTTGATTCTTGGCACAGAAGTATTACAGAGTACCACGTTCTAAGTCAATGTTCAAACATTAATGAATATAACAGTTTGAAAAGTTTCACTTGGATTTGCTAAAAATCACCAATTAGGAATCTACATATAAAATAGTTTAAAAGATCTTTCGGACTAAACTGAATAACATATTAGAAAACAATTTTTAAAAATCTCAAGAGTTGTTCCTCATCGTTTGGAAAATAGAAAAATTCCCTTTATTTCATCTTCTAAATTAAGTTTCTTGGCAGTAACAAATTGTTAACAAGGTTATTTTAAAGAGTAATACAGCGAAGTACGATTTGGAAAAGTTACTTCGATACAGAAGAGATGACTGTGCTTCTATTACCAATCAAGTAATAGATTGGTAATAAATAATAAATGTTTATTATTCCCCACAAGAATCACTGTTCAGACATACACTGACAAGTATTTTTAAAACAACCTGTTCAGCTTTTGCACCACCTCAAGTAACCGTTTATAGCTTTACTTTTATATGAGGAATTAAGCAATAAATGTAAAATTTCAGTAGGTAACAACCAAATCTATCTTATACTAAACCTAGAAGAGCAAGTTGAAGCTAGAGTGAAATTCTCGAGAAGGTATTACGTACTTAAATAGGTCACACTGCAGGTCCTCTAAAAATTGTCTTGTAATCTTTAATGTGTCAATGACTTTTCTATTGTCGCCTTTTCCCAATAGGCGGAAAAAAGAAATAAGGGTTGTGGTTGAAATTATTGTCAATCTCAAAACTCGGGTTACCTACTGCACTGGGGACAAATAATAATTTTAAAGCCTATTTTTAGAATTAAAATTAAATCAATCTTTCATTGAAGTTTTTGTCTAAAATATGGGAACACACGGTGAGAGGGGTAGAAGGGTATAGGGGGAAAGGGAGTTACAGATGACCCAAACGCCACCGGCAAGGTTGCGCCCCCAAAATGATGTAAAACAAAAGTACGTCGGCTAGTAATTCGTTTCAACGAAGTGTTTCAGAATGATAGACCTCAAGTGATTATTACCTTATCAAAAAGGGTTAAAAACGAAACTGTTTTAGAACACCAGCTTCCCTTTTACATGAACAGTTTTCTTAAAAAGTTATTACAAATGTTTTTCAGCACCCCTTCCTCCCCAAAAGAATGCATTTCCATGACTACTGACCTTAAAAAAAAAAAAAAAGAGGGGTGAGAGAAAGTCAAAAATTCCCTTAAAAAGCACGAGCTCTCATCAGCTCAACTAAGCAGCACAGGGCAGAAAACTGCGTTTCCCCAACCGTGTAGGAGCGGGAGGAAAGGGCACGAATAAAATACAGCACGAGAGGAAGCCTTGGGTTTCGAACTTTATTGCACAAAGAGAGTGGAGGGAAGAGTAGGTCAGACGTTGCAGCTCTTCCCCTCGCGAAGCGGGCTCGGCCGGCGGGGACTACCGGGAAGGCAGCAGGCACCTTCACCTCCTCTGCCCTCAACTGTCGCCTTCTTCCTCCTCCACCCCCCACCGGCACCCAGGCAGCGGACCGCCCGGCCTGGCCAAGCCGGCAGCGAGGCGGGCGGCGGGGGCCGGGCGAGCGAGCGGCGCGGGGGGCAGAGCCGGGCCGGGCGGGCGGCCTCCCCCGGGGCGGCTCCCGGCTCCCGGCTCCGCGCCCGGCCCGGCGGCGGCGGCGGGAACGCGGGCGCCAGCTCGCCGCGGCCGGCCGCCCGCACACACCCCCGGCCGCTGGCTCCCACCCCGCCCGCCGCCCCCCGCCATGAGCGCCGCCGCTGGCTGCAGGCAGAGTCGCTGCCGCCCCGGCCGCCGCTGGCTCCAGTCCGCCGCCATTATTCTTTGTTCGTTGCGAGCGGCGGCTATGTTGTGGGGCTCGGGCGGAGGCTCCATCTTTACCGCGGCCCCTCCTGCGAGGGGAAGGCCCCGAGCGCGGGCGTCCGGCGCCTCCCCGTCCCCCCTCCGTCCCCCCTCCGTCCCCCTGGCTCTCTCTGGCTCCTGCCTCCTCCTCCTGCTGCTCTTACCGGTGGTACAAGCTCCTCCGTCACTGCTTTCGTTCGCGGCCCGGATCTCGCTGGAGTTTTATTCTCTCCCCCACGTAACACACCGCGTCAAACTACACCTCCGCCGCGTCACTCACCAACACTCCGCTTCTCCCAGCCGCCCGGGCCACAGGCAGCAGCAGCCGCCGCCGACTGAGGAGCCGCAGCCAGGGAGCCAGCCAGCGCCGCCCAGTGCCGAGTGCGCAGCGGCCGCACACGGAAACAGCCGAGCTCGGCCCGGAGCAGCTCGAGCGGCCCCGCCCCCGCGCGGGGGCGGAACTTACCGAAGGCCTTCGGGCTCCTTCGGGCAAGAAGAAGGGGTGGTACCGGGAGAAGCGAGACGAAGGTGGGCTCAGACCCGAGCCCGGAGGAGGGATGTAAGCCCCTCCGCTGTGTTCGGATGGGTTAAACCGGACGGCGGAAGTTTGAAGGAGGAAGCGGGGTTTGTGTGGGGAATTCCCGAGGGGTGTCTGCGACTTGACGGAAACCCCCGCGCAGGCCTGGTCCTGCGTCCGTGAGCGGCGGGCTTTAGGGCGACTTTGACGTGCCGGGGCTCGGCTACTGAGCGCGCCAGCCCGGGAACTTTCAAACGCCGTTAGGACGTGGGAGACGCGCCGCCCATGCTGGGACACGGATGGAGAGCCGGAGTCGAGCAGGCTGCGGAGCTAGGGCTGCTGCGCCTCTGCCCACGCGCCCGGCCCGGGCCTGGCTCCGGCGGGGCCCCGGGGCGTGGTGGCGCAGGGTGGGAATGGTTTTCCCGCCGAGAAACGGCGGCCGTTGGCAGGACTGCCGTCTTTGGGGATGGGGGCAGTTGAGGCTCTAAAACTTGCGGCATCTCTTGGGGCTGAGCCTAGCAACGCGGACAGCCGAGGGCTGTGAGTCCCATCTACGGCCCTCGGAGGCCTCCAACCCATAATCTGCCCTGACCGAGGTTGCTCTTCCGCACTTGAAATATGTCCCCGTGCCACTCGTGCGCCTTTCTTCAGCAACATCCTTTGTCGCTTTCTTTTCTCAACCTGTGCTCTACGGCAGCGGTTTGCACCCATTGCACCCTTTTCTTCCCCACCAATCCCCACCCCCAACCTATATACCAAACGATGTGACTTCCGTGGCCTGGAAGCTACTGAAACTGTTCTCTGATAGGCTACATCCTTGACTCTCCGTTCATTCACCTTTTTAATTCTGCGGTCCTCTCCCTAGACTTTCAGGTCTTACAAATTCTTTCTGTTCCTTAAAGCAGACATGTCTTTAGGAAGCATAGAGGGTTGGACTGTACCCTTTACTGATTTCTGTTATGAAGAAAGAATTGCCCTTCCTGGGACTCTAGAGCTCATCCCCTACTGCTTTTTCCGGGACTTTGGGTGTAAGAGTATCCCCCTTTTCCTTTGTTATTTTCAGTCTTTCTCTGCTGGCTCTTTCCTATAAGCACTTAAACATGCTTAAGTCTCTCAGTTCTTCACAAAGGTTTCTTTTCATAAGTTCCTTTCCAACAAATCCGCCTGTCTCTTAACCCATCCACGTGTGGGGAGCTGCAGTCTCAAGGCCACATGTGGCCCTCCAGATCACCAAGTGCGGCCCCTCCACAGAATCCATACTTTATTAAAAGGATTTGTTCTTTTAATTTGGATTCAGTCAAAAAGCCACATGGACTGTGGCTCTGAATTGTAATGGACAGGTTTCATGTCTGTAAATCCAGTAGTTTTCACTCACTTTGTCACGACCTCATCCCAGTATTTGATAATATTGGCCATACCTTCTTCCAAACATACTCTTCCCTCTGCTCTATGTCACAGTTTTCCTCCCTACTTTTGTTTGCCCTTTAACAATTAACTCCTTCTTTATCCAACTCTTAAATATTGGAATCCTGAGTTGAATCCTGGCCCTCTTTCTGAGTCCCACCATACACACTTTTCTAGGTGGTGTCTCGTCCTGGAGTAATTTTAAATACCCTTTGTCAAAGACTTTTCAGCCCATAACTCAAGCCCACATCTTGCTCTTGAACTCTAGATTATATTTTCAACTGTGTTTGCTCCAATTTCATTTGCATGACTATGGCATTTCAAATTCAGCCTGTGTGTCATAATCCCTTTAAAACTCCTTCTGTAGACCCTGGTTCAGTTAAGGGTGTCCTATCCATTTACTCAATTTAAGCCAGAAACCTTGCACATCTGCAACACACATCAGAATCACCTTGATCTGTCTGCTTCCTGAAATGGATCTGTGACCTCTCTTTGTTTCCCATGGCCATTTTTTCATTCCCTTTGTAGTCTAAACTACCTTCACATCTTGCTTTTAACGCCTACAATAAATACCATTCGGGTCCTACAAAAATGCTCTTGCTTCCTTCCAATATATTTGCCACACTACCACCAGAGTAATTTTTTAAAAATACAAATCTGATCAAATTACTAACCTGCCTAAATTCACTGGCTCCCCTTTGCTTACTGAACACTGTCTAAGCTCCATTATCTGGACTTGTCTTTCTCCCCTTTTCCAGCTGTGCCCTAGGTCTCTGCACTCCAGCCATAGTAGTCTCTTGATTTTTTTCCCTACTGCAGGCTCTCCCCTGAAGGCATTTTCACATGCTGTTCCCACCCCCTTGAACTCTTCTGTCACCCACTAGTCCTACCTAACTGTAATTTATCACTTTCTTTTTCAATTCATCATTCTTGTAATTATTTGTTTAGTGTCTATGTAATGTCTGTGCAGGTAAGTACCACATCCGTCTCATTAATGACCAGCTTTTCCTCTTCCCTTCCATTTGCAGCGACAGTACAATGTCTAAAATATAATGGTGCTTGTTAAATATTGAATACTTAGGGAATTTCCCTGTGGTTTCAGGCAAAATTTTCTTAACATTTTGGGGTTCAAATCCTAGCTCTCTTAGCAAGTTTGGGCTGCTATAACACCATAGACTTGAGTTGAATGGCTTATAAACAACAGAAATTTATTTCTTCCAGTTCTGGAGGCTGGAAGTGTGACGTTAGGCTGTCAGCATGGTGCAGTTCAGGTGAAGGCCCTCTTCAGGATTGCAGATGGCTGTTTTCTCCTTGTAGTCTCACAATGCAGAAAGGGGACAAGTGCTCTCTGGGGTTCTTATTATAAGGCACTAAGCCCATTCTCAGGGGCTCTACCATCATGATCTAATTATCTCCCAAAGGCCCCATCTCCTGATACTATCAAATTGGGCGTTAGGATTTCAGCATATGAATTTGTAGGGACAAGGGAGGCACACAGTCCCTTGCACTGGCTCAGGCACTTGCTAGCTAAAGACTTTGGGCTAATTGTTCACTCATGTACATCAGTTTTCCCATCTATAAAATAAAGAATATAATAACACCTACCTCATAGTGTTATATACGTGATATAATTCATGTAAAGTATACTTGGAACAATGTTTGACATGTCATAAATATTAATAAACATGTTAGCTATTACTAGCTTTTACTTGGATATCTCATTCTTGTGTCAGATACATTTTCAAAATTGAGTTCATCTGCTTGCCTTTCCTACTCTGACCCTATACATGATACCAACATTTTGGAATTACCTACTCGTGGCCTATATTTATCACCTACCAAATAATGGTGATTTTTTATTTTAAAATTTCTTCATATTCACTCTTCCTTTTTATTCACACCAACCCTCATTTAGATTGTATCTCATCACATCTCATTTGCTTTGCTAACTTCCCAGGTACTTTCTACTGTGGGCTATCTTCCCCAGTTCACCTGTGCCCTACTGTCAGACCGGTAGGCCTCATGCAGTTATTAAATCATATATCCTTGACTTCTGCTCTAGTAATGTCTGTTCCTGCCTACCTTTGTTCCATCATTCATTCAATCATCCGTTTATTGAAGTGCAAGTTATTTTACCAAGCAGCCTAGGTATACTCTGGATTTGAAATCCAGTCTCCCAATTTCATATAGTCTGTTTTAGCATCTCCAGAAAACATATACGTGAATTGGAAAGGTTAAACTTTCAGCATCCACATTGATCTCTGGTATATCCATCTTTCCCAGGGTCTGGTTGGCTATTTGCCCAGGCTGGAGTGTAGTGGCTATTCACAGATGCGGTCATAGCACACTGTGGCCTTGAACTCCTCAGCTCAAATGACTACTGCCTTAGCATCCTGAGTAGCTGGAATTGTAAGCAACTTTCGTTTTTGACTCAGTTTCCCAATTGGAAGATAATGGTGGCTATCAGGGAGATGAAAAGCAGGAGAGAGCATGTGGATCTTGAAAGAAGTCCAAAGTGGGGGGGAAGATCCTCTTAGATGATTTTAAAAGGTTTCAAGGAGAAAGTGGTATTTGAGAGCTTTTCTCTAACCACAGCTTCCTTTTCCTGTTATTTTTCTCTCTTGGTTTTGCTGTCAAACCTAATTTTCACCTTCACTATGAACTCAAGTTCCATGAACTCTGCCTATCCTTGCACTCCATCACCTCTGTCTCATGATTTGCTTTCCTATCTGACCATAGTAAAGTCACCTAGGCCATTGTAACCTATTTCATTTATTCTAAAAATGTATGTTGAGCACCTATGCATTCTAGAAACCGGAGTTATAACAATGAAAAAACAGATTACATGTGCTCTCAATTCTTCAACCTTCCCAGCTTCAGACTTTTCTCCCTTTGCCCACTCTTTAGTGCTGTCATCCAGACTCAAGATTGCAGGTACTATGTGTTGACAACTCTCAAAATTACATCTTCTCCCAAACTCCAGATTCATTTAAACAAATGCCTACTCACATCTCCACTTGCATGTTGTCTTAGCCTGTGTTCTCCCAGGCAGCAGAACCTGAGGCAAAATAGTGTGCTATAATCTGTATATTGGGAGAACAATTAGGGGGAAATGTAGGTAGGGAAAAGCAGTGAATCAGGGGAGGAAGTCGAGATTCAGTCAAAGGGATGCTCACAATACTCTCTGCCCCACTATTCTCTGTTTTATGTGTGCACAAAACAAACCCTCCTGTGAGATGTGTGGACTGAGCAGGAGGCAAAATGCAGCTGGGTGGTTACTGCCTGACATGGTTGGTCAGTGGCAATGGGAAAATAAGTGGCCCAAGGGCCCCCCAGGCAAGTGAAGCAAAGACGATCTGAAGTGTTACAGATCTCTAGTAGACATCTCAAACTCATTGTGTCCAAACTGGAACTGACTGTCCCTCTCACATCTGTACCTGCAGCTTTTCCCGTCTTAATTGCTGAGGTTAAAAATCGTGGTGCAATTCTTAATGCCTTCTTTTCTCCACATCTATTCCATCAGGAAATTTTATTGACTATAACTTCAAAATATATCCCCAGACTGGCTACTTACCACCATTGGAAGTAACCCAGATCTGCAATACTTTCATCTCTCGCTAGGATTACAGCGATGGTTTAAGAAGTTTACCTACTTCCCTTGCCTCCCACCGGCCACACTTCTGCCTCAGAACCTTGGAACTGTTCCAATGCTTAAATTATTCTTTTTTGAAATATCTAGAGTGCTAACTCCCTCACCTCCTTCAAATTTTCACTGAAATGTTATCTCACTGAGAACACAGCCACACCACTTTTACACCCCACATTCAGTTTGTCATCAAATCCTGTAGTGCTCACTTCAAAATACTCGATGCTCACCCTCCCCATCTCCACTGACAGCAACTCGGTTCAAACCACTAACACTTTTGACTAGAATTTTGTATTAGCTACCCTTTACCTTATAGTTCCCCTCTGTTTTGCTCTTTTTATTTCCCTTTGCTACTTTATTTTCCTCCAAAGCACCTATCACTTTCTGGTATGTTTGATATTAATTCATTCATTGTGGTTATTCTCTGCCCCCTCCAGGACAGAGATTTTGATCTCTTTTTTTCACTGCTGTATCCTTAACATCTAGAAGAGTGCCTGGTACACAGTTGGTATTCAAATATTTAAATGAATGCGATTTGAATTGTGAAAATAATCTGGACGTTTGGTTAGTGTAAACCGGTCTTCCTCAGGGTGATCACCTCTGGATGCATCTGTAAATGCTGAGCTTCTGCAGCATGGTGCCTCCTCCAAAGTATTCTCTTCTTGTGGGACCTGATTTCTGTGTGGCTTCACTCTGCCATTTTTGTGTTAGTTCCGTATAACCAGAGAGAGATGAAGACCTCTTTGAAGCCTTCTGGTCTTCTTACACTCCAGGGTCGGAACTGAAGGACTGATAAGCAAGGTTCTGGTGGCTTTTAATGACTATTGTGAAGACCAAACAGACACTAGCACTGCTGCGTTCTCCATCTTCCTTTGGACGGAAAGTAATGCCATGTAGACAAAGTCAAATGGCCTCTTATCCTCTTAGAAATTGCAAAAAGGTCAATGGCTGGCAATCAAAATCGAGTAATAACAAAGATTTATTGAGCGCTTACTTTGAAAGTCCCAGACACCTTTTAAAACACTATTTTGACGTGTTGCCTAATTTAATCTTCATAACAACCCAATGAGGAAAATGTAAATATTAGGAACATTTTACAGGTAAGTAAACTGAAGCCAGGGAAGAAATGTGTCTGAGGTCTTGGAGCCAGTAAGTGGCACAGTCACAGATTATGAGCCCAGGCAGCCAGGCTTTAGAGCCTGCACTCTTAGCCATGTGTTCCACCTGCTTGTAGAATGAAAAGGAGGAAGGGATTTTGCTTTGAAAAGAAAGCAAAGTAATTATGACTCTATCAGTGTAATTCTATCATTCTGAAAGCACCTTAGAAACCCAAGCACTTCTGGCATCAACCTCTTTGCCATTTTTATGCATGAGATAAGATTCAGGCTGACTGGTTTCCAAAATACCTTGTTGCTCTTCCTAGGCAAAGGAGTGGGCCCCTTGAAACACTGCCAAACCCCTCCTCTCCACCTTTGCTTCACTAGCTCCTGCTCTTTAGCTGAGCTCTGAAAGCTGTATCATAAACTCTTGAGAGCTCTACTGAGCTCCCTCTGGCACTCTCCCAACACCAACACTCTGGTCTGGTTTAGATGCCTGAACTCTATGGCCTTATTTCCATCAAAGCATCTATCACACTTGTCATTGTTGGTCTGTTTCCATGCTGGACTGTATTTAACCTTTGTGAAGGCAGGGATACTTCTGCCTTATTCATTTCTATATCTTTAGTGTTTGGTGTGTGACACATTAAAGGAGTTTGATAAAAAATGTTTGGATGAGTAAAAGTGATATTTCTATAGAATATCTGCAATCATATCTTTGCAGTAAGGTGAGTTTTCTTGTGACCAGGGTAGTCCATTTTTGTAGAAAGGGAAACGATGATTTTCTTTTCATCTGCCTTATAGCTGTTGGGTTTTCATGTTGTAACACCATTGGTAATACCGTAATGCTAGTTTTCAGTTAGTGCCTTTCTGCTTCAGAGTCAACTGACGTTCAACTACTGTGTGATGGGTTACTTGCTGGAGTCTTTCACATATATGTGCTAATTTAAATTGAGATAACTTCTCTGGATTTCTTCAGCTATATAACCAAGATACCTAATTGACTTGCATAAGATCAAACTGTACATATGAAAATTGGGGTCTGAATTTATAACTTTCAATTCAACATTTAACTTTCTTCTTTTTCAAATATGATGTTGCCTTCCTATTGCTATCTCTGATCCTGGTCTATTAGTCCATAGGTAGCACTCATATTACTAAGTGACATGCATATTCATAATCCTGTCACATGCACCTACATTAAAAGAACTTTCTCTGCTCCCCTTTTTTCGCTTTTTCACTTTCATTCATTTCTTTCCCATTTATACTCTTTCTGATTCTTTCCCATATAATGACAGGGTTTATGAAAACATTTCTGGGGGCCTATTCTAATTTCCTATCTGGATTGAATACTTCATTGAGATTTGATTATTTCTAATATGATTTCTATTTTGTTTTTATGTCTGTGTCAGAAATAGATGTGAAATGAGTACGAGAGATTGGAACAATACTATTTGGGATTCTGGTCAAACAAGATGATAGAAGTCATGCTTTTTGCTCTTTTCTTTCCTGATACCCCACAGTAATGAAATAAGAAAATTATAAACCTTTATGTTAGGTGGAAGAACTCCCCCTCCTCCCTAAGATGTCCATGTTTTAAGCTTGGAACCTATGAATATATTAAATACGGCAAAAGGGACTTTGCAGATGTGATGAAGTTAAAGAGTTTGAGATGGAGAGATTGTGCTAGATTATCCGGATGGGCTCAGTGTAATCACAAAGATCCTTGTAAGGAAAGAAGGGTGCAGGAGAGTTAGAATGAGATGCGGGGGTTTGGAATTTGCTCCCCTGCTAGCTTTGAAGTTGGAGGATGCAACCCTGAGTCCAGGAACGCAGACTTCCTCTAAGAGCTAGAAAAGTCAAAGAAACAGATTTTCCTCCTAGAGTTTCGGAAGAAATACAGCTCTACTGATGCCTTGATTTGAGCGCATGTGATTTTGGACTTCAGCCCTCCAGAACCATAAGTAATAAATTTGTGTTGTCTTAAGCCATTAAGTTTGTGGTAATCTGTTACCAAGGCAATAAGAAATAAATACAATACTCCAGGAACAAAAAGAGCAGGAAAAGAGATAATAGTAGTTAAGAGAATTCAGTACATGTTTGGAAGTTGGAAAGTGGATGGAAGAAAGGTAACTGACTTGGCAGAGTACTGGAAGCAATATCTAAGTGCCTGTAGGAGGAATCGGAGGCAACATCCCTTTTTTAAACAGCTTCATTGAGATATAATTCACATGCCATACAATTCATTGGCTTTTAGTATGTTCACACACTTGTGCATCCATCACTATGGTCAATTTTAGGACATTTTCAAGAAACTCCACAACCCTGGGTTATCACCTCTTCCCCACTTCCCCAAACACCACCCCATCCCCCACCCCCAGCTTCAGGCAACTCCTACTCTAATCTCTGTCTTTGCCTATTCTGGACATTTCGTGTAAGTAGAGTCAGACAAAATGTAGTGGATGACTTCTTTTTCACTTGGCTAATATTTTCAAGATTTGTGGATGACTTCTTTTTCACTTGGCATAATATTTTCAAGATTCATCCACATTATAGAACGTATCAGCACTTCATTTCTTTTTATTACTGAATAATATTGCATTATATGAATATACCAGGTTTTCTTTATCCATTCATTTCTTTTGCAGAGGCCAGGAAAAGAGTATACAGGGAGGCCTGCAGAACATTTAGCTACATGTTTAAAAGATATAGATCCAGCTAAACCAACACAAACTAAAGTACAGTTTATCGCTTGAGAAATGCAGAGGAAGGTCTTTCACACAGGAGTACTAAAATGACGACATCTACTTGCTGTCCAGTTATTCTCAGTGGTCAAGTCCTGTTCATGCACACACAGCTTTCCTCCATCTTTTTAGTGCCTTGTTCTTTAATATGACTGGACAATTGAGGATTAACATACACTGAGGAAACTTCAACTTGAAAGAGAGAAATCAACGCATTGTCCAACCAACTAACCAACCAGGCAGGAAATCTGATGTGTATATTGTATTGAGATACAAACAAGTGGTATACAGTTTGGAATTAGTTGTATGTGCTTAGAAAACTAAGTAAACGAACAGAACAATACACTTATGAACTCCAGGGGGAAAACAAAAGTTGAGCAGGAAAGAAAAAGTAATCATAGTTTATCACATGGCTTAAATCTGATAAAATACAAGGTTATAATAACATAAATACTGATTAGAAGCCTACCCAAAATGATAATATACAGTGAAAAGTACATTTATGTGGTATAGAGGAGAATAGACTCTCACTTCCATAATGAAAAATTAATAAATAATGTCTAAAGCAGAAACATCAAGTAGCCACATTTAAAGCATGTTGTTTAAAGATATGGTAGTCGATTCCAAAGAATTAGCTAAAAGAACTCACAATGATTGTCTCTGGGGAAGGGTAAATATTTAGTGAAAGGGCTATTGACTCTTTAAACAGGTATAACTTTGATAAAACTAACTTTTTTTTTTTTAGACAGGGTCTTCCTCTGTTGCTCAGGTTAGCGTGGAATGTGTCATGACAGCTCACTGCAACCTCAAATTTCTGGGCTCAAGCAATCCTCTTGCCTCCACCTCCCAAATAGCTGGACTACAGGTAAGCACCACTGTGGCTGGCCTCATAGGCCTAAAGGACGATGTTAAGGGGGAAAATTACCTGAGCATTCAGAGTGAAAGAAATATTCAAATCTCTTGAAAAAGACCCATGTCAAAGTACATGACTATGAAATTTTAAAAGACCAAGACCAATTATTAAAAAACAAAAAAAAAAGAAGAACTTCGGCTCGGTGCCCATAGCACAGTGTTTGTGGCGCCAGTCATATATACTGAGGCTGGTGGGTTCGAACCCATCTAAGGCCAGCAAAACAACAATGACAACTGTAACCAAAAAATAGCCAGGCATTATGGCGGGCACCTGTAGTCCCAGCTACTTGGGAGGCTGAGGCAAGAGAATTGCTTAAGCCCAAGAGTTGGAGGTTGCCGTGAGCTGTGATGTCACAACACTCTACCCAAGGTGACATAGTGAGACTCTATCTCAAAAAACAAACAAAAATAAATAAATAAAACTTAAAACTCTGTTATTGGGAATTAAGGGTCACATACAAAAATAAGAATGAGAATACCACTGGGCTTCTCAACAGCATCATTGGAAGCTGAAGACAGTGTATTGATGCTTTCTAATACTGAGAGAAAATTATTTCAAACCCAGTATTCTGTTATTTTCAGACAACTGGGTCTCTGCTTTCATGAACACTTTCTTAGGAAACTACTAGAAGAAAAAAGAAAGGAAAGAAAAAGATCCAGGAAACAAAGGTATACCTGTCAGCTTAGGCTATGATGCAGTACCAAGCTATAGCAACTTCTCCATGTTTACAACCTACGTTTATTTCTCATCCAACATGGCCATCATGAGTAGGCTGGAATTTTGCTCTTTGTCATCTTCATAAGAGGACCCAGGATAATGGAGCATGCTCTATTTGGGACATTGCTGGTCTTGTGGCAGGTGGAGAAGAGGGACAGGGTATGTTTGTCTCTTAAGCTTCCACCTGGAATTGACATGTAGTCATTGGCCATTGCAAATCTCATGGTCACTTCTGAATTTAACAGGGCAGGGATGTAAAATCCTTCCATAGGATGGAATATCAGTATGTCCAAGCCTGATATCAATGGGATGCAGAATTATTATCCATCCTGATGTGGGAAGAGCAAATATTTTAAACAATAATACAACTTACAAAGGGAACTTTTTCATAGAAGGGAGCAAAAAGAATATTAAAGACAACATTTGTGCAACAGGCTCAGAAACAACAACTTGGGATTGAGAAGGAGGTAGAAGAGCTCCCGGAAGAAGGTCAGGCTAGAAGTGAGGGGAAGGGAATAGCATTTATTGCTTTTCTGGCAGGTGGGGTTGTTAGATGGCTGCTTCCCTCTGGGTGAGCGCTAGATGACCAGGAGAGTTAGGGTAGGAGACTGCTCTTTTCTCATGTTTTTTTTTCTGTATAAAGTGAATTTTAAAAACTATATGATGTAATAATTTAATATAAATTTAAACTATTTTTGAGCGAATACAATGTAGCTCTACCTTATCGGATGTGTTTGTGTGTGTGCATATCTGGGATGTGAATGTGTCCTGTGTTTGTGTATATATGTGTGAATAGCTGTCAAACTGTAGTTAGTAATAGTTCTTTTTCCATTTTTTCACACACATTTCCATCAATAACATTCAATGAAGTCTGCAACAAAGCGAGCACAGACATTGAGAGTAAGCTTTTATTAATTTGAATAATAATTTCATAGAACATTTTATTTCTGTTGAAATCAATAATACAAGCTCATTAGGCTTGTATTCTTTGCTGTTTAGAATTTTACTTTTTCTAGTATTATTTTTACTATGTTTTACAAAAGCACTGGCCTGCAATGAATTGGACATTTAAAAATGGTGGTCCTTCATTACTGGTAGTTTTAGAAGCACTAGTGTAGGGTGTAAAGGAAAATGTGTAGAATAAAAATATTTGAGCATTATTGTGCTAGAACAATCAGCAAATGACAAACACTACATTTTCTGACCATCCTTCCTCCTTTGCAGTTACATTCATGAGATTTTATGTAGAAACAGAAGTGTATTGAGGTCAGCACACCTAGTCTTTCCATAATTAAGTGGTTCACAATACTCTTCTCTTCATTCATCTTGCCCTCTCAATACAGCACCTGGAAAGAACCCAAAGAAAACAGTGGTATTTTCCAAGAAGCCATGGGAAAACAGCATTCATAACCCTGAGAAGGTGGAGACATTTAACTTTGCAGGGATAACAAGCTTCTTTTTTAGAGTCCTGTCCAAATTCTGTATTTTTTACTGTACTACTCTCATACTAGAGTTAATAGTTGTATATCTAAGGCATTAGTAGTAATAATGCAAAAAGATACTTGCCTTTTTAACTGGCTCCTTAGGTTCTTGCTTCTTTCCCTTCTGGCTGAATGCCCATGCTACCCAATGCTTATTAAAAGAAAGCAGAGAAAACATCCATACTTAATGTCCTTTGGGGCTTAAAAACTGGTGCTGGATTGGGATAAAGTAACATGCAAGTCATCTTAGGGTATATTTCAGAAGTGCAAGAGAACAGTTCTTGTTAATGAACAATGACATTTCTTTTAATATATGAGTAAAGGTAATAAAATGGTCAGTAATTCTGGCAATCTTAAAGCTAACATTCACATACATCTCAATGAAACTCTCCCTATGTTGGGGTTGATGTGGTTCCATCATAAATGTTGTCTAGTTAACACTGGACAAGAGAATATAAATGCCCTGATAGGAACTGTTACTACCTGAACTCAGGTACAGGTTCAGAACATGCCTACACAGCATCCCATCTCTGCACAGGGAAAGGCTGTCATAACATGATAGGTTTATAAGGTAGGACTTACAGTCTTTCCTAAAACTAACCTTAGCAAGGAACCTGACTTGTATGCTCAGATACCTAATGAGTGGTTCTCCAGTTTTCCATCTTTTCACATTCAACAAATTTCCATCATTAACATCTAAAAAGGGGGGTGAGAGAGGGACTCTATTTTCAAGAGTTCCTTCCACCAACACTTTTATTTCTCTCACTACTCTCTTCCCTCTGCAAGGATTTAGAAACAGATTTCTTGTTTGAGTATGTATATGTGATGAGGATGGGGAGAATAAATCTTTGGTTTATTTTTTTATTTTTGTTTTTGCAACTTTAAAGCAAGTTTATTTCTTTTGACAATAAGGCTATACAGCATTACCTCTCTTTTCAGGATTTCTCCCCCAACTTTATTAAAGTATAATTGATAAATAAAAATTGCAAGTATCTATAGCATATGAGCTGTTTTGATACACATATACATTGCAAAATGATTAATTCAAGCTAATTAACACATCCATCACCTCACATGCTTTTTTTTTTTTGTGGTGAGAACATTTAAGATCTATTTTTTAACAATTTTCAATAATACAGTACATTATTCTTAGATATTGTCACCATAGTGTACAGTGGACTTCAGAACTGAGAATAAACTTTTCATCTATACATACCCCTCGGCAGCAGATTAGAATGCGAACCCTTAAAAAGTTCAATGTGATCTGCTCGAGAGGCTGAGGTAAGAGGATCTCTTGAGCCCAAGAGTTTGAGGTTGCTGTGAGCTATGATGACTCCATGGCACTGTACCCAGGGCGATGGAGTAAGATGGTCTCAAAAAAAAAAAAAAAAAAAAATTCAATGTCATGGTTACCTGTGTTCTTGTTCTGTGTAGAGTTTTATTAGCAAGGAATCTTGTCCTGTTAGCTAAATTTTTATAGTCTACTCTTTGACATAGTTTTTTTTTAATATAGAAAAGAATTGTCAAAAATGACAATGATTCGGTGTGTATGTCTGTTTCTATTGCATTAACTATAGTCTCATTTCTTCCAGGAATATCTTCTTGCCAATAAAACTTGGAGGAAGTTGCATGTGCGTATGCCTCCCCTGCATGAGCAGATTTTATAGCATTAGGATTTTATTGTAAATCAGAAAAATAAAACTTTATTTAATTTAATCCATGGGTTGAAAGAAGATACATTACTGGTTCTAAGAACCTTTTGAAATATGTGGCTCCTTAGTACATATATACCCAAACTGCACATGAGGGTTATAAACAATGAAATGGAATTGCTAGAATTTGGTGTGCTTGCAGCTGTGCCTCTTGGCAATATAGTTTCTTAATTGAAGTTCTATCTCCCTAACTAGACTGCGATCTTCTTCACAGGTGGAATACACCATTTTTGTCCCTCTCTTCCCCCAGTACAATTCAGTCCATGAATCTGCAAATGTTATTTTCTAATACGGTATTGTGTCATACTCTGTAAATGCTGCTAGTATCTATTCTATGGCACAATGCTAAAAAGTTTTTGTAACTGTGGTTTGAGCTGAACCAGTAGAATGCTTTTGTAATTGCATGTCAGAGTTTCTTGTACGTTTTCCAGGAAGCTGGAACTGAATCATTTTCAAGCCTTTTATATAACCTAGTCTATTATCTTTAGTCCAAGATTAAACAAATACTCTTGTGGCCTACGTGATACAAGATGTGAAAGGGCTGTAACTGAAACGATCCCCAAGCTGCATGCTACAGCCCAAGAAAGCTTGCTGGTGTTATCCACAATATATGATTTAGCCAGAGGAGTTTAAAAAACACTTTCTTTTCCTTAGGGCTTGTCCTAAGTTGCCTCTTCCCTGTCAAAGCTTGCTGCACACACAGAGGCAGGGCACCTGCCATGTGTTATGAATTAATGTTACTCATTCTCTGGTTTGTCTAACTCATTAGACTCTAAGTGTCTCAAGGCCAAGAACAAAGTTTTACTTGTGCATTTAGCCCCAGTACCTCCTTCTATGCCTGTTTACTAACTGTAACAGAGGGAACCAAACTCCAGGAGACTCGAGTCAGAGATTACAGAGAGAAGAGATAACAGCCACACTTGGGGTAACATATGGAGCAGGTATGGGGGACACATGCTAAAGATTTTGTTCTTAAAAAAATTTTTTTTTGAGACTGAGTCTTATTTTGTCATCTTTGGTAGAGTGCTACGGTGTCATAGCTCACAGCAACCTCAAACTCCTGGGCTCAAGCAGTCCTCTTGCCTCAGCTTCCTGAGTAGCTGAGACTATAGGCATGTACTGTGATGCCCAGCTAATTTTTCTGTTTTCAGTAGAGACAGATCTCACTCTTGCTTAGGCTTCTTGAACTCCTGAGCTCAAGCAATCCACCTATTTGGGCTTCCCAGGATGCTAGGATTATAGGTATGAGCCACTACCGTGCCTGGCCTGTTATTAAATTCTTAAAGGTAAGGTATTACTAAATAAGAGGCTGCTGATTTTTTATCCATGAAAAAATTGCAACACATGTTAATTGGATGGGATATTTAGAAGACATACTTTTTTTCACTGTTTGGAGCTTTCTCTAGAAACGAAGAAAATAATAGTAAGTACTTCATAGGATTAATTATTATGAAGGTGAACACTTAGCACTGTCCCTGGCACATTGTACAGGGTAAGTATTGGATACCATGATTATATTTCATGAAATATAATTTAAATGTCATTTGCTGCACTACTAAGGCAAATTAACTGCTAATTAAACTAGGATACGGGTTTCTATCACCAAAATGATTTTATATTCATTGAAAAAATTTTAGACTTATGTAGACATACTTTAAAAATCATATTTCATGCTTGTGCCACATATATTAATAAAAAGGCAAATCTAAACAAATAATTTCGACTATTTCTAGGACATTTTCATGATTCTAATTCTTTAGAATCCTTTTTTGATGTAGAGGCATTGATTTCTAATAGTTTCTTGTTTTTAAATTAATTTTTCTTTTTTATTGTGAGACAGAGTCTTTCTCTGTCTCTGTTGCCCTGGCTGAGGAGCAGTGGTATCATCATAGCTCACTGCAGCCTCAATTTTATGGGCTCAAGCTATCCTTTGCCTCAGCCTCCTGAGAAACTGGGACTACAGGTGCATGCCACCTTATCCAGCTATTTTTTTTTTTTAATTTCTTTGTAGAAAGAGGGTGTTACTATGTTGCCCAGGCTGGTCTTAAACTCCTGGCCTCAAGCACTCCTGCCTAGGCTTCCCAGAAGGCTGGAATTATAGTCATGAGCCACTGTACCTGGCTGATTTCTGTATTTTTCTCATAATGGTGTTGTTGCAAATTATAAATCCAGTATTTCTAAAATGTATGCCTCTGCTGAACCCCAGATTTTCTTCCAAACCACCATCCCCACTCTCCTTGTGTATGTTCCATATTATCACAGAGTGTCAATGAAGGCCTCCAGACAACATCCAGGTTCATTCATATTTTGTCCTGAATCCTTGCTCTTCACATGCCGGCCTGCTTCTTTACGGTCTTCCCCCTGAGTTTATGATAACTCTATTGCAGTAGTTACTTAGATCAGAATCCCTGGAGTCATCCTTGGTTCCTCTCTGCCTCTTACACCCCACATCCAGTCCACCAAAGTTCTAAATCCAGAGTCTGCCCCCTTTACTGCTGCTATTCTTGACTGAGGCATCATCATCTCTCACCTATAATTACCTCTTAACAGGTTTTTCTGCTTCTGTCTTGGCCCCACTACAATTCTATTCTCCACATGGTGGCCAGAGCAAATGTTACATAACTAACTCAGATTGTGGCTCTCCCCTACTCAAAACTCAGCTCCCCATGTCTCTCAAGAAAAGCCAAAGACTTTGTGATGGCAATAGGCCCTGTAAGATCTGTGTCCCCTGTTTCCCTTCTCTCCTCCTCTTACTTCTGGACTTTGCTCCCCACTCACTGGCCTCCTGTTTCTTAGTCTGTCCAGGCATGCTCCTGCTGGAGGGTCTTGCTTAAGCTCTTCCATCTGCCTGGAATCCCCCACCTCCTTCAAGATTTTGCTGAAATCTCATGTTCTCCCTGAAGCCTCCCTTGGCCACCCTATTTAATACTGCAAATCTCATCTGTGCCCCAGTCCACCTCATCCCCCTTAACCCACTCCACATTTTCTTTTTCCATAGCACTGAGCAGTGTAATATCCCATCAAAATTACTTATGTATTATAGTTTATTGTTTGATATCTGTCTTTACTCTGGAGGGTAGTCTTCTTTGACTTGTTCATTGAGGATTCCTAAGTGCCTGGAACAACGCTGCATAGGCATCCATTCAGCACTTGCCAGTAAGTTGTGGCAAATCCTATGACCAAGGTCAGCACAAGCTGCCATGGAATGAATAGAAATGACTCACACAGAGCAGATTAAGAAAGGCTGTGAAGGAGTTGATGCTTCTGCTGAACTTTTGAGAATAAAAAGAATGAGACAGATAAAGGAACCAGGAGAAGCAATGAAATCGTGGATACAAAGTACTCCCCTGGTGTCTTAGGCCACTATAACATAATACAAACATTGGGTGGCTTAAGCAACAAGCGTTTATTTCCCACAGTTCTGGATGGCGGGAAGTCCAAGATCAAGGTACCTGCGGAGTTAGTATCTGTGAGTGCTCTTGCCTGGTTTGCAGATGGACATCTTCTCATTTTGATGGGTCCTTACATCTTGGAGGGAGACATAAGGAGCTCTCTGGGGGCTCTTTGAAGGGCACTAATTCCATTCAAGAGAACTCCACCCTCAAGACCTAACCTCCCAAAGGCCCCATCTTGTACCATCACTTTGGGGGTTAGGATTTCAACATATGACTTTGGATGGGACACAAACATTTAGTCCCTTGCACTTGGGTATTGTTTCAGGTGGGTTGGGTATGACCTACAGATTACATTTCGGAGTAGAGAAGTCAAACTTCATGGGTAATACACTTGGCAGAATATTTTTTCAATGATGCTTTTTTTCTTAAATTGTATTTTTAGGCAGTGTCCTGATATGTTGTCTAGACTAGTCTTGAACGTCTGGGCTCAAGCGATCCTCTTGCTTCAGCCTCCTAAGTAGCTGGAACTGCAGGTACCCACCACCTCACCTGGCCCCAACAAAGCTTATTTCTGTCTGGGTGTATGTTTTCATGGTGTGCACTCATAACATTTCATGGGCAAATCGCACTGGCCAGGGATTTCAGTGTGAACAGCCAAGGTGCCAAATCTTTCTTTTGTTCAGCAGGGTAGCCAGTAAGATTCTATTAGCCAAAATAGTAGTTAAGGAAGTTCGTAGTGAATATCTTTAGAAAGGAATGCAGTAACCTACAGTTTTTTCTCACATAAGGTATTCTTTTAGCATAGAGGAGGGAGCATACATGGAGATAGAGCCTTAGCTAAAGACAAGACACAAACCTGCTCTCGAATCAGCTTTGTAACTTGTGATGTGTGATTTTTGTGTTCTTAACAATATGTGCCATCTGGTGACTTCCTATTTAAGTAATTATTTTTGATAATTAGATGGCAAGCTCAGTTGTTTCTAGCTGTTGGAGGAGTATATGTGCTGTCCATGTGTAAATATAAAATATTTTAGAATGGTACACTCTTGAAAATGCTTCCTTGCACCCTCTAAATTTTAGTGGGCTGGTGCAAAGCCCCTCTCCCCTTTCAGTCTTTGATTTTGCTCACAAAATAACATAAACTCAGTCCCTCACTGACATGTGGTAATCAATACACATTCTAAATGATTGAATCAAATAAATTTTAATCCAGAGGAAACATACAGTGTAAACGTCAAGGGAAATATAACTTAGTGTAATTTTATTTGTATATGTAAAATTGATTTCAGTCTTCATGATAATTAATATATGTAATATGAATTAATATATGTAATGGTCTTTGGCACCTTCTTTTATTAATGAACTTTATTTTTAAGAACAGTTTTAGACTTACAGAAAAAACGAGCATATAGCATAGAGATTTCTTATATCCCTCCCCCTATACAGTCTTTTCTTTTATTAACATCTTATCCGTTATAGTTGATGAATCAATATTGATACAACATTATTAACTAGACCACAGTTTATTGAGAGTTCCTTAGGTGTTTTCCAATGTCCTTTTCTGTTTCAGGATCTGTCCAGGATACTGTATTTACATTTAGTTGTTCTGTCTCCTTCTGCTGTGACAGTTTTTCTGACATTCCTGTTTCTGTTGACCTTGCCAGTTTGAGGGGTACTGGTCAGGTATACTGTACGATTGTGGTCTCCAACCTCTGTCTGTGGACTGGTACACTGCTGTCCTATAAATGAAGACCTGTCATTTATTGGATTTTATCCTTATCGGGAACAGAGTATAATTTGGATAAAACACTTCTGAATGTTTTTGGTGTACCGATAGAAGTGTGGCAAGACTAAACAGGGTTTCAAAAAGGTTTATTGGTTCTTGAAAAATGTTCAAAAATGAGAGCAAGAACAAGAGTTGGAAGTAATTTCACAAATATCTTTCTGCTGGCATTTTTAAAGATACATGGCTATTTTGATGGAATGTTGCTGATCTCAACTTTTTTTGAAAATCAGCATTGTTTTTTAAACAGTGGTTTTCCACCCGTACAATATGAATTGCCACTATAAAAAAGGTCAAGTTTGTATTATATATTTATATGTGGTATCATTTAGGGTATGGGGGAGGGACTCCCTTTTCCTTCTTCCTTCCTATGAAATTTCTGCAAGTGCCTGCAGTTTTACCAGGAGTGATTCATTGTGTGTTTCAAGCATTGCTCACTTTCACTGGATTCTAACATAGCAAATACTTCCGGGAAGGGAAGGACGGGAAGTAAGTAGCACTGTAGCATAAATAACTTGAAGAACACTCTTCTTTGGGCAAATTCCCAGGGGCAGAGTGCTTTTGGAGGAAGTGGGTGCTGAAAGGCAGGAGTTGGGTGGGGCAGGGCTGGAAGGATGAAGAACGGTAGGATGGAAGTCCTGAGCCTACAGTTCTCCATCTCACACAGACTGCTGCTTAGGCGGCATGAATTAGGCTTATGTGATGTTAAAACAACCGATTCTGTGCCCACTTTTAATTCTGGATAGAACATTTTGCTCCTATTATATAACATTCATATTGTCCTTGGGTTTTTTTTCCTTAACGCTTTCCACAAAGAGTCTTTCTTTACCTTTAAAATTTTATCTACAGTAATGTGCTTTGGGGGCTTTCTCCGAGAATAACTTTTGGTTTTTGTGATTTTCCTTTGGGATTAAATCTCTTTTCCAGCCCCTCCCTCTCACCCTATTTTCCAAGGTCTGAAAGACAGTCCTGGCATTCTAGGACATCTGAAGCGGCCAGTCCACTGTGGGAAAATTCCAGCTTGGGCAGAGACTGTGTGGTTTGTTCACCAGGTGTTGGATAGACTGCCGAGTGGAGCTGCCTCCCAGCCTGTGTTTTCCTGGTTTGAATGGCAAACTTCATTGACTTTTTAAGGGTACCCAGTTCCTCTTTTAAATTTATGCCTCTACCCAGGGAAAAAATATCCAACTCAGAAACCCCAAATAGTTACATTCTAGAGAGTTGCTTTTGTTTGAGGAGCTAATACAGTACAGGACTGTGATTTTATTATTCCCACAGAAAGCAACAGCCTGTTCTGTGGTTCAGATGAAAAGCTCTGTGACTAACAGGATTCTTTCTTCCTTTCTTTCTTTTTTGGGGGGGTTACATTTCTCTCATTAGCTGGCAGGTCATTTCACGACAGTTCTCCCAGCTGAAGTGATTTATCACATAGAATGAAGGAGAAGTGGGAACTGTCTGGTTTTCTTTTACCCCCTGACATCAGGGCGTCTGCTCCCGCTGTCAGGGCAGGCTGACAGTCCGTTGCTTTAGTGTGAGCTGGGGAAAGGAAACTTGACTCACAACTATTGTGGTTCTGGAGAAGTCCCCAGCATGCAGGGCAGAGAGCCAGTGGGTGCAGCCTGCCTCCTGGTGCTCTCTCCTAACGCCAAAGGCACTTGGAAGATGAGACTTAATTTGGCAGCCAAACTAGAGGTGGAGGTCTTTCTACAGTAGTCATGGTGATCTACTCAATATGGATTTTCAGCTAACCAGAGCCTTCCATGAAGTAAACTGGAACTAGAGCTGACCAGGCAGTTTGCCTTTTTTAAACCTCTGTCTATGCTTCCTCCTCCAGCCCCAGCTGGTTGGCAGGATCCCCGGGGAAACTGTAGGCTGTTGACGCCTCCTTGGTGTTGGAGTGTCCCGTCTTGCCCTCCTTAGTCATTCTTTTCTCCCCAAACATTTCATATAGGTAAGCACTTTTTTTTTTTTTTTTTGACAGAGTCTCCCTCAGTCACCCTGGGATTCAGTCCTGTGGCATCAAGGCTCACAGCAACCTCAAATTCCTGGGCTCAAGCAATCCTCCTGCCTCAGCCTCCACAGTAGCTGGGAGCCCCCACCACAACACCAGGCTAGTTTTTTTCTATTTGTAGTAGAAATGGGGTCTCGCTTTGCTCAGGCTGATCTCAAACTCCTGAGCTCAGGCAATCCACCCACCTTGGCCTCCCAGAGTGCTAGGATTACAGGCGTGAGCCACCACATCCAGTCAGGCTAACGCATTTTTGAACACATGTTGTGCTTTGATAAATCCAAGAACTAGCTTACTGTTATAACAATAGATGAAGAACCAGGTGATAAAGGCAGCTCTAATCTTGACATCATTCAGAGATCTCCCTGAAAAACAGGTGAGCCATAGGCAATAAATGAATCTGCAGAAAAGTGCTAATTGGATAACAAGATGGACCAATAAGATGTTAACAAGTAGAGAACAAACGTAAATATAATCCCTTTTCTTCTCTTCAAGAAACCTCCCCTTGTCTGTCCTGCAGCGTCCAGCCTCTGTGCGTGGTCTCCATCCATATCCCTAGAATCTTCCCAGTTTCTTTGCCAGTTATGATGAATAGTAAGGGTCTCAGTATACTGGGAAAATATAACTAGGAAAAGAGAAACCTTGCTCAGTGTTAAGTAGAGGGAATGTGCAGGGAACTGGTTACACAGGAGATAGAAGAGCTATGAAGCCAACAACGGATTATGAGATAACCAAAGCAGGACAACAGCAGGAAGCTAGGGCTGCTTCTAAGCTGGAGGCCAATGGGAAGGAGGCACTTTTTTTTTTTTTAAACAAAAAGCAGCCACTGGTGTTATCTGGTGGATCTGTCTATTGGGAGAAGTGTTGCTGAGATACTACCTGAGGCGGGGGTGTCGGTGGGAGAAATACCCTGGGAAACACAGCTTGTGAGGATTGGTCTTCTGCAATCCAGAGCAGAGCAGCCGAGTGTGAGGGCTGGCCCAGGTGGGGCACCCCATGTGTGTGCATGTGTGCATGTGTATGTGGGAGAGAGAGAGGGAGCTCAGACCCAGATGTTGCTGGGGGTCGACCTTGTGTCTGTAGTTAAAGGGATGATTCCTGGCTGCTGTGAAGTCTTCAGGGGAAACATCTCCTGTTGTCACATGATCTGGGAGAGCACAGTGGTTAAGGCAACTGTGTAGATGTCGATAGAAATGTGGGTTACATGGAGGTAAGCATTTATTCAAAACTTGTTGAACTATAATATTTAGATCATACCTCAATAAAATTTGTGTTGAAATAAACAGAGTATTAGGATTGGAGTCATGTCATCTGTGTTTGCTAGTTTTTAGCTGTTACTAACTGAATTGCATTCCCTCAAATTCGTATGCTGCTGTCCTGACCCACAAGGTGAATGTAGACTGCAGTGGACATAGGGCCCTTAAGGAGGTAATTATGGTTAATTGGGGTCAAGGGTGGGGCCTTAATATGATCCACTGGTGTAGGAGAAGAGAAAGAGACACCAGAGATCTTTCTTTCTGAACATACAAGGAAGAGGCCATGTGCAGACCGGCAAGAAGGTGGCCATCTGAAAGCCAGGAGGAGAGCCCTCACTGGAAATTAATCTCGCCAGCACCTTGATTTAAGATGCTGAACCTCCAGAACTGTGAGAAACAAGTATCTATTGTTTAAGCTGCCCAGTCTATCATCTTCTGTTACAGGAGCTGGAGTTGACTATACACACAAGCTACGTAACTTAGAGCAAATCACATATCTTCTGTCTCCTTTAGTTACCCTACTTCATCAGAAAAATGGAGATGATAAAAGTTCCCTCTTCATAGGGTTTTTGGAATAATTAAGTGGAAATGAATTCAAAGCCCTTGGTATATAGTAAGTCTGCACATGTAGCTTTTACTATTCATAACCCTGAATTTTGGCTTCAGTATCCCTGACAAGAGTCTGGGTTTCCTTTGTCATTGGATGCTGCTTCCCAGCTCCCCAGCCTCACACAGGATCTTGCTGTCCTCTCTTTTCCATTCTGCTCCTGTTACCCTTCAGCCATCGTTAAGGGTCCTGCTGGCATCACTCAGAACTGCCCCCTGCTTTCCTTTTAGCTGTGCGTACTCCACTTGCCAAGACATTTCCACCAGAAGAATGTCATATCCTTACGATTATGTGTTTTGGTCCATGTTCCAAGTGGCCCCTGGCTGGGCCAGCATCTTTGTCCAATTCCCATAACCCCAAACTCTCTGATCCTGGCTCCATTCCCCCAGTTTGTGCGATTGGTGGGTCCAGCATACCTCCTACCTCCTGTAGCATTAGGATTTACACAAAGACTCTTTGACCTGTGGCAGCTCTAGATTTTTGCATGTAGAAATGCACTGAGCTGGAAAGTGGTGCATGGATGAGCTGGCTTTGAAGCTGTACAAGCAGAGTAAGGGTGCTCTTTTGGGTTTTGTTTTTAAACTTGGGTCTTGGGTTTATTTGGATTGGATTTTGGGGGAAATTATCTGTGTGTGTGGAGCCATGGTCACAAGCCAATTGGATATAACTTACCAGCCTTGGTCCTTTACTCAGGACATTGCTACTGGGATCTGTGGTTGTCTGTGTGAGGTTTGTTGGGTGGTTTACAAGCAGCAGTTAAGTTTGTAATAACTCTTTGTGTGTATTAGTTTTCCATTGCCATATACCTCAGACTTCACAGCATTAAACAACACATGTTTATCATTGCAGTTTCTGCAGCTTTTAGTCTTCTAAAGTTACAAAATGATACAAGCTCATTATACAAGTTTAAACATTAGGAAGTTTACAAAGTACCAGTAATACACAGGTCCTGTCCATGATTATACCACTGGGATTGCATCTGATCTCATCTGGTCTTGGAAGCCAAGCAGGGTCAGGCCTAGTTAGTACTTGGATCAGGAGACCCCCCCACTGCAAGAATACTAGGTGTTGCAGGCTTAAAAAATGTCCTCCTTACTCCCCTTTATTCTGACTTGCCTTAGAAATAAATACTGGTGACTGCTAAGTATATACATTCAGATTTTTTCTATGCTTAGAAATGCATCCACTTTTTACCCCATTGTTTTTTTCAACAAGAATTGTTCATACTTAAATTAGGCAGGACTCTTACTTGCAAGGGATAAAAACCCTATGTGAAATATCTTGGGCAAAAAGAGGAATACACTGCCAGAAGAATTTAAATCACACATCACCCTCTCTTCTCTTGTCTCTGCTTCTCTCAGCTCAGAATTCTCCAGAGCTGGAACTATGGTCATCAGAAGCTGCCTGGACCACATTCTCAGACTTCCTCATGCAGAGTGCAGGTCTCTCTGCCTTCAGTTCTAGATAAAATACTGCCAAGAAGCCCTTTGATTGGCCTTGTGTATCATTTAAAGTACTTTTGGCTGCAAGTAACAGAAAACCTTTGAAAAAAGACTTAAACAATAGGGGTTTATTCCTTTCACAGGACAAGATGTCTAGAGGTAGGTGGTTACTGACTGGCCCAGTGAGGCCCACGTTCTGGGTCAGCTTCTCTGCAGATCTCTAGGCCTTGCCCCATGGCGGCAATATGGAAAAGTCAGTTCTAAATACTGTGTCTTCACTTGGCAAAGCTTTTGTTAACTGGCTTCTCTCAAAAGTGAAGCCTGAGACAAAGGCTTGTATGCACTGACTTGGAGAAGTGATGGCAGGAGGCAGGAGGCAGGCCCAGGGGAGTGAAGTCAGGGAAAAGAGGGACAACTAATAGAAGGTGCCTTACTAAGTTGGACAGAGCTATGGGTGACCGCTGCCAGGTTCCAGTAACAACGTGCTGAGTTGTTACTGGGACCTAAGTTTGATTGGAATGTCTTGAGGGAACTTATGAAATATATCTCAGAAATGTCAGTCTAGGAGACCAAAGAGGGAAGCATTCTTCTATCAACGCTAGCCCCCATGGCCAACTCCCCAGTAAACAAAGAATGGACATAGTTTCCAGTCAGTATGTATAAATATACAGTATTCCCAGTTCATAGCTGCAGAGTAGTTAGTTATACAAAGGAGCCATACTTTGTCTATTATGCCAATGGACGTTTACGTCACAGACTTGGTTTTTCTCAAGCTACTATGAGCATTGAAAAGGGCATGGCTTAGGTGAGGGGTTTGATTCTAAGACTGAGGACTCCTCTTTTATCTCATTTCAAGACTTTGACATATTAAAAAATACAGAAATATTTCCTGTTGCCAAAACAATTATCTCACACTAACCTATTCAAAATAAAAATAGAAAAGAGGTAAAAATACCTTCTAAGGGGTCAAAATGATGACTCCTGGCTTTGTCTTAAATCTCATGCATCTCAATTGGATGAGAGATATTTATTAGGATCTTATTTAGCCTTATTTTGCTCGCAATTCTAACTGAAGTGGTATCCTAGTTACTATTTCCAAAGCAAATGAGAAGGGGAAGGAAGCTGGTAAAGGAAGTCACACGGACAAAACCAAAATCAAAAAGTGACCACTGATAGCAGTAGTAGAAGCAAGAAACCCAAAAAACTAGACAATGACAAAAATATTAAAAAAATGCATAAACATCTAAAAGAAGATTGGCGTTCTAACTACTCAACTGAGGTTCACAGCCTGAAAGAATAGTCAAAATTGCATTTGTAGTACTCTTTAAAAGGCAAGGAAATGAATAATTTATCTTATGCTATTATATCTTTTCACCCAGTATTGACTCAGTATGGTTATTCTTTTTGTGTAATATGCTTTAGGAAGATTTCCCAATAAGTAGTTTTAAAAAGTTGAAAAAAAGAGTTGACCCTGAAAGCTCTGGAGAATTTCGCTCTCGAAACAACCATTTTCCATGGAGTTTAAGCCAAGAAATGTCCTCCAGCAGGACAGATGGGGAGCCATCGAAATGGCTTCTCTGCCTCTCTGCACAAGGGGGCAGTGTCTGCCAGCCTCCTCTTCTAATTCAGCCCAGCCGGCTCGGCCTCAGGACTGCACTGTTACAATCACCATCAGTCCTTGCATACTGATGGTTTCAGTTAGGGAGGCAAATGTTGAGTCATCCACCCTCCTAGAAATTTTTGGAAACATTAGAGGTTAGCTAGAATGGAAAGGGCAAGAAAATAATCCTTTTCTAGGAAGAAAGGAATTTGGGGACTTTTTCTACAAAAGTTCTGAAAATAACAGATGTGCTGGTTGTGTCTTGTTTAGTTTTCTTTCTATTGGTGAACAGTAAAACAGTGGTATCAGCTAACCAGAATATTCTTTTGCGTGTGCATGTGCGTATGTGTGCATGTGTATGTGTGTACACGTGCTTCAATTTAGCTCATGGTATGGAACGGAGAATTTTTTCTCCTGGTTCCAAAATCTTGTAGACCAATGCACCAACCCTTTTATATCTCTAGTCTTATTACTGTTATTAATTCTACCAGTCCATCATGTCCATTCATTGTCATTTCTTTCTCTACCTGTCCTTTTTGTTTTTTTCTTAAATACTGTGGTAGACACACTAATGACCACCAAAAGGTGTCCAAGTCCTAATCTCCAGAACCAAGCAGAATTAAATTTGCAGATGAAACCGTAACTGTTTATCAGCTGGCCTTAAAATAAGGAGATTATTCAGAATCCTTAAATATGTTAAGGTGGAGGCAAAAGAGTTTGAAATGTCATTGTGAGAAGGAACTGCCAACTGACTTTAAAGATAGGAGAGGGTGGGTCCCAAGCCAGTGAATGCAGCAGCCTCTAAAAACTGGAAAAGGAAAGACAAAAGATCCTCATTTAGAAACTCCAGAGAGGAACCCAGCCCTGCTGACACCTCACGTTTAGCCCAGTGAGACTCATTTCAAACTAATCTCCAGAAATATGAGATAATAAATTAGCCTTGTTTAAGGCCACTAAATTTGTGGTATTTGTTATGCCAGCAATAGGAAACACATATGCTCATATACTGCATTTAAGAAGTATTTACTAAATGTTTATTGGGGAGAAGATACAAAAGCTATATAAATCTTGTAATAGCCGTACAAGGTATCGATACTTCAGAGGATGAAATGGGATTTTATTTCTGCTAAGCAGACCATTAGCTATCATGACGTGATGCTCATAGTTGCCCAGGTAATTATCTATTCACATAGTTATCTGCATTTAGTGACTGTCTTCTTTGTGCCAGGCACTGGGCACACAATTATAAGTGAGATGATAACATGTATAAGATACAGTTCATGTCCACCATCACCCTGTCGGCTTCTCCTACAGTCTTTCCCCAATCATCCAATACCTTACGCTTCAAATCTGCAAAATGGACTGAATATTTCAATAAGTGGTGTATGTGAGCATCATTGCTGTGGTGTGTGTGGAGGGAGGGACAGGTCAAAATACAATGCCTGAACCTGACCTTGGGAATTCTGACTCAGTAGTGTGACTAAGCATTTGGCTATATGCTTTTGGAAGGAGTTCCCTAGGAAATTATCACGCTTTAGAGAGTGAGATAAATACAATGAAAAGCAGGCCACCTAAGAAATCTCTAGTTGAAAAAGATTTGATTTCATACAAGTTATTTCATTATAATGTAATATAGCAATAAATTAACAGCAAAATAGAACTGCTAAAAGTGCATACATTTGGAAATTAACAAAGCACATCCCCAAATAATTCTCTGGATAAAGAGAGAGTCAAAGTAAAATTGTGAAATGTTCAGAATGAAACCACAATAAAGGTAATATATATTAAAATTGTTGAAAGCAGGCCAGGCATGGTGGCTTGTGCCTGTAATCCCAGCCCTTGGGAGGCCAAGGCAGGTGGATTGCCTAAGCTCATAGGTTCGAGACCAGCCTGAACCAGAGAGAGACACCTCATCTCTAAAGAAATAGCCAGGTGTTGTGGTGGGTGCCTGTAGTCCCAGTTACTTGGGAGGCTGAGGCAAGAGAATCGCTTGCCTTGAGAATCAATTCAAGATAAATCCCAAAGAGTAGATGAATTTACAGCAGATTAAAGATAAAAGCAAAATTAATGAAGCAAAATTAACCCTATAGAATTGATTAATAATACCAAAAGTTTGTTCCTTGAAAACAATTTTAAAAAGCAAACAAAGTTTGGTTGGGATAAATGTACAGTATTAGTATTAGCAGCAGAAGTAAAGAAGGATATGTGTAACACTCCACATCAGAGGCATTTATTACCTAGCAGATAGGTATGCTTCCCTGCGTTTCCAGGCTGAGTCTGATGCTGGCCACTGAACAGGAAGAGAGGTGACATATAGCATTCTGAATGAAAAAGCCTGTGTGCTCCTTTCTTCCTCTGCGGCTGTGACACTATTTGATGGAAGCAGCCTGGATAACTGAGTCTCCAAAAGGAGGATAGATGCTGGGAAATTGCCCAATTGATACAGTACTCTGTGTGAGCAAGGAATTAAACTTTGTTGTGTTAAGTCAATCCCTCACATTTTATTTTGTTCTATTCTATTTATTCTTTATTTCAAATAACACAAAGGTACCAATGATTAAGTTATAGTGTTTGCATTTGTTAGGAAAAACTCAATTGGAGTTGAGCCTTTCACCCAGGGGTTGTGCAGTGTACTCTTATATTGTGAGCATTAGGTGGAGCTTACTAATCCTCTTCCCTCCACCCCTCTCCCCTTTCCCTCTTCTCCCCTACCACCTTGAATTAATTGTATTTTTCATTCCCATGGGCATATAGTTGTTTATCTTTTGGTTTTATGTTAGTGTTGCACACACTGGATGGTTTTCCATTCTTACGATACTTCACTAAGGAGAATGTTCTTCAACTCCACCCAGGTTAGTACAAAAGATGCAAAGTTTCCATCTTTTTATGGCTGAATAGTATTCCGTGGTATACATATTCCACAGTTTATTAATCCATTCATGTGATGATGGGCACTTGAGTTGATCCATGTCTTGGTGATTGTGAATTGAGCTGTGATGAACATTCTAGTGCAAATGTCCTTATAGTGAAATGATTTTATTTCTTCTGGGTTGATACCTAGTAATGGGATTGTGGGATCGAATGGAAGGTTTACTTTTAGCTCTTTGAGGAATCTCCATACTTCTTTCCATAGAGGCTGTATTAGTTTGCCAACCTTTCTTTCTATAGCCACACCAGCGTCTGCAGCTTTGGGACTTTGTGATATGAGCTATTCTCACTGGGGTTAGGTGATATCTCCGCATGGTTTTGATTTGCATTTCTCTTATGATTAGGGACACTTGCTCACATGTTAATGTAGCATAGCCTATATTATCCTAATTCATGTTTTATAAAATGTGTTCTTTTGAGATGGAATGGGAAAGAAGAGAGAAATAGAGCTCTTTAAAGTTCATTATTTTTCCTGTTTGTTGCCAGACAAACATACCTAAGTTCTCACTCAGTTACCAAGACCTAACAGCCCAGCTTATGCACATCCACAAATACACATATATGCCTCTACATCCATCTGCAGAAGGAAAGGGTTTCTAGGCACCTACTTTACTGTTTTCTGTTAGAGTATTTTTCTTAATTTGTTAATTGACTGTCACTTAGTAGATATTAAGGTTAAACATCAACTAATTTTAGTTTCTTACTTCAACAAACTATTAATGTGAGTTTTCACAACTAACCCATTACAGCATATTGTCATCAAAATGAGAAAATGAAAATAAAACAAAACCAGTGGGTCTGTGTTAAATTACCTGTGACAGAATTTGCCAGCTCTCACATTCAGAATGCAATAGAGCAAGCCATTTATTCGCATTTATCGAGATGCTAGTTCTATGATATTCACACAGGAGTGTTTTAAAGTTAATTATATTTCTGGAATGTACAAACTATTGAAACATGCAACAATTAAGTACATGGCGTCAACTTGTTGGAGTTTGTAGCCCAACCCCACTACCTTACTAGCTGGGTGACTTTGGGCACTATTTAACTTCTTTAAGCTCCTCAGTGTCCTCTTATATAAATTGCTCGATGACGGTTGTTGTGGCTCCCATTGGTGATGATAAGGATGTTCAAGACTGAACAGGTTTGAGAGTGGTCCCCAGACTGTCACAGGTCAGCATCTCTGCCTCTTACTGTCTGCATGTCTTTGAGCCGCTCGCCCTCTCATTTTCAGTCTTCTTGTGTATGAGTGGATAATTATGGTTACCTGACAGACTTCACAGAAAAATTACATCAAATGGATTTAAATCACAGTGTATAGCACAGAGATGGGTACACAAAGCACTGGATGAATAATAGCTATTATTATGAAAAGCAACCTTTTAAGAGCTACTTTTTAGTTCACCTCCATGACACAAATATTATTCAAAATAATATTCTCTGTTACCGTGCTCTTTTCTACTTCTCCCTGTGGCTTTAAATTACTTTTAACAGTCTTTAAACTACAGGTAGAACTCTTATATCAAGAATGCCAATTTATTATCCCATATTATCTGTGTTCGTAATTTTTAATGTCTCGATTTCATGAAGTTTCATACCTGGAAACTGGAAAATCTTTTCGTTATTGTTACACAGATTTTACTTGCCCATATTGGATTTAACTCAGAGGCCACATTTTTGCTTTTCCTCTTTTTCCTCTTTTCTTCCTCTTCTCCTCACTTCTTCCTTCTGATCCTCCTTCCTTTGTTTCATTCCTCCCTTCCTTCTTTATAATTACGGGTATCTCCAAACTGTGTTTCAGTAAACTCTCTATCCCACGAAGGACTACATCTGTCTTGTGGAAGAGCAGCTCTGAGAACGCTGCACCAAAGCTTGCCCTGGTCTTTTTATTTTGGTGTCTGGCTGCCAGTCTAAATGATTATTTACTCTGCACACAAAGGCTACCATTGCTCCAATTATTGCTTTCACTTTCATTTTTGCCTAAACTTCACATTCTGCAAATGCACTGAACATTCATTTCAGATTGTAATCACTTGATCGTTTTAAACCCACCTTTTTTCTTAAATGTTACTGTAAGTTTGTTAGTCTAGATTTTCTATTGCTTACTAATTTGAGGTCCTTAAAGAAGATGCCAAACAATTAAAATCAGATCTAGCTTGGCAAAGTACTGTAATTATACAAAGTGATGCTGCTTTACGGTCAAGTCCTGACCACACAGGGAAATCGTTCCAGGGAAAGCAAACAATTTCTTCCTTGAATTCCAAAACAATATCCATTTGTTTGTCTGGCACCAAACTGCAAGAGGAATTAAATTATCTAGATTGTCTCCAATAAGGATGATTCTCACTTTCTGAAAATGTGGAAGCACATGGATTCTTTCAGGACTTGAGTGTATTGTGAATATTTTATTTCTAAAGAAGCAAAAGTACCAATGATTATTAATGGCTGTTTTGTGGGGCTCATTATTTCGTCTCTGAAGAGGGAAGGGTCATTGTGAGGTTTGGGGAGGTTAGGGAGAAAATTACTTCTTCAGACACATTTGACAGAGTTCTTGGGAGAACACGTGTGGGAGAGGGTAGAACAATCATCTTGTAGCTGGGACAGGGTTGTAGTCAGCCTCCCTGGCTCTTCTGGGGGGAGCAAGGCACAATTTGCATAACCATTTTAAGGGGCCAGGATGGCTAATGGTTAAGAGCACAAGCTTGGCTAGCGCTTGTATAAATTACTTAAGGTCATCACGCTTTGGCTTCTTCATCTGTTAAACAGGAATGGTAATTATACCTTTTCCTAAGGGTTAATGTGGGAGAATTGTATGGATGGCCTTTAGCACAGTGCCAGGCACATGATAAGCTCAGTGAATGTTTAGTATCGTTGTAGTTGTTTTAGTATTACTCTTATTTTATTATCATTAAATTATGTAATTTAACAATTTAATTCAATTGAGGAATGATCATGTGGTCCTTGACCTCTGCTTTAAAATGCTTATTTTTCTCATGCTTTTTTTTTTTAAACATTTGCTAGAATATAAGGAAGATAAACCTTTCTCTTCCCTTCCCCACTGTTTCTTGTCCATTTAAATGCAGTTAACCCCTCCACCAACCCATATAATGTAGATCTCACTAGAGACCGTGTAGACATCAGAAGAAAGGGGGTGCTTTTCTGTTATTTGAAATAGGGATTTGGACACAGTGGAGCCCTGTTGGACAAGATAGTGTTCCAGAACTCTCACGGGCTTGGCTGTGTGGGTTTGAAGGACTCATTCTCACTAGGGATGATTTATTTTTTGGTGCCTGAGGGTTTATCAACCAGTTCTTGGTCTGGTGTCTGGGGACACCCCTAGGCATCTGTGTGGCCTTCTGGGCAGCTCTTCCTGCCTTATGAAAGAGGAGCCTCTCAGTCCCTCCCTGGCCTTGGGGCTGCAAGGAAGCTGGGAGAAATGTATACCAGCCTCTGGCTGGAACTGAGAGGTGATGAGGGAACAGAAGCCTCCAGCAGACAGGGGCAAGGACAAGGCCGAAGCTGCAGGGCTGAAATCAGAATGTGTGCCCTGTGATTACATTCTCACTTCGACTGTGATGTAAGTGCTCTCAAAGGGCCTTCACAGGTACCAACTCACGTGATCTTCACAAAACCTAGTCAAGGAAGGACAGGGGGGTGTCACTCCTTTTTTACAGAGAAGAAAATGGGAGCTTTTCCCAATACATTTTCCTAATAAGCGGTAACACAGGGACAGGGATACATTTCCTGACTCTCGGTCCCACTGTTCAGGTATTTAGGGGCTGAGCTGAACTTATTCCTAGGTAAAGACTGTGGTATGGCTTGGGACAATCTACAGGCACTGGATTACTTCTACTTTTCTGCATGCTTTTCTGAAATTTCATCATTTTGAATCAATTATTCCTTTGATTTAGCCAGAACCTCTCCAACTCTCTCTTACAAATGCAAAGAATCCTGAGGAGGGTTGGTAAATGGTAAATCAGTTTGTTACTTTAATTTCTCTTGCCAGCCAGCTGAGATTAGGGCATTTAGGGATGGAAATAATGATGGCAGATGGGGGTAGGGAACTTCTGGAATTTGACACAAAGGGAAGGCCTGGGAAGGTATATTGGTTTTCCATTGCTGTGTAAGAAATTACTACGACCTCAGTAGCACAAAACAACACCTGTTTAATTATTTCAGAGTTTCTTTGGGTTAGGAGTCTGAAAATGGATTAGCTGGGTCCTCTGCTCAGGGGCTCACAGGGCTGAAATCAGGATGCTGGCTGGTCTGTGTTTCTTTTGGGAACCTGGGATCTTCTTCCAAACTCACATGGTTGTTGGCAGAATTCAGTTCCTTTTGGTTGTCAGACCGAGGCCCCTTGAAGTTCCCTGCCGTGTAGCCTTCTGCCTGAGGAGTTCACCTCATAGCAACTCACTTTTTCAAGGCCGTGGACAACTCTTTCTCTCCAGACTCTAAGACCAAGTAGTATATAGTGTAATGTAATCATGATAGTGACGTTTTGAGATATCACCTGAAAATCTCAAACTTCAGGCAAAGCTGGGCCTGCGTTATCATGGAAAACAACTGGTAGGAACAGAGCAGTGGATGCCCCGTGGGCAAGGGAGGATTCTTTACTTTCCAAAGTCTGCCTTCCACGGATGCTGCCCACACCTTGCTGCCCAGCCTGCTTCAGCCATTTGTCTGTTGTGGGCATGTGAGTTTGTGACCTGGGATTATATTCTTCAAGGAAATTGAGGAAGTATGTGACTCCAGGAAATGGAATAAAGAGGCTCTGATTGAGGAAAGGGAGTGGGCTGAGACAGATATGGCTCCTTATCCTCCCACATGTCTAGTTATAAAGGGGGGTGGGACAGAACAGATCAGGGTTCTCTTCCTGGCTCTACTCACACATGTGGAGTGATCCTGAACTTTAATCTGTCTGAGCTTCAGTTTCCTCACCTGGAAACCTCCCCTCACCCAGAGTTTCTGATTCAAATAGTCCTAGGGTGGGACCTAGGAATTGGTAATTTATACCAATGCCCAAAGTGAAGCTTAATGGTCAGGTGAGTTTGGATTTAAAAATCCATTCCCAGTTGGACCTTAGCCAGCAGTTATGGGCTGAGAAAATGCAACCCACATCCTGGTGAAAGGAATTGACAATTGGAGCTCATCTACATAGGCAAGGACTCAGGGAAATATTTCAATTCTTGCAGTAATATTCTTAAGGAGAATATATTAAGTGGTTGACAGTCTGGGAAACTGAGTCATAAATAAGGCATCATAGCAAGTAGAGGAAGTATGAATACAGTGCCCTCCCAGCCACCAGCAGCCGGCTTCCTGCATTCACAGGCCAGGCTGGTCAGGGCTGTGCAGCTGCCTGATGGGCCACTGCAGGGGCTGACTGGTGTGTCCTATTGCTCAAAATAGTTTGTAAGCTACTGACAGGGCAGGGCCACTTTGCCTGGTAAAATGTGGGGCTCGGTAAATGTTGTTTGAATACTTTAATAAGAAATGAGTGTTCAATCTTGTAAACATTTGCTGGAGTCTGGTGCTTGGTCCACTTTGATGCACTCTCTTTCTCTCAACTTCCCTGAGAATGTGGAGAACAGTTCTCTTCTGTCTCCAATATACTCTTTCGACTGGACTGAGTACAATCTATAGAGAGATCATAGCTAAGGAGAGCCAAATTGATAGACAATATTTATTTACAGCCAAAAGGAAATCAAGTGCCTGTAATGTCTTGGTTTTAAATGAAAAGGTATCATTTTTCCTTGAAAAAAATCATTTTGGTTTCTGAATCTCAAATTTTTGAATTCTTTTCCCTAGCCAACTGAAATTTTTAGTAACTTATAGGTGTGGAAACCCTCACTGTGGGCAAACGTGGATTTTAACATTCTACTCTTATATTTGAAAATAGAAGAGAATTTCAAGGCTGATTGAAATAAAGTTTTGTGTTTTGAAGAACGTGAGATTTACCAAGTTGTACACTTTAATGTTGCCTCATCTGTTGTTTGTCTTTCATGCTTCAAGAAACCTGAAAACACAAAAGGACGAGAGGCACAAGACACACGTGCTTTATGAAGACCTGCTCAGGGTAGGACTTTGCTTCTCCTATGAAGACAGTTGCTAAGATACATTTTGGTCAATTAATTCACATATTTTTTGGTCCTATCTCTTCATAATATATAATACTGGTTTGGTTTAATAGCCCAAGAAAGCCTTTAAATATTTCACAGCTGATAGCCTGATGAAAAGTTAACTCATAGCAAAGTAGTTTTTTTATTTACGGGCTTCTGGGGCATCCCCGGTGTGCCACAAAGCATGGCAAAGACAAGTTTATGTTCCGGGCCTTCTGTGAGTGTTTAGCATTTAGAGAGCAGTGACAGGTTGGAGGGTGAGAGGCTCTGTGAGTTATTTGGAATGATAGCCTCTTGGGAGAAGTGACAGGCTGTCCTGCTTGGGAGAGATGATTACACAGGAGATGCTCAGCAGTCAGTGTGTTGAGAGTCACTTTTTTTGGGTGGTGATGAGCTTGTAAGGGACAGAAGGATTGGGCATGATAGCATAGAAAGAAAATGCAAAGAAAGGCCTTCAAAGTGAGGGAACAGCATGACCAAGGCATAAAGGTGCTGTATCAGGGGTGTTCATGGGACATATTTTGGGGACTAGAATTCAATGAAGTTGCATCATAAGGTGGATCCTGAAAGTGAAGGATCTAGAGAGGCGAGGCTTGGAATTCTAGCAAATGGAAATGGAAGTTTTTTTATTGAAGGTTTCTGAGTAATGAATTTATCTTTAGTGATTTCAGTGTTTCTACATTGACCAGGAGCAACCCTGTGATGTAAACACTATTTTTAGTATTTATTTTATAGGTGAGGAATTGGGGCCCAGTGAAGTGGCTGTGGTAGGATTTGAACCCAGGCTCTCTGGCTCTAGAGTAAAGACACTCACTTTACTAAGCCATCTAGTACTCCTCAACAGGATCACTGTATTAATAAAAAATTAATTTAGCAATGACATGCAGGGCTGATGAGAAGGAAATAAAGCCTGGTGTGGGGAAATCCAGTTAGAAGTCTGTGGCAATACTCCTGGCTGTAGCAGAAACCGTTGCCTCTCTGCTTCTTGCCTCTCCATCACTTGAGTCCACCCATTTTCCCATTAGGCCTGAGTGAAATCCAGACTGCATGGTTTTCTGCCTCCTAACCTCCTCCCCTCTACTCTATTCTCTATTGTACACTCAGAGAGTCTTTGTAAAGAACAAATCCGATCATGTTGCTCCCTTAACGACACCGATCATGTTAAACCCTTAGCCTGAAGTCCGTACTCTCTGGGCCAAGATCCTTCACAGCTGATTCTGGTCTTCTTCTCCAGCCCTGTGTCCAGCCCTGTGTCCAGGCACCTGTGCCCTTTCATGTGACTCTCTTGCCCAGCGGGTGCCTCCTGGCTGCACATTCGGATCAGCTGATGCCCCAGGTCCCACCTCTGGTGTCAGAACTTGGGGGCAGGGCCGGGGCAGAGAAAACTTTGTGAAAGAATCTCCCTGGCTGGTTTTCTTATGCATCGAGGGTCGAGAGCTATTGCTATCCAATGAGAGCTATTCCACCCTCTGGAGGAAGCTGCTCTTCTGCCCTCTTTGGGCCTTCGCATGCACTCTTCTTTCTGCCAAGAGCAATTTTTCCCTCATCTTTTTGTTTCACCTGCTTGACTTCCACACAGTCTTTAGATCTTATTTGTCACTACCTCCCTACTTCCCAGAAGAGGACACATAGTAGGCTCTTGATAAATATTTGTTGAATCATCAAAGTAACTTGGATTAAATGACTGAACTATGGCCCCTCAAGGATGCATACATCCTGGTCCCCAGAATCTTTACCAGACATGGCAAAGGGGACTTTGCAGATGTTTTCCAGCCATGATCTTGAGGTGGAGAGAGCACCTTGGATTGTCCAGGTAGGTCCCATGTAATCACAGGGGCTCGTGTAAGAGAGAGACAACAGCGTTGAAGTGAGGAGGGAGATGAAAGGGCAGAAGCAGAGGTCAGAGAGGCAATGCTACGCTGTTGGCTGTGACTCTAGAGGAAGCCACAGTGACAGAGGAATGCAGGCAGTCTCTAGAAACTGGGACAGCAAGGACGCAGATTGCCCTCTGCAGTCTCTGAAGGGAGCACATCCCTGGCCCCAAGCTTGACTTCAGCCCAATGAAATCCATTTCAAACTTCTGATCTGTAGAACTGTAAGATGATCAATCTATAATATATCTGATAATATTACATACTGTTTTAAAGTTTCTGGTAGTTTGTCATAACACTAGCAGGAAGCTAATACACATGTCATATCTGCACAGTTTTTCCCGAACACCTTTTCTCCAGGAGCAAGTTGAATACTTCTTCTCCTACACTCTGGTGTTATTTTTTTGTGCTGCAGTTTACCCATAGGAGTGCTTACCTCATGGGTTCATATGAGGATTCAATGACTTAATGTAAACAAAGTACTGAAAACAGTGCCTTTCACGTAGGAAGTGCCCAGTAAATGTTAACTGTAATTATTACTCCATCACCACCCCTTATCGCACCACTGAATTTACTAACGGAAGAAAGAGAGTGGGAAATAGAGATTAAGAGATGAGTATGAGTAATAGATATCTGATTTTAATACTTCCCTATGAACCCAATCTCGGAGGAAAGGAATCAACCTTCACAAGGCCTCAACAATCATTCTTTCCAGAACTTGTCCCGCAAATACTTCCTTTCTTAGTTTTTCCCTTTTGGAGTGTCTGTTTCCTGGCTCCCTCTTGCACACCCCTCCTTGGATCCTGGTTCTCTGGCCAGGGAATCACTTACTGGCAGCTCCATCTCCAGCCCCAGGGCCCTGACCCCCTCTACTGCTCTAGGAAGGGAGTTCAGATCATTTCAAGGAAAAAGGAGAGCGATGATTCAAAAATGAGTATATGGTTTCAAACTGGCTGACTAAGAGAATGACTAAGAAAGAGAAGGCCAGAGGGGCCCGAGTGGCTTCCCTTGCTGGTGTGCAACCCTATCTGGGTTCCACGTGTAATCAACAGCTTGGTGCTTGCCTTGGGTTTTCCCGTGGAAACAGTTAAGCACGTTGCCTAAATGCCTAGACTAAGTGCAGCTCACAGAAGCCTATTAACCCACAGCCTGCCTAACCAATGGGAAGGGACCAGCAGGGCTGAGAGGAGTTCAGGGGGAAAGTACCTCCCTGGTGGCCTTGGCCTGACCATCCTGCTGTTCCTTTCTAGCCAGGTACTGGGATAGGAGATTCTTGTATCTCTGAGCCAGTCAAGGTTGGCTGGGGTGGAATCCCTGTTAGGTAGGATAGTCTGGGGTTCATGTTTCTGTGGGTGGATGGCCTGGAAATTTGGGGTCATGTGATGCAGGAGGATGGCAAACCTCCCAGCCCAAATCTCAGAGTTGGAACAACTCTTGGTCCTTGGACAGCTTTAGAGTCATCCTTCACTGATTTTCTGCTGAAACTTTTACTTTCCGACTGCTACACTGCTTCTGATGTGACTTTCTCTCTGGTTCCACTGTGGAAAAAGGCCACTGTCCCCTGGGGCCTCCCAGAGCTGCCAGACAGAGGACCCTCCACAGCTGGTGACTCCATAATTTCCTTGTAGGGGCTGAGGGTTGCTGATCTGGGTGGAAGGAGGGATCTGGAGATGTATTTACACATATCTTAGCATACGATGGAGGCAGCATCTGTTGTTTCTATTAAATGGAGTTGGGGCTGGTGGAAAGACGGAGGTCGAGACTAAATCCTCCACCAAACTCAACAAAAGTTAATTCTCCTTCTTCCCCTCTTCCAATCTTCTCAGAGTCTGCAGTGAGCACTTAGCTTGGGAACTTGGCAGAAAAGCAGGGACTAAAAATAAAAAGTGAAAGGGAAGTTAAGAATTTCAAGAATTCTCTAAGAGTCTCCAACATGTATTGGTCGTGATATTCACTGGAATATAAGTCCAGCTCATTAGTAGTACATTTGAGTTATATTACAGGTTTTTAACAATAATAACATGTTAAAAAGACACAGCTAATCATTATAACCCAAGGGCTCCCCTGTTCAGGACTTTCCTTTTCAGCATTTATTATAGTGATATGTTTGAATGGCTGTAGGTTATAGGGACACATGCTTTTTATCTTATTATTCTCATTAATTATATAATATTCTCTATGCTCATACCCAGTTGCCACACTTATTTCTTAACTCCTGGCAATATTCTGTTGACTGGATTTTAAAGGAGTAGAGAAAGTATGTTCTGGTCTAATTTAGGAAGCACACCAAGATCTCCAAAGGTTGATTCAAGAATTAAAGATCACAATAAATGCATTTACGGAATGTCCCAAAAATGTTGCCATACATAGAAAAAATGGGAAATTATAGCTAAACCTATATTTATTTACAAAATATTCATTACAAAATTTTATGAAGAGGTGTTCAACATGTAATGAATATTTTGTGAGTAAAAGTACGTTTACCTACGATTTCCCATTTTGCCTATGTATGTTAACTTTTGGGACACCTTGTAGTATCTAGACAGAATTAACGCTGATTAAATGTTGGCTGTTATTATCTAAAACCATATATTCACCTTTGTTCTTTTAAAACACCTCAGTCATTTAACGAACGTCAAGGTCTCTCTGGTGACACCCTCCCTGCTATCTTTTTTAAAAATTTCCTTTAGAGATAAAGATACACATAGTTCCTAGGACCTATGCAGCTTCATTTCAATGTCAGGGGAGCAGGTCAATTAACTTCATCTTCCTTCTTGACCATGTGATAGTAACTTTTGATGGAGAGGGGGTGAGGTGAGGGCCAGAGAAGGCTCTCCGGGATAAAGCACTCGGAGAAGTGTCAGGGCTGTTCGTTAATACTATAACAGGTATGTCAAAAGTACCACCTGTGTTTTGGGGGGTTTAGTGCCAACCTCTGAGGAGCAAGGCTGTGAGCCGCCGAAGTTCCAGATGAATGACATTTTCTGCTGTCAAGCTGCTCACTGTGTAGTGAGGAAGATGTTAAACGAGGCAACAGCCTCGTTTGGGCTGTTGGGAGGATGTTGGGAGGATGCTCAGCCTGGCAGGTTAGGGAGGAGCTAAACCCACATGGGCTGAGGCTCAAGCTTAACTAGGTGGGGTTCCTCCCAGGAATTAGTCAACTTTTTAGGCTATGATATTAGAAAGATGCATAGGAGCAGGGTCACGAAAGGTGTTGTGTGCTATAATAAAGAGGACCACTGCCCACCATCTACAACAGTTGTAAAGCTCAGAAGGGGCAGAAAAAACAAGTAGTGAAAGTTCACTCCTTCTTCCTCTCTCACATTCTCTTCGTTGCCTCCTCTGCTGCCCCTGCCCACGTGTCCCTCAACAGCTCAGGGGTTACAGTGGGGAAAGAGAAGGAGAGAGAAGAAGAGAGGAGAGACGGGGGTAATTATGATTTTTAGGAGTGATAAAGATTTCAACTCTAAGAATAAACTACATAATGTTTCAAATCCAACATTGTTTGTGATACTAGATGTCATGGTAGAGTTTAGTTTTGGAACAAAAAAACGGCAATACAAATTGACAGGATAAGTCCAGTGGGAGATCATTCAAAAGCCTCGTATTAGAGAAACTTTAGGAGGAAAGTAACATGAACAGTGATTTCATCAGAATGAGGTGTAAAAAGTAGGCAGATGGGGACCTTGAAAGAAAAAAAATGTTATGACAAATATACTGTTTTTCTTCCACATAATATCTAAAAATAATCAAACCTGTAAAAGTTACATAATGTGCAATTAGTAATGTTTTAATATATCTTCTTTTGTCCCCCCCTCCCCCCATATCTCTGCTGTTGGCCATATATACAGAATTATTCCTCATGTGACATGAATCTGGATGGGGCAGTCTGGAGCAGGTGCCAGTGTGTAAGGACTGTCACCAAGGACCCAGGCTGCTTCTTGCCTCTCTGGTCATTTTGGCTGGACAACCTGGCATTATGTTGATGCTCCAGGCAAGAGAAAGTAGCAGATGAGAAGCAAAAGTGATAGGCAGAGACCTGCAGAGATGGTATCCTTAAAAAAGCTTTCCTGGAAGCTTCACTCTGTGATTTTTGCTTATATTTAATCAGCCAGCACTGATTCCATGGCCTCGGCTAACCATAAGGGAATCCGGGGGAAGGGAGGGTTGTTAACTGGTTCCTTTGCCACTCCAGATGGATTCGAGTTCTCTTGATAAGAAAGAAGGGAAGTATGCTTTTATTCTTGATTTTAAAAGTATTTACTTTACCCTGTTTGCCATTAAACGGGAATTAGGATTAATCTATTTCTCATGACCTTTCATTTCCTGCTTCCTAGTATAGTATGTAGCAGACATTCCACAAACCTAGCTGATTACTTGAAGGATTCATTTGGCCAGTAATTATCAAGCATACAATATGTCAAAAATACTAAGATATTTAAAAATGAAATCTATTCCTGTCTTCGAGGGATTTCTAGTTGCAGTTTCAGATGTTCATGAGCATGTAATGATTAGAGAACAACCCAACTGATGTAAAGGGCATAATTTTTAATTTGTGTTGCTTTCTGTTTTTCCCTAATATTAATGTACCTGTTGAACTGAATTTGGTTACAGGGAGGTTTTCATCAAATTATCTAGTTAAATGTGACCAGTATTAAAGAAGAATGGTGGGAGCATTAGGCACTTGGGTTTTCATTGCATTACAATTGTGGGATGGCCACACAGTCTTTCTGTTCCTCACTTTCTCTCTATAAAACATGCATCCTAGCAGGGCAATGCCTAGTGCAGGCACTGGGTAGGTGAGAGACTGTATAAGACCGTGGGGAGCTGCACGGCTCTGGGATCAGACTACCCGGGTTCCTCTTCTGGGTCTGTCATTTATAGCTCTGTGACTAAGGGTGTGTGTCACAGTTTCCCTACGTGTCAAGTGGGATGGTGATTGAAGTTGCAGGGAGATGTTATGAAGATTGAATTAATAATACTTGAAAAGTGTTTAGAAAGAATGTGGCATATAGTAAACACTCAATAAAAGTTAGCTACTATTATATGGTGATTTCAAATTGTACAGTATTTAGAAGCAAAATAGGATTGGTCTGGAAACCCAGGCTTTCTTTTTTCTCCAAAGTATGTTTTCAAAGAACTCCAGCCATCCTCTCCTCCTCCTCTAAAACGTATTTTGGTGAAGCAGGGTGGCTTATGCCTGTAATCCCAAGGCTTTGGGAGGCTTAGGTGGGAGGATGGAGTGAGAGAACAGCGTGGGCAATGTACTGAGACCATGTCTCTACCCGGTAAAAAATTAGCCTGGTATAGTGGAGCTCGCCTGTAGTCCCAGCTATTTGGGAGGCTGGGGCAGGAAGCGCTTGAGCAGAGGAGTTCAAGGTTGCTGTGAGAAGTGATTGTGCCACTGTGCTCCTGCCTGGGCAATGCATGCATGGACACACGCGTGCGCGCGCGTGCACACACACACACACACACACACACACACACATTTTGCTTGTGTTTGCTTGCTTTGACATCTTTCACTAGGGCAGAGAAATAACCCGAGTCCCAAAGAGAGCAGCTGGAATGACTTTGGAGGCTGAGAATCAGGCCAACAGGCTGAATGCCGTGGGCTGTGGTGCTGGGTGCCAATCAAAGTAAAGCAATGGGGTCTGCCAAGAGAGATGTTAATTTCAGTTGTCACCTATGTTACTTTTTGACTCTCTCCAAGGACTCTTGACCCTACACTGCAGTGGTTTGAAATGGATTCTATTAGGCTTACATCCTATTCTATTCTATTCCACCAGTGTAGCACCATGTCCTGGGCTGCTCTTCTGGATTACAGCTCTCTCCTGAATGTCCAGCTTCTTTTCTCTGCTGCATCAAGTCCAAAGACTGAGGTCAGGGCTCAGAGCCTCAACTCAGCTTGTTCATCAACAAAGCAATGAGGCTATTTTGTGTTGTTTCCCTTCTTAAATTTCTTCCTAAAGCAGAACTATAAATAGGATGCTCTGTGACCTATTGAGAGCAATCAGTCAAATTATTTTGACTCTAATGTCTATTAAGAACATAACATTAATAATGAACATCAAGGACTTGGCTCAAAGACAGTAAAGACAAAGGCACCACATGTCTTCTCTCTTCCCTTTTTCTAGTTCTTATTTCATGACTTATCTCTAGGTAGAGTGGTAATAGGGTGTTTAGAAGTGAGTAAACATTTTCATCCCAAAAAGTAACTTGATAATTTTTATCTAAAATAATTCCTTGACCGATGAGACCCCATTTTGCCTAATACTGTTTGCAAACAAAAAAGAAAAGCAATAATCTGCACTGATAAACACATCTGAGAATGCATTTAAAACCCATTTATTTGCCTAATTGGGGAAATTTTCTGGAGTGATTGTCAAAAGAAAACACCTACAACATTTGTGTCTAAACGTATCTTCTTGCTTTTGTTCTATTTCAACCAGAGTGTTTAGAAAATTGTTGTATAGAGTTGATCTTCCTTTGTTAAGGATACCATTTTCCCAAAGAGGTCTTTTAAAAGATTTCTTTTTAAAAAATTCTACTACTCTAAGCTTTCACATTTCTTGTTGAGAGTATTTTTCTCTCTGAATTTCAAGGGAGTGATACTTTGTTGGCATGTTTGATGTTGCAGATGTGAGTTTCATTTTATTCCAGCAAAGAATTTAGCTCATTCTTTCTCTCCTCTTCCTGGGTTAGAGAGAAAGGCGAGCTGTGACAAACTGAGTTCTTCACAACTCTCTCGGATTTTTTTCTCGTGGTGTCACCTTCCATGGAGTTCAAATGCATGGGATTTTAAGAGGAAATAATCTCCTTCGACAATAAGCAATAGCTGTTGCCGCAGAGATTAATACATATTTTGTGAAATACCAAATTATCACATAGTTGGAATCTGTTAGCCCCCTCCATTTCAAGTACTATGCACAAAGGCCATGTCCTTCATCCTTGTGACTCCAGAAAGACCCTTATGAGGCTTACTGTAAGAGAACTTTGAGATTTTCCTTTGAACCAGAATTCTCAAGCTCAGCACTGCTAATTCTTTGCTGTGGGTTTTGGGGGTAGGGGGCTGTGCGTTTCAGCATATTCAGTAGCATCCTTGGCCTCTGCTTACTAGATGCTAGTAGTAAGCATCTCTACTAATGTGACAACAGAAAATGTGTTCAGAGATGGCTAAAAGTCCCCTGGGGGCAATATTATCCTCAGTTGAGAAGCACTGTTTTACAGTAGTCTTCAGCCCAAGACTATAGTGACAGTTTCTCTACAAAGAACAAATTATTAGATATTGCTGGGAAGTAGCAAGCCCCATGGCTGATGTGGCGACACAGGCAGGGAAGTTTACACATGCTCAGTGGGTAATAAAGGGGGAACCAGGGAGTTAGGGATCCTACGGTGCTGGGTCAGCCTGCCCAGTTGATTCTGATCAGATGAATGTTAGGAAGGGAAAGGCATAAACAGCTGATCAAACTTCACTTTGACATTTCAGGACACTTGCCAGTGATCTATTAGAGGACATTTCTCAGGGATTTTCAATTATTTATGTTTCTAACTGTAGGTGAGGAAAAATATTTTTCCGGTAGCCCTCCTAGGTTCGTGGCTGAGGCTTCCCTAGTAAAAGACAGATTAACAAGAGATAAGCACACTCATTTATGTAATACAAATGAAGACACCCAGGAAATGAGCAAGCTTGAGCATTTTAATGCCAGGTTTGGTGAAGAGTGAAGAGTGGTGGAGAAATAGGATAGGGCACAAAGGGTGTGACCTAATCGTTAGAAACGGGGACACACAGCCTGTTTGTTCAGATTCTTCTCTGAGACCTTTGTCTTCAGAGACAGGATGTTCCTTTCCTCCAAGTGTAGGGAGGGCACCTCTCACGTAAGGCTTTGGTGACCTGCTTTCGGGGAAGGTCAGAAAACCCACTTTGGAGGAGAAGGGTGGGAAGAAGATGAGAGTGGCCTTCCTGTTTCTCCCATTTTCTGAGATTCTTCCATCTTTAAGTATATTCCAGGGTAGTCTATCTGAACCCCATCATGACAAGACATTTGTAGTATATTAAATATAAAAATAATTTTAGAAATAGTTGCAGTAACAACAATGATTATACAAGCTAATTAAAATTGAAAATTTAGGGAGTTTTATTTCCTTTCTTCCAACCTCGACCTTTAAAAAAATTATTATTTGTTAAATTTTTAATTATATAGTTAACACATGTTCTCTATGGAGTAAAAAATTCAGGGGAGGGACATAATTATAAGAGGGGCTTTACGTAACAAATGCAATCAATGTAACCTGGTTCTTTCTACCCTCAATGAATCCCCAACAATAAAAAAAAATAGGTATAAGCCAAAGGACAGAAAGAAATCATCTTGAGTCCCACAACCTAAACATAACTACTACTAACATTTTGATGTATCTTATCCAAAGATATGATTATATAGCAGCAGCTTGCTTTTCCTGAGGTCCACTTTGAATATTTACTTAGATGTGATGCTAAATTATAGCAATGCTACCTTGGTCTTTATAGAATACATTTATCTTGTAGACTCTGCATATACTGAACAGATGTCTTCTGATTTATGGTTATTTTTCAAAATCCTTGTGAGGTAGGAGGAACAAGTATTATCTCTTATTTATGGAGCATGTGATATTAAAAGGTAAAGAGGGTTTAAGTGGATTATTTAATGCCACAAAGTTTATCAAGGGAAAATGTTTAAATAAGATCCCAGGTTTTCTGCTTCCTAATTCAATGTGCTTTCCATTATCCTGTTTTAATGATTTTGAATATAGATTTATGAAAGAACTTTCTTTACCCAAACTTTAGGTACTTTAGAGATAACCTGTAATTCAAGTAAGGCCTAAAATCCTTATGGAAAGCTGCAATGATGAAGGGAGAAAGTGGAGGAAAAGGGTGAAGGAAACGAGAAGAGATAAATCAAAGTTAGTGCTTATTTACTTTGCCCTCAGCCTGAGTGCTATTTAAATATCCTGAGCTTTGTGGTTGCTGAGGAGTAAACACATGTGCCACAATGCTCAAAGAGAGAGCAAAAAGGGATGCCATCTAGGCCTACAAGGCACAGACAACTAGGAAAAGCCAGTGGAATGAGCTGGGCATTATTAGGGAATGGTGGGGACTGTGGCAAATAATAGAACATGCCTCGTCTAAAGGGGTTCCTCAGTTCTAGTAGCAAAATGTGGCCACTAGGGCCAAGTCCTCTGATTTTCCTGAGAAACCAAAAATTGGGTTTTAATTTAAGTAAAATATTTTGATGAAAAAAACAGTGTAGGCCACGTGGGGATGTTTGCAGGTGAAGCATGTCTCACAGGCCTCAGTTTACTCTTTGCATATTTGAATTTTGGCTTTCAAATATTTTCAGACTTAGAGTTCCACCAAGAATAACAATTGATCCGGTTGGCGGAAACTTTCCTTTCACTTCAAATATTCATCAGGAGGGGCCTGGAAAGTGGTTCGATTCCTTCCTATTTGCAAAATGCTCTCAAATCTTTGTTTTGTAAGAGACATTTCTTGACCTTGGGGCTGCTGTCCATGCACTGTTCACATCATAACTCCTGTGTAGGTCTGCCTTCTCATGGGACAGGGGCTCATGACGCGAATATGGAGGCAGCAGGCGTCTGTTCAGTGGTTGTGAGTGTTGTCACTTGGGTCTAAGAACACTGCTTTGCAGTATCTAACCTTGGTGTGGTAACTCTTATCTGACAGCTTCCTCCTGGTCTATCATTTCTCTGTAATTCCAGACCCTGGAGGAAACCAGAGGTGATTTTCTATACACAGCTATAAGTCATTATTTTTACTTAACTAATCTAATGAACTAATCTGTTGTTTCCTTCAAATATAACAAACCCTTCTCCCTAAAATGGAAGACAGTCTTTTCTGTAAGATCATGCTCAGAGTCACTCAAATGTCTCTGTCCTGGAGTTCTGCTAAGTTTGCTGTTGTGAGAAAAACATTTCTTCCCCAAGGAATTGAATTCCAAAAGTTCAGGAGGCCAGTAAGTAGTGCCATGATTTGTTTTCCATTCGTTTCTTCTAATGCCTCATAAAACACATGTGAAAATGGTACAGAACCAATCCCTAATTAGATATAAAAATGTCCAAAGGGGACATTGCTCATGCCTGTAATCCTAGCACTCTGGGAGGCTGAGGTGGGAGGATTGCTTGAGGCCAGGAGTTTGAGACAAGCCTGAATGAGAGTGAGATCCCATCTCTACTAAAAATTGAAAAATTAGCCAGGCATCATGGCTGGCTCCTGTAGTCCCAGCTACTTGGGAGGCTGAAGCAGCAAGATCACTTGAGCCCAAGAGTTTGAGGTTGCTGTGAGCTAGACTGAGGCCATGGCATTGTAGCCTGGGCAACAGAGTGAAATTCTGTCTTAAAAAAAAGTGTTCAAAGAGTGCTATTATCAGTAGGTAATATAGTTCTTATATGCACACATATGATACTAAATGCATGTAATAGTCTACAAAGCACTTTGGGTGGGGGGGTGTCAAGGGATAGGGTTCACCTTTTGGAGGTAGGACACAAATATAATAGGGGCCTTATCTAACAAAAGCAATCAATGTAACCTAACCTGCTTCTATGTACCCTCAATGAATCCCCAACAATAAAAAAAGAAAAGAAAAAGAAAAATTAGAAACAAAAAGTCCTGATTTTAAACACAGAATCATGCCATTAAGAAGATGGCCAGGAGAGGGCAGCATTGTCTACACAAATCACAGAACGGCGCCTCAGTTCAAACCTTACAGATTATTTTTGTGAGGCTCTTCCACTATTTGCTTTCAAAACAAGGAATAGTAATGAAACAGCATTATTTATGCTTAATAAAATAAAAATCTAAAAATATCTTGTCCTGGCTAATTGTCGAGTAAAGATACTTCTTTTTCTTTTTCTTTATTCTAGCATGTCTCATTGACATTCTAAACTCAGTTTCTGTAGTTCGATTACTTATTAAAAAAATCACGCTTCTCGTTTATGATTCTGGCCATGTTAGTCAACTCCAGGGAGCCTTAGTTTCAGTATTAAGTGGCCTAGGGCAGTGAATTAAACAGGGCCCTAGCTGTGGGCAGGTGTTGATTCTGCCACCTAGAGCTTTGCTTTTCCCCATCAGTGAACTGAAGGTAATAGCAGCACCTACCTCCCAGGGCTGGAGGTATCCAATTTATAATGGATTTATAAATTGATTGGCACATAGAAAGTACTCAGTAAACACTGTGGGGACAGTAGTGGATTTTTTTTTTTTTAAATTGAATGAGTTGTGAAAATTTAAAAATCTGGAGAGCACACATGAAAAGCCCCAGGGATCCAGTCTCATCCACTCACGTTACCTGCCTGGCTTCTGTGGGCATCCGAGTCATCCCTCGCTGAGTCCTTCCATCTCCTTCTGGCTAGTCATTCCCTTCAGATGGTGATAAAAACTGCACCATGGCTGGCCAGCAAGAACAGCTGCAGGATGGAAGACTTTGGATTTTGTCTCCAAGCTGCAGAAGGTGATTGTATTCAGTCCTAACAACTCTCTGTAGATTCTTTTATCTGAGCAATCCAAAGCTGTTAGTGCTGCAGTTTGATCGAATTTGTTTCTTTTGTCAGATTCATTTTGAGGTTGAAGCCTTTGAGAGAAGAGGAGAGAACATTTCCTATGGGAAATTTGGACTTATTCATTCCTAGGTGGCAGGTTGGGGGTCAGGATTGTCAAACTGGGGATGACATCTGATGCCTGCTGGTAGAACAAAAACCCATTAGGGACGGGCTTAGCACAGTTCCAGGGTGACATCTCTCCTTTTTCCCTCAGCACTCCCTCTTTCCCCCAGTGTTAAGGGCTTTTAAAATATTTTTTTTAGTCTTATAAAAGAAAAAGAACTTTTGTTTATGAAATAAGGTTTAAAAGGTTATTTCCTCCTCTCAGCAGTAATCCAGGGAGAAAACTTGGCAGCCCCCAGGGGCTCAGGGAGAAATTTAGCAAACCTCTCTTCTGTCTGAGGGAGAACTGTGCTAAGTTACCAAAGGAAACCATCGCTCGTTTATCTAAACCCTTTGCAGTTAACCGCTCAGAGACAAATGCGATTGTTGCAACTGCTCTCAGGGTGGCAGCAGACACTCAAAATGGAGTTTCTGATTTAACTTACTGCATTTCAGCTCATTGAGAAGCAGAGCACATCCGCGAAGGGCCTCTGTGAGAACACTTTTCAGACTATAAATCGGGCCTAGAGGAGACGCTTAATTAAATCAGTCCTGAGGTCACAAGAAGGAAAAGCAAACCTCTCCCTCCCAAACTTGACCTGGTTCACGTAACAAGGCAGCTAGAGAACTTGGAAATGTGTTAGTAGGACTAATGTAAATATATCAGAATAGGACACTTCCCTGCTAGACCCTGAAGCAAGAAATCGGATCTAGGGACAGACAATGGCTCTGGCCTTCCAGTTTAATTCCATGTGCAAGAGACACACATACAAAGACGTCCAGAAGGCCGAATTGCTGTGTGTCAGATCACAGCGCAAAGGATAGACTGTCTTAAAAACACTTATTTCTAAAGAACCCTGTTATTTTCCTGCAGGAACGAGGGATGCCTTGAGTCCTTGAGTTAGTCCTGTATCATAACTGAGTATTTGAAAGGCTCAATCCCTAACTAAAACCCACCAGTTCATGAAGGAGGAAAACTAGATAGGATTTGGGGTCCTCGACAGGACACTAACCAGTAACAAGGAAAGCACGGCTTTAAAAAGGGAGAGAAGACAGGCAGGCCATCAGCGAGGCTGGGGCCCACTCAGCGCGGAGGACCCTGAGCACACGAGCTGCTCCCTCTTCTCTCACTGCATTCCCTCTGAGGTTCAGAGGCTTGTGTGATCACTGTTCACACAACACCACTCGACAGCCTTCTCTACAAAAATCTAAAGGTAATATCAGGTGACAGACAGAAAAAGAGCAGACCATAGCATGAAATTATAGCATTGGAAGGTGTGATCTTGTTTTTTAGCTAGAAGACAAGAAGGCTGAGAAATATAGCTCCGTCCATCTGACCAGCATTGCACAAAAGAACCTTGGTGATAATTGCGTGATCTGAACTAGAGCGTGTGGGTTCCGGTAATGAGAGTCATGATAGGAAACAATGGAGTCAGTCCTGGGGAATCATTATCCACCTCCATCACATCCATAATCATATATTGATTGCACTTATTTTTCCTTCATAATTTTCTTTTTTCTTTTTTGACAGGGATAGACCAAACTTTATTTGTCACAAGGACAGTGATTCTGGAGAACAGGGAGAGTAGCCTCTCCAAAACTGTTCTGTTCTTCCATTTCCAAAATCACAGGTTTATACATAATGGTTCAAAGCAAAGGCCGCATTAACTCTTATTTTAAATAAGAGTTACCCAGATCTATTACAACATTTCTAATTCAAAAGTTAATTTCCTAAATCAATCCTCCTAAAGCAAGGACCAACTCAACTATTATTTTAAATAATAATAATCAGAACAACCCAGGGAGCTATTACAACATTTCCAATTCAAAAGTCAATTTCCTAAATCAATCTTCCTCAAATATTCAAGATGCGCATCTTTTTTAAATATTTTTTTTATTAAATCATAGCTGTGTACATTAATGCAATCATGGGGCACGGTACACTGGTTTTATAGACCGTTTGACACATTTTTATCACACTGGTTAACATAGCCTTCCTGGCATTTTCTTAGTTATTGTGTTAAGACATTTACATTCTACATTTACTAAGTTTCACATGTACCCTTGTAAGATGCACCGCAGGTGTAATCCCACCAATCACCCTCTCTCAGCCCACCTCCCCACTCCCCCCCTCCCTTTCCCACTTCCTCCTATTCTTAGGTTATAACTGGGTTATAGCTTTCATGTGAAAGCCATAAATTAGTTTCATAGTAGGGCTGAGTACATTGAATACTTTTTCTTCCATTCTTGAGATACTTTACTAAGAAGAATATGTTCCAGCTCAATCCATGTAAACATGAAAGAGGTAAAGTCTCCATCTTTCTTTAAGGCTGCATAATATTCCATGGTGTACATATACCACAATTTATTAATCCATTCGTGGATCGATGGGCACTTGGGCTTTTTCCATGATTTAGCAATTAGGAATTGGGCTGCAATAAACATTCTGGTACAAATATCTTTGTTATGATGTGATTTTTGGTCTTTGGGTATATGCCTAGTAGAGGAATTATAGGATTGAACGACAGATCTATTTTTAGATCTCTAAGTGTTCTCCAAAGATCTTTCCAAAAGGAATGTATTAATTTGCATTCCCACCAGCAGTGTAGAAGTGTTCCCTTTTCTCCACATCCACGCCAACATCTCTGGTCTTGGGATTTTGTAATATGGGCTAATCTTACTGGAGCGAGATGATATCTTAAAGTAGTTTTGATTTGCATTTCTCTGATGATTAAAGATGATGAGCATTTTTTCATATGTCTGTAGGCCGTGCGCCTGTCTTCTTCAGAGAAGTTTCTCTTCAAGTCCCTTGCCCAGCCTACGATGGGATCACTTGTTCCTTTCTTGCTCATACGTTTGAGTTCTCTGTGAATTTTAGTTATGAAACCTTTGTCAGAGACATAACCTGCAAATACCTTCTCCCATTCTGATGGCTGTTTGCTTTACTTACTGTGTTCTTGGCTGTGCAGAAGCCTTTTAGTTTGACCAGTTCCCAGTAGTGTATTTTTGAAGCTGCTTCAATTGCCTGGGGGGGTCCTCCTCATAAAATACTCGCCCAGACCAATTTCTTCAAGGATTTTCCCTGCACTCTCTTCTAGTATTTTTATAGTTTCATGTCTTAAATTTAAATCTTTTATCCAGTGAGAGTCTATCTTAGTTAATGGTGAAAGGTGTGAGTCCAATTTCAGTCTTCTATAGGTTGCCAGCCAGTTCACCCAGCACCATTTGTTAAATAGAGAATCTTTTCCCCATTTAATGTTTTTAATTGGCTTGTCAAAGATCAAATAACGGTAAGTAGCTGGATTCCTCTCTTGGTTCTCTATTCTGTCCCAGACATCTACTTCTCTGTTTTTGTGCCAGTACCATGTTGTTTTGATCACTATCGATTTATAATATAGTCTGAGGTCTGGTAGTGTGATTCCTCCTGCTGTTTTTATTTCTGAGTAACATCTTGGCTATTCGAGGTTTTTTCTGATTCTATATAAAATGAAGTATTATTTTTTTAAGATCTTTAAAGTATGACAGTGGAGCTTTAATAGGAATGGCCTTAAAATTGTATATTGCTTTGGGTAGTATGGACATTTTAACAATGTTGATTCTTCCCAGCCATGAGCATGGTATGTTTTTCCATTTGTTAACATTTTCAGCTATTTCTTTTCTTAGAGTTTCATAGTTTTCTTTATAGAGATTGTTCACGTCCTTTGTTAGATAAACTCCCAAATATTTCATCTTCTTTGGCATTAGTGTGAATGGAATTGAGTCCTTAACTGTTTTTTCAGCTTGACTATTGTTGGTATATATAAAGGCTACGGATTTATGAATGTTGATTTTGTAACCCAAAACGCTGCTGTATTCTTTGATCACTTCTAAGAGTTTTGTAGTAGAATCCCTAGTGTTTTCCAGATATACAATCATATCATTTGCGAAGAGCGAGAGTTTGCTCTCTTCTGACCCTATATGATACCCTTGATCACCTTTTCTTCCCTAATTGTGGTGGCTAAAACTTCCATTACAATGGTAAAGAGCAGTGGCGACAATGGGCAGTCTTGTCTGGTTCCTGATCTGAGTGGAAATGATTTCGATTTAACTCCATTCAATACGATATTGGCTGTGGGTTTGCTGTAGATGGCCTCTATCAGTTTGAGAAATGTCCCTTCTATACCAATTTTCTTAAGTGTTCTGATCATGAAGGGATGCCGGATATTATCAAAAGCTTTTTCTGCGTCAATAGAGAGAATCATATGGTCTTTGTTTTTTAATTTGTTTATGTGCTGAATTACATTTATAGATTTACGTATATTGAACCAGCCCTGAGACCCTGGGATAAAACCGACTTGGTCATGATGTATAATTTGTTTGATGTGTTGCTGGATTCTGTTTGTTAGGATCTTGTTGAATATTTTTGCATCTATATTCATTAGTGATATTGGTCTATAATTTTCTTTTCTTGTTGGGTCTTTTCCTGGTTTGGGGATCAGGGTGATGTTTGCTTCATAGAACATGTTGGGTAGTCTTCCTTCTTTTTTTACATTTTGGAACAGGTTGAGTAATATAGGTACTAATTCCTCTTTAAAGGTTTGGTAGAATTCTGACATGAAGCCATCTGGTCTAAGGCTTTTCTTTTTAGGGAGGTTTTGTATGGTTGATGCTATTTCAGAACTTGATATGGGCTTGTTCAACATTTCCACTTTTTTCTGGCTAAGTCTTGGAAGGTGACATGCTTCCAAGTATTGGTCAATTTCCTTCAGATTTTCATATTTCTGAGAATAAAGTTTCTTGTAATATTCATTAAGGATTTTTTGAATTTCTGAGGAGTCTGTTGTTATTTTGTCTTTGTCATTTCTGATTGATGAGATTAGAGATTTTACTCTTTTTTTCCTGGTTAGGTTAGCCAAAGGTTTATCTATTTTATTGACCTTTTCAAAAAAACAACGTTTTGATTTAACGATCTATTGTATAATTCTTTTATTTTCAATTTCATTTAATTCTGCTCTGATTTTGGTTATTTCTTTTATTCTGCTGGGTTTGGGGTTGGAATGTTCTTCCTTTTCCAGTTGCTTGAGATGTCCCATTAAGTTTTTAACTTCCTCTCTTTCCGTTCTCTTGAGGAAGGCTTACAGTGCTATAAATTTCCCTCTTAGGACCGCCTTTGTGGTATCCCAGAGGTTCTGATAATTCGTGTCTTAATTGCTGTATTGTTCCAAATTTGGCAATTTCCTTCTTAATCTCATCTCTGACCCAGCTATCATTCAGCATGAGGTTATTTAACTTCCATGTTTTTGTGTGAGTATGCAGATTCCTATTGTTACTGAGTTCAACTTTTATTCCATGGTGGTCCAAGAAGATGCAAGGAATAATTTCTATTCCTTTAAATTTACTGAGGTTAGACTTGTGACCTAAGATGTGATCGATTTGGCATATGTTCCGTGGGCTGATGAGAAGTATGTGTATTCAGTTTTGTTGGGATGAAATGTTCTGTAGATGTCTGTTAAATCCAAATGTTGGATGGTTAGGTTTAAATCTAAAATTTCTTTGCTCAGGTTCTTATTGGAGGATTGATCCAACACTGCCAAAGGAGTGTTGAAATCTCCAACTATTATGGAGCTAGAGGAAATCAAGTTGCTCATATCTGTTAGAGTTTCTCTTATAAATTGAGGTGCATTCTGGTTGGGTGCATAGATATTAATAATGGAAATCTCATCATATTGAGTATTACCCTTAACAAATATGAAGTGACCATTCTTATCCTTCCTTACTTTTGTTGGTTTAAAGCCTATTGTATCTGCAAATAAAATTGCAACACCTGCTTTTTTCTGATTACATTTTGCCTGAAATATGGATGACCATCCTTTTACCCTGAGTCTATATTTGTCTTTTAAGGTAAGATGTGACTCTCGTATGCACAAAATATCTGGCCTGAGTTTTTGTATCCAGTCCACTAACCTATGCCTCTTTAGAGGACAGTTTAAGCCGTTCACATTAATGGAGAATATTGATAAGTCTGGTGAAATTTTGGGTATTGAGTTTTTCAAAAGTCCAGTGGACATTTTTAATCCTTTTGGCAGTGTGGAAGTTGGAGTTTGATCAAAAGTTTGTGAGTGAGTTTACTTTTGTGGTAGATGATTGGGTTGGTTGTTATGGAGGATAGGTCTGAGAATATCCTGAAGAGCTGGTTTGGTTATGGCAAATTTCTTCAACATATGAATGTCATTAAAGTATTTAATTTCTCCATCATAAATGAAACTCAGTTTAGCTGAATACAGGATCTGGGGTTGAAAGTTATTTTGCTTTAGGAGATTAAAAGTTGATGACCACCCTCTTCTGGCTTGAAAAGTTTCAGCAGAGAGATCTGCAGTCATTCTAATATTCTTCCCTTTGTAGATAATGGATTTCTTACGTCTGGCTGCTTTCAGAATTTTCTCCTTCAGATTAACTTTAGTGAAGTTAAGTATGATATGCCTGGGGGATGTCTTATTGAGATTGAGTCATGCTGGGGTTCTGAAACTGTCTGCTATCTGAATTTCAGAATCTCTTGGCATGTCTGGAAAATTCTCTTTCATAATTTCATGGAGAAGGGCCTCTATGCCTTGCGAGGCCATTTCATCACTTTCAGGGATTCCAATGAGGTGGATATTAGCCTTCTTCGAATTATCCCAGAGCTCTCTGAAAGAATTATCCGTTTTTGCTCTCCATTTGTCTTCCTCTTTGAGAGTTTGGGACCATTCAACAGCTTTGTCTTCAATGTCAGAAATCCATTCTTCTGCTTGCTCCACTCTGTAACTGAGGGATTCTATTGTATTTTTCAGATCTCTGAGGGCTGCAAATTCTTGCTTCAGTGAATCAAAATCTTTGGTGGTTTTGTCTTTAAATTTGTTAAATTCTTGAGACAACTTTTGAATTTCTCCTCAAATTTCTAATTCCGACTTTTGAATTGCTGCTTGAATTTCTAATTCCAAATTTTCCTCTGTTCTATTAATCTTGTTTGCAATCCAAATTCTGAATTCGATTTCTGACATCTCAGCCAGCTGTTTATGAATGGGATCTTCAGTTACATCTGCTATACCTTTCCTTGGGGTGATTGATCTATTCTGGTAATTCATGTTACCAGAGTTTTTCTGCTGATTCCATCCCATGATTGTTTTACACTGTTTGATTTTTCCCCTGGAGCTTTGTCAAGGACGTGTACAGTACTATGGCCTGAGAAACTGGGGACCTGTTTGGTCTGGTGGGGCTAAGTGGTTCTGTCTTGTTTTCAACTGGTCTCTGTTCGACCCTAGTGAAACTATTACTCTGGTTTGAAGTCTCAGCTAATTAAGTCACCCCACCCCCCACAGGCAACAATTGGAAAAGGAAAATCAAACCTTCCTACAACCACACACCCAGGGCACCACCTGAATAGTTCTCAGGCAATTGGTTCAGTTCAAAAGGTCCAAATCAATTGTCTCAGTCAGCACCTGTCTGAGGTGGGAGAGTTTAAAAGGTCTCTGGCAACTAGATTGCAGGGGTCTGGTGACTACTCTGATATGGCTTGCTCTAGTGCTCCGTGGAGTCAGGAGGACCCACCCAGCAAATAGATTAGTCTGGGAAGGTTGATGCCTCCTTTCCCATCTTGCACCTCTGTCACACCCAGTCACGGATAGTCCTGCAGGGCTGTGACCCCGTTGCCTGTGAACAGATACTCTAGGGGTTTGCATCTGCCTGAATCACAAGGAAATGTATTTCTGTTCTGCCAGGCTGCTGCGCTCTGCCTCTATGTAGCAGGGGGAGGTGAGGCCTGACAACCTCCAGCACTTGATGGAGGTTGGGGGGTGTTCACTCAGTTCCAGCCCTGCCCCTGATTGATGTTCCTGACAGAACAGAACAAACAACTTTGCAGGAATTTGTTTCTGTCCCTGCTAAATTCCCCTGCAGAAGAGAAGATGTTTTGAGTTCTCAGAGCCTGCACCTCAGGCCCCGTCTTTGCTCCTGCAGGTTTGTATTCGGTTACCTGTCAGTTCTAGCCTCCTGTCTTCCTTTGTCTATAGGCTGACGATCCCCTGAGGGCCGGGTGCGTCTTAGGCTCAGTAAAGCAGTCCTCTGGGTCAGCCCTGCCCTGGGAACTTCCCGGCTCTGCGTGTGCGTTTCTAGTCCCCGCACTCCACCCAGGCCAGTACCACCTCAGGCAAACCCTTTACTCATGGGGCCTGCGTTTCTGTCCCAGATCTGTTCCATAGTGGTTGCCACCTGAGTAGCTGCTCGGCCTCTTCTGGTTGCCCAGGGAGACAGGGGGTGTGGCTTCAGAATATCCGGGAATGAGCCCTATTGTTGCTAAAAGACGGCTGATGCTCTGCACCTTGGTGCACGGCCGCTCCAGTGTGGTTCCCTCTCAGCCGACCGTCCTCTCCTCACTCTCGTGCCCCAGAGTCAGCACTGACCAGCTGCAGTTTAGGCCCTGTCCACACCCCTCAAGAAATCACCCAAGAATCTGGACTCCTGGGGGACAGGCCTCCAGACCTCAGAGTGAGAGTGGAGGGGAGTGCAGGGAGGTCAGAGTTGCAGGTAGAGGATATATACAGTTTTATACAGTTTTATGCCTGGCAGAAGAATGCCGTGGCACCCTAGTAGGAGAGGTAGGTCCAGTTTTTAGAATGTCTCTCCTGTGGAGTGTAGTGGGAGGACCTTTGAACTCTGCTCGTTTGTTTGTGGGGCACTCCAAGCTGTTCTCATGGGGGGAGGGGACGCCTGTCCTCTTGGTGATGGATTTTGTACCTTTTGTTTGTATCCTGGGGGTCGCAGCTCGCCTCAGTGGGGTTGATGTGCATTCTTCAACCTTCTCTCTTGGTGCAGCTCACATCCACCATGGTACTTGCTAAATTTCTGTCCTTTAACTCTCCTTCTGGATGGGACCCTCTGTGGTAAGCTGGCTTCAGTCATCATTCATAATTTTCCATGACTTGTTATTTCCCAAGGTACCTCCATGCCAACCCCATTACCCCTATTTGGATCTATTTGTTAGGTGGATCAATTCTTGTTAGGACCTGAGGTTAAGTTAACAGCTGTGGCAGAAGGGCAGGAGAGCTTTGGGGGAAGTATCTCTTCACTTGACTGTGTGTGACTGGCAGACACACACCTTCCCATATCCCTTTTCATCTCACTTCTTCCTCTTGGTAGTTTCTTATTTTCTACCTTTTCTTCCTGTTTTCCTCTTTCTTAGAAATTACAAAGAGCATTTGAAGGACAAGGTCAGGCCAAGTATTTGCCTTACTCCCAACCAGCTGTCCTGTCTCCCTATGCTCTTTCTAAAGAAAACAAAGGAACAGACAGATGAGGGATCCAAAAGCAGAAATAGGGCCGCAAAATCACAAAGGTGTGGGGAAGGCTTGCAGGGTTGGAGTCCCACAGGAAGAGCCTGGGATTCAAGCTGGGGTGAGTGAGGTGTTTGACGTGGGAAGTCACTCCCTTGTCTGGGCCTCAGTGTTCCCAGCTGTAAAATCAGAGGACCAGACCTGGGGTGCTCAAAGCCTGGCTTTCTGGATCTGTGAGTTCATGAACTAGGAAATAGCAATTTGCAATTTGAAAACCCTGTAGCACGCTTGTCAAGTTAATTTATTAAAAAAAATCCTTTCCTGTGATCTGTATGTTTATACTCCATTACCAATGCCATTATATATGAATAACTTATTAGAAGCAATCAAAAAAGAGGAAAAAAAGTACCAAAGGGCAGAATGATGAAGTAAGTGATGATTCTATCAGGCTCATTCTGGTAAGTGAATAATTTGTTTATTCCCTCTGTACTTGGGGTTGTCACTAAATCTGGGCCAGAGAAACCAGTAAATATTTTTAAAGTGACAAGAAAATCAAAGCATTCTATGCGTTGCACAGTGTTGTTACTACAAGTTTTATTTCTTTTATTTTTTTATTTTGAGCCATAACTTTTGGGGCCTGATCTAGTGCAAGACACCTGTGCAATCCCCCAAAATGGTGAACAGCCAGGAGGAGCCATCTCCATGTGCTGGGCCATCTGCTAGTAATTCCTGAGACAATGGCCAGGGACCTTCTGATACGGTGTGCGGGGTTGATTTGTTGCATGATTCAAGAGTATTTATTTTCATAATGGTGTTACCATCTACATCTTAGACTAATCAGCTAGTGGGGTTCAAAGTGTCTTTAGACCCAAACACATTGACCACCAGCTTATCCCATTTACAATGAGCATCCTGAGCCATCCACTAGCAAGTGTGTTCTCTTCACTCCAGTGCATTAAGTAAAGGAAACACACGCACACACAAACCATCTGCTCATCCTTATGAAAACCTAATAAAAATTATAGCAAAGAGAGGCAGAGTTTATTCAATTTGGTCTGGACCTGGGCAACATTAATTTCCTTGTCTCAAGACAGCCCCTATAAGAGAAGGATTTGATGAAACTCAGCAAAGGCATAAGAAGCCAGGCTAGTGAGGCTCACTTAGTGACTCCTACAGGCACAGGGGGAGTTAAACTTAAAAAAAAATTGAAATGCAATCCTGACTCATGTTACCCATTAGCTGGGTATATTGACCAAACTTATAGTCAGATAATGCAAACAATAACAAAGTTATTGATTGAGAAGATGTCAGGCAAATAGGTACTTATCATGATGCCTCTGATAAGCTCGGGATCTGCCTCCTGTGGCAGCGACAGAGGCCTATCGATTTTGCAGTTGGTCATCTGCGGCTTCCAGCTGACATAGGATCTGCAGGTTGATTCTATATGCAGGTGCTGATCTCGAAGCAGTGGAAAGCTGCAATGACCTGAAAGAATGCCACCAAACTCTGGTGGTGGGGAAACGAAGGGTTGACGGTCATGTGTCAAAAAGATGAGACTGTGTACGGAAGCTGGCAGTGTCACTGGGTCACAGAATGCTTTGGGGGATGTCCCCTCCTGAGGGCACACATCTTTCCCCCATGAGTGGAGCATACACACAAGCAGCTGGCATCAGCACAGAGTGTTGAGCTGACCGGTAGGGGTGCGGAAGACAGATGAGACCTGCAGACCCTCCCCACTGAACACCAAATGGATCACCTCCACGGCACATCTGCTCCCCAAACCTGGGCCTTCTAGTTGGCAGGGAAATCTGGCCAGACGTATTATTATTGCTTCTCCCAGCATGTGATCAGCCTGAGGCATTCATGGTTGATTGTCTAAATTTTAGATGTGAACCAGCAAAAGTGCCATCTCTCTTAGCACTTTTAGTATTAGCCAATTACATGGCCGTGGAGGAGACATAATAATACTCATTATTTTTTGGATAGCCTTGCAAGAAGAGAAGGCTTGTAGTCTGCCAAACAGACCCGGGTGATTGTTTGACATTCAAGTGTGTGAGGGAGAGAGGGAAGCTGGTGTGGAGGGTGAGAAGAGCAGGGGGGTTATTTATTTCTTACTTTTCCATAGATAATTCTGTAAATGATTTGTCGGTCTCATAGCTTAAGGGACAAATCATCATTCATTGTCAGTTCTTCATGCAAAATGACACACAAAAGGGTATGTAATATTTATCCAAAGATTAAGCACTAGGAAGGAAGAATCCCATCCATTCCTTCCTCCCACCCATCATTCATTCAGTGGACATCCTCTGAGGGTCTACCATATGCTCAGCCCGGTGCTCAGACCTGGGCAGAGCAGGTGGGCAGAGCAGCCTGGTTCTGCTTCTCTGCTGGTTTCCCTCTGATGAGGGTAGAGCAGGGTAGACACACTTAGTACACAAACTTGTATTATTGTCCTATTTTTAGAGATTTAGGTTGTTTTCAATTTTTCTGCTTTTGTAAATAAGCAGAGGGCCTCCCGGTGGCCTGGGATTATTCTGTGGGAAAACCATTAGTTGTTCCTAAAGGCAGTACTTTCTGAACCAGGGTGTCCAGCGTTGTACATGTTGTTTTGAGACTTCATTTTTTAAGTTTTCTTTCAAAACTTATTTTTAATATCCTCAGTCCTTTGAGGGTGAATTTAATTTGACTTTTAGAAATAGTGAAACATCATCTGGTCTTACATCTGGTGAACATGGTGGGGATGAATCAGCACCATCTTTCTTCTGTTGGTAGAAATGTATGACTATAAAGTAAGGCAACTGGTGGATTTTGGGTTTTGTTGTGTTGCGTTTAGTGTTGGTGGTGTAAGGCGATCGCAGAGGACGGATTCTAAAGCATTTTAAGCAAAGCCAGCCTCTGTGGCATAGAAAAGCAGAACAGCGAAGAGAGCGCAGGCTATGGGGTCCGAGTTCTCACCCTGACTTTCTCCCATCCCCTCTGTGTAACATTGGGCCCGTTATGTAGCCCACTCTAAGCTCAGGTTGATCATTTACACAATGAAGCTAATTTTACCCACTACACAGAATTATTGTAAGGGACCAAGGACATAAAATAGCTAATGGTAAAGCATTTGGTTCAGTGTGTCTGACACACAGCAGTTGTTATTGTTAATACCTCATGAAGAGCTTCCTGAAAGGGATATTGGGAAGGGAACTTTCTTTTATGGCTATGACTTTGCACCTGTTTATAACGCACACCAGCACCATGCTCTGTGTTGCTGGATGCCTCGCTGGGTATTATTTGTTGGCTGCCCCAGATCTACCCTCTGGTCTTCTGTCCTTTGCTCTGTGCTCTGCGTGGACTGTATTGGGGAGAACTTGGCTGCCTGGATTTTGGGTGAATTCATACAGGGGTGACACTGACAGGTGAGGGACCGGAAGAGTTGTCGGCTGGTATATTTATTCCCCCAGCTTGCTTTACTGGGGTGCAGTCCTCTCTCGGGGACCAGCCCCTGTCCTCCCCTGCTGCCTTCCCACCCAGGCCTGGTCACAGGTCTGTGATGGCTCCTGCCACTGGGGCTCATCATCCTTACTGGTTTCTTTGAACTCTACTCACATCCACAAATAAGCTATTCACTGACACTTCCTGAATTATCCCATCTGGATTTCTGATGAATCCTGATGACTCCAGATCCCATACAGTTTTCTGTTGATCTATTTC